>NC_133376.1:4350872-4517019 GCF_049309525.1 Garra rufa
CTTTCTATGAAGCCCCTATTTATAATACATTATAAGGGTATTTAGGTATCATAATGAATGCATAATGCATTATAAAAAACCTTATAATATGTTATATCATCTCATGAATAATCATAACAACAATTATAATACATTATAATTAGGGATGCACCGATACGAATTGGCCGATCATGCTTGCGCGTTTTGTCAGTAAAGCCGGTTCTGTAATCAGCGGTAAATGCCATCAGGTGCATGATTTCACGTTGAGCCGCATATACTACACACAGCCGTTGTTTACCGACGAGCTGCGCAAATCAATGTTCATTATCAGTGTAAGATAATGGAGGAGGTAATCATATTCTTAAAAGCTATAACCACAAATAAGTAAAAATTATAATACATTAAAACTGCTCTTATGAGTGCTCATGAGATGATATAACGTATTATAAGGTTTTTTATAATGCATTATGCATTCATTATAATGCCTTAAGAATACCCTTGAAATGTGTTATAAATACGGGCTTCATAGAAAGTGTTACCGAAATACATTTATCTTGATGTTTTTACTAGTGTACTAAAGCACTTTTTATAATTATAATTCTAACTGTAGTGTGTTATTCAGTACTACATTTAAATTCATGTATTTTAAATGTACTAAACAGTAGTCAAAAAATCTTACATCAGGCTGCATAGATCTGTAAAAAGAAATTTTGGTCTCGAAAAAACAAAATGGTCTGCACTTTTTTTCTTTTTCAATTTTTACATTATGCAGCATTGCACATGCTTTTTTTTTCATCCTTCTTCAGTGAATCATTTACTCACACTACTGCACAGAGTTCTTTTAAAATGCAGTCTAATGGTTCCCAGGTGTGTTTACCCGCTTCTCATCGCAGGTGTTCAACAGACATGATTTAATCACTGATTGTTTAACGATCTCAATTAGACAAAACTTAAGTGCATGTATGATGTGATCCAATACATCAAGCACAAAGTGTTATTAACCAATTCATCATCATATGGCAGGGTTTTCCAGACATATCCTGGAGGACTCCCAACACCACACATTTTGTAGGTCTCACACCCAATTCAGATCTTGCAGTCTCTTCTAATGAGCTGATGAGTTGAGTCAGGTCAATCATCAAACACCAATAACAGAAGTTTGAGTAAAAATAGTGTTCTGACACATCAGGCAACAAATGCCATTCATTAATGTGCATCACCTTCAATGGTCTACAATATACTGAGAATACAGTAACAGTACAACATGGCTTAAGCAGAGTTAAGGTTACATTCGTAAGGTTTAAGTTGACAAATCAGTCAACTCAAATCAAGTGAGTTGAGTCGACTCAGGTGCAGGGGAAGACAAGAATGTCTCTGATTTAGCAATTGAGCTGTTCTGTTGTTGGATGTAATAATGAACATAGCAGTTGTCATTATTGAGCTAAACGTGGCTAAATGCAGCTAAAGTAAACATTATGGCTCATCATCCCACTGCAGAGAGGGGAGGGGTGAGCAGAGCTTATTAGCATTTAAAGGAACGTGCAATTTTTATAGCTTGCTCTAAAAATGGCTGATTTGACAAGGTAAAAAGAGTGTTCCCCTTTCAGTCGAATCACTTCGACGTTACATTGGGATCTTGCTTGAGAGACCAATCATCTCTGAGCCTTATTGAAAAGGCCAATGAAAATTGGCGAGTGGACGTGCGTGCCGACCAAGCCCCCGTACATACGGGTATATAAGATGGCGACATCCAGCTCCGAGTCCGAGCGACATCCAGCACCATTCAGTCAGACTTTTGCTTTCAGAGCCAATGGTTCGAGCCTCAACGCCTCTTCTACAGAGAGAAAGACTTATCCAGAGTTCTTCAAGGGTTCATGCTCCCTCCCGCCGGTGTGCTGCCAAGACTAAAAGAGTGAAACTTCACAAAAGAGCTTTATTGGCGGCCGCCGGCGTGGTCCCGCGGGCAGCCGTTTTCACGGCTATAAAGCCTTTTACTGCATCCAGCGAGCAGCCCCGGCGAGTACACGGTGCCCCGCAGTTCCTCCCTGGGCAATCCGGGATCACAAAAGAGCAATTTCTCGCGGCCAATCAGACGTTCTTTTCAGAATGGCTCTTCGGCCGTGCGTTTCTGGGTGTGGTAGTTTCCTCACCCCTGCGGACAGACATGAACGCTGCCTCACGTGCCTGGGCTTCGAGCACGCTCAGGCAGCGTTCACGGATGGATCATGCCCGCATTGTGAGAGCATGTCCATGGCCACGCTGAAGTCCCACCGCTCGTTCGCGAGCCGGCTCCCCCCGCTTTCCTCCCGCGGCCGGTCGTTAAGCCGTCAATGCTTTTCGGCCACCGCGGGGAGGCCCACGGGGGACATCCAGGTCACAGTAGAGAACGTTCCGCCGGCCCGAAAAGCCCTGCGGTCTTCTCTATCTCAGCGTGGCCCCGTCGAGCTACCGCAGCAGTACGCTTCCCCGCCCGCCGGGCTGAGCGTCTCCTTCGGGGCTCCTGCAGAGGACGAGATGTCTATCATTGCATCGGAGGGAGAGTCAGATGGTGAGGCCTCCGCCCTTTTGGTGCAGCGCCCCCCTGCGGTCGCTGTCCCTTCAGAGGCGGACGCCGAACTGTCGGCTATGCTCCTCCAGGCGGCCAGGGGGATAGGCTTGGAGGTTCCTAGTGAGCCTCCGGCCGATCCCTCTGGGCTGGATGACTGGTTCCTGGGGAGGGCACCGGCGGCACCGCCGCGCTCTCCCCTGGTTCCTTTGTTCCCGGAGGTGCATGAGGAGCTGACAAAATCGTGGTGCGCTCCGTATTCGTTTAGAGCGCACTCCAGCTCCTCTCCCCTCGCCACTCTCGATGGCGGGGCAGCCAAGGGGTACGTGGCGATCCCTCAGGTTGAGCACGCTGTGGCGGTACACCTTTGCCCACGCGGCGCTGCCACCTGGCGGGGTCGTCCGCGTCTCCCTTCCCGAGCGTGTAGGCTCTCCTCCGGCCTTACGGAGCGGGCTTTTCAGGCTGCCGGGCACGGTGCCACCGCCCTGCATGCCATGGCGACACTCCAGGTGTACCAGGCGCAGGCTCTCAAACACCTGCACGAGAGTGGTCCTGACCAGGGGACATTCGAAGAACTCCGCACCGCCACCGACTTCGCCCTCCGGGCCACGAAGGTCACGCCGCGTTCCCTTGGTCAGGTGATGTCCACCTGTGTGGTCCAGGAACGGCACCTATGGCTGACCCTGGCTCAGATGGCAGAGGCCGACAAAGCTCGCTTTCTCGACTCTCCTGTCTCCCAGGGTGGCCTATTCGGCGACACCGTGGAGGATTTCGCCCAGCAGTTCTCCACGGTCCAGAAGCAGACGGAGGCCATAAAACACATCTTGCCCTGCCGCGAAGCAAGGACTACCTTTCCGCCGCCGGGGCCCCCGCCTCCGCCTGCTCGTCGCCGAGGGCGTCCCCCCACGGCTCCGCAACAGACAACTCCAGCTCCGTCCCCTGCTGAGGTCCATGAGGCAAGACTCGCTGCCCGACGTCGAGCTTCCCGTGGGAGAGGGGCGCCGCCCGCTTCTCAGGGTCCTGCGAAGAAGGACGAGGACATCTGCATCCCCACTCCCGGTGGAGGGCCGGGAGCGGCTGTGCTCTCTTATAACATCGCCGTCGGCCCACGGGCCGGCGGTACCCACAAAATCACAAAAGAGCTGAATTTCTCACCTCCGGGGTTCCGGCCCTGGGTTTCCTTCCTGAGCAGTGTCTCCACTCCTCGGAACCAGACTCGGAGCTGGATGTCGCCAGCGCGGGAACCAGGGAAGAAGGTAAGCGCTGCTCAATGCAGCCGGACTTTTCTCCAGGACGTTCATCCTTCTGGGATCAGTCCCCTTCCCCTTCCCCCCCTAGGCTGCCCCACCGTGGTCACGTCGGTCAATGTTCCCTTGATACCCCTGTCGACTCGGCTGGGAGCCTGGCTTCAGCTTCCCAGCCCCTCGCAGTGGTTGATACGGACGGTACGTCTCGGCTATGCGATTCAGTTCGCCAGGCGTCCCCCAGGTACAGAGGCGTGGTCCACACTACTGTTCAATCAGATGCACATGCCGCTGTCCTGCGTGCGGAGGTTGCAGTCCTACTGGCGAAGGATGCAATCAAGCCTGTCCCTCCAGCCGAGATGAAGTCAGGGTTCTACAGTCCCTACTTCATCGTGCCCAAAACGAGCGGTGGGTTAAGACCCATCCTGGATCTCAGAGCATTGAATCGGTCCCTTCTCAGGCTGCCGTTCAAGATGCTGACTACGAGGCTTATGCTCACATGCATCCACCCCCAGGATTGGTTTGCAGCCATCGACCTGAAGGACGCGTACTTTCACGTCTCGATTCTGCCTCGACACAGACCCTTTCTACGGTTTGCTTTTGAGGGTCGGGCGTATCAGTACAAGGTTCTCCCATTCGGCCTGTCCCTCTCTCCCCGCGTCTTCACGAAGGTCGCGGAGGTGGCCCTGTCCCCTCTTTGGCAGGCGGGCTTTCGCATCCTCAACTATCTCGACGACTGGCTTCTCATAGCTCACTCGCGAGATCTGTTGTGCGAACAGAGGGACCTGGTGCTTCAGCAACTCAGCCGTCTGGGCCTTCAGGTCAACCGAGAAAAGAGCAAACTCTCCCCAGTGCAGAGGATCTCTTTCCTCGGTGTGGAGCTGGACTCGGTCGAAATGACAGCCAGCCTTACCAACGAGCGAGCATCATCGGTGCTGAAGTGTCTGGAAACAATCAGACACAAAATGGCGGTTCCTCTCAAAACATTTCAGAGGCTCCTGGGGCATATGGCAGCTGCAGCCGCGGTTACGCCACTGGGCTTGCTTCATATGAGACCGATTCAGCGCTGGTTACACGATCGAGTCCCGAGATGGGCATGGCACCGTGGCACACTCCGGATTGGCGTTTCCCCGCAGTGTCGCCGCCTATTCAGCCCGTGGTCCGACCCTGCTTTCCTACGGGCAGGGGTGCCCCTGGGACAGGTGTCCAGGCATACCGTGATCTACACAGATGCCTCCTCCACGGGTTGGGGTGCTGTATGCAACGGGCAAGCAGCATCGGGCTCCTGGACAGGACCCCGACTGCAGTGGCACATCAATTGCCTCGAGTTGCTGGCAGTGTTTCTGGCCCTTCGCCGCTTCCGACCGGTGTTGCGTCAGAAACACGTGCTCGTCCGTACCGACAGCACTGCGACCGTAGCTTACATCAACCTACCAAGGTGGATGGGCACAATTTGGCACCCGCGTCCCGATCTATGGAACCTCCACGTCTGGCTCCTTGACGGGACGCCTCAGACCTCGCTGGCCTCCCACAGGCCGTGATTAACACGATCACTCAGTCCAGGGCCCCCTCTACAAGGCAGGCCTATGCACTGAGGTGGGGTCTGTTCGTCGACTGGTGTTCCTCTCGAGCAGAGGACCCCCAGAGATGCACGATTGCAGTTGTGCTTTCCTTCCTGCAAGAGAAGTTGGAGCGCAGGCTGTCCCCTTCGACTCTCAAAGTGTACGTCGCAGCCGTCGCAGCCATCGCGGCGTATCACGATGCAGTGGATGGAACATCCCTAGGTAAGCACCCACTGGTCGTGTGGTTCCTCAGAGGTGCCAGGAGGCTCAATCCTCCCAGACCGCACCTCATACCCTCTTGGGACCTCTCCGTCGCCCTCCGTGGCCTACGGGATGCCCCATTTGAGCCTCTCACCTCAGTCAAGCTAAAATATCTGTCACTTAAGACAGCGCTCCTGGCGGCGTTGGCCTCCATCAAGAGGGTAGGGGACCTACAAGCCTTCTCTGTCGACGAAGCATGCCTGGAGTTCGGGCCCGGCGATTCTCACGTTATCCTGAGACCCCGGCCCGGTTATGTGCCCAAGGTTCCCACCACGCCTTTCCGCGATCAGGTGGTGAACCTGCAAGCTCTGCCCCTGGAGGAGGCAGACCCAACCGCTGCGCTACTGTGCCCAGTTCACGCTCTACGTACATACGTGGACCGCACTCGGCCCTTTAGACGCAGCCAGCAGCTCTTTGTTTTGGAGGTCAGCAGAAAGGAAATGCTGTCTCTAAACAGAGGTTGGCCCACTGGGTGGTCGAGGCCATCTCCCTATCTTATTTGTATCAGGGAGAGCCATGCCCCTTAGGACTGCGAGCCCACTCCACAAGGAGTGTTGGCTCGTCCTACGCGTTGGCTCATGGCGCCTCTCTAACTGACATCTGTAGAGCTGCGGGTTGGGCGACATCTAATACCTTCGCCAGGTTCTATAACCTCCGCGTAGAGGCCGTGTCCTCCCGGGTCTTAACATAGACATCAGGCAAACGGGAGACCGGCTGGTGCCGGCTTGCTGCGCCACTCCTTCGGGATCCGTGCGCTATTTCCCAGCCGTTCCCTTAAGAAGTGAACCTGGGTCCTCCATGCCCCGCAGTCAGCCTAGTGCGGAGTAGATACTGACTGTGCTCCTGCCGGGTCTCCTTCGCCCCGCATGTTGTGGCAAAATATCTCAGTATTTTTTCCCCGGTCAGCCAGAAGGCCGTGGTTTTCCTTGTGTACCCCTAGTTCCTGGATACACAGATTATTTCATTCCACATGTAAAATATCTCATGTGCTCCGCCCCCCCCAACCCCTGCTTTAGTACATCTGGCATCCCTGTGGGGTCCCTACTTCGGCCCCCAGGGCGTTGGGAAGGTTACGCTCGTACCCGCCTGTGGACACGTCCGCCTGTCTGCACGTGGCGTAGGGCGTAACGCGGCGCCAGGTTCGTGGCCTTTTCCATGGGTCTAAATTCCCAGTGGAACGTCGAAGTGATTCGACTGAAAGGGGAACGTCTAGGTTGCGTAGGTAACCCTCGTTCCCTGAAGGAGGGAACGGAGACGTTACATTCCCCTGCCACGACCTGCCGTCGCGCTGACGCCGGGCGCTCCCGGCTCTTCAGCAAAAGCCTGACTGAGTGGTGCGCGCAACCATCTTATATACCCGAATGTACGGGGGCGTGGCCGGCACACACGTCCACTCGCCAATTTTCATTGGCCTTTTCAATAAGGCTCAGAGATGATTGGTCTCTCAAGCAAGATCCCAATGTAACGTCTCCGTTCCCTCCTTCAGGGAACGAGGGTAACCTACGTAACCTAGACGTTTTTTACAGTACCATTGAGAAATTTTAACCAAATTATGTTATGGACTTTTCATTAAGACCCTAAAGAATCATATCAACTTAAATGGGCATCCGATGACCCCTTTAAAATATCCAAAAACCACTAGAACAGTGTTATATATTTTAGCATGTCCCAATGACATCACACACCTACGATTTTCTGGTTTAATTTTGTAGAAAACATGGAAACCCCAAAGACATTTTAATTATGGTATGCTTTTAATTACACAGATGACGAGCACACAAAGTAGCATTATAACATAACTTTCAACACACTCAGATTTTAGTATGCATTTAGTATGATAAAACAGATGTTTTTTCCAACATACGCATGACTAGAAGGAGCAGAAGCAGTCGACTGTGGCATAATAAAAGCTGAGCTTCTTTTGAGCTGTGTATCGAGCTCATCCTTCATTAGCAATCGACATTCAGCCCCACCCTGCTTCATTTTTACAGTGACCTTAATAAGTATTTAATACATTACCTCATCCTTGAAAATTATTTCTACAAGTCCTGACGGATTGCAACTCCCATGATACCACACTCTATCATGGCGTCATCAAATTATGCCTTTGGTTATTTGTTTGTTTTGAATATGCAACCTCTTGTGGTGAAAACTTACATATTGTGCCTTTAACTGTATTATATCGTGTTAACAATTAAGAAAATGTCTTGTGAATTGTGAATTGATGTCACAGTTCCTAATACCTGGTTTATGTTCACTTTTGCCTCAATAAACTCCTAATTTGCTGCTTATTATTAGTTAGTAAGGTAGTTGTTACATTTAGGTATCAGGTAGGATTAGGGATGTGGAATATAGTCATGCAGAATATGAGCTTTTCTAAGCACTAATAAACAGCCAATATGTTAATAATAGGTATGTTAAACAGCAACTGATTAATAGTGAGAATTGTTCTCTATACTAAATTGCTACCAATTTTTCTTGTATGCATATCTGTTAATTAGTTTGTTCTAATTCACTATTGTCACTACAATTTCTAGATGGATACCAATCCTTTAACCAAGATTTTTCAGTCTACTATGTTTGATGTAATATTTGTTAATTATCTAGTCTTTTTACCTTATACACTGATTGAAGCCAATTGTGTGGGTTTCCTGGAGCTTTAAATTGTAAACTGACTAAATGGCAATCCTGTTTTTAATGAATCAACTGAAAGCATTGCATTTCTTTGCGGTGTAAGATTCAAAAAACACCTTATTATTTTTGTTACCCCTAGGCAGATTATTTTGCTTGTTTCAAAGCAAAAACATATTTAATTTTGACTTGTGTTTTCTGAAACAAGACAATAATTTTTACTCCTCTAGAAAATCCTTCTTGATTTAAGAATTTTTAGATATTTTGGCTGGAAACAAGACTAAAAATCTAAGTAAGAAAAGAAGCATGGTGCTGCATGACAGAAGTCTATTTTTGCAATTAGGTTTAAGATTAACAGCTGTTTAGTTTATAGCTAAACTTTGCAGTTTGGAGTTTATAAATTAATTAACATTTGTGTGTAGATGTAATGCCCCTCTTTATGCAAATTATATTAAATGACGATCAAGTTTTCTTTTTGATGGCCAACTCTTGATCATTAAAAAAAAAAAAAGAAAAAAAACTATTAACATTTTATAATGTATGGCTATTTACAAATTATGGTTATTTACAAATACTTATAATTGTTAAAATGCGATAACTGAAAAATGTGATATGCTACAGCTTCACTTATGTGCGGCTTATGCAAGTTTTGTGAAACAGTTTGCATGTTATCAAGTGTTTCATTTTGTCTATTTCAGTTTAGCCTAAGGTATTTTTCCTCTGGGTTTGCAGCTGTTTTCTCTAATTAAATTTGGTGGAAAACACATGGGCAAGTCTGTGTCAGTATTGTTTTCACTCTCTTACCTCACTGACGTGTAACAGGTACTACGCAATGAGCAAATGTCTCTGGCACGTGTGAGTTGATCCGGCGGTAGCGAGTGTTTAGTGACCCGTTTGAAGCATCTGATGTCATGTTCAGTTGTTTATGATACAGTCTGCAGATAGCACGCAGCATCAGACGCTACATAATCCACCAGCTCATTTCACACACATGCTCTGCAGACCAGATCCCGATGAGATTGTAATATTCTATAGCACTGCCAATGTAAAAAAAAAAAAAATGCTGTTTGGCCCTTGTGATTGCAATGGAATTGATTTGCAGCCAACCAGCTCGTCTAATCTATAGCGTCTTGCTATCGTGAGGAAAACAAGGACATTATGGTATTTCAGAAATCGCCCTGACCCTGGAGGCAATTTGCTGCATTATAGGCATCACTTGGCTGCCTCAGAAAATGAACTCCACAAAACCTCAGCTGCTACCTTCCGTGCGTGGATGTCACATGTGGTGTAGCTATGGAGACGGACGTTTCTGAATCATAGAAATAAGCGGAAATAAAGAGGAATTGTCACTTGTAGCACTGGCTCTTGCATGTGGCGTGGTGATGGTAAACTGTGTTGATGAGTACAGCTCTGTTCTTGTGGTCTGTTATGTAAAATCCGTCAGAGGGTTGGAGTCGGGTGGCAAGAAAAGAAGAGAAGGGGGCGGTAATGACATGCTGGGCATAACCAGAGGCTGTCCCGCGGAGGGATCCCACTTTATAGCGGCTATAGTGAGACGAGAGGGATTTGATGCTTGGGAGGGATTTTTAGCTATGCTGGAGAGACGGCTCAGATGAATGAGCCCAGAGCACAGACGGGCTGAAACACATAATCAGTGTGTGTGTGTGTGACAACCAATGGATATGAAAGTGGGGCTTATGATGGGAGTTTGCAGTTCTGAGAAAGAGTAATAGTCTAGCCCACTTTCAGAGATATAGATAGATGAAGATGAAATGCTTTGATTTTTACAAAACTCATCGTTGATGGAAACCAAGGTGTTCTCTGATTGGCCAGCTATCCGGTGAGTTGTGATTGGCCGAATACTTCAAGCATGTGACTGAAATGTTACGCCCCTTATCATGTTGTGATGTCGTTTCTTGGCGCGACGAGACAGAAACAATAAAACCCATTATAAACAAGGCATTTGTTGCATCAGGTGGGGACATACAGTAACTACTGATTAGAATGACTCATACTGTCTTTTTACGTGTAAACATAAAACCATGTCTGCATTTGCGATCATAGAACGAGAAACAACAAGCACTACTCTACACTGCTCAAAACTCGCATTTGAATAGTCAGTAGCAAATTCTTTAAATGTGAAAACATACTTCCAGACCATCAGTCAGAAATGCAGACTGTCTTTGCAACACTGGAATTGTCCCACTTTATAGCCTTAACCCTTTGTGTACAGCTGGCATTGTAAGCTGCTCTCCCAGGTTCAGAAAAGAGTCCTCCATGAAATGTGCATCACCCACTCATTTGCATTGTACTGTTCCGGAATAGAGTTGTAAATATAACTTAACCACTGATTTCTAGTTGTGTCCTCATTTGGAAGGCTAAACAAAGTATTTTCGCTTTCGCAATGAAACACACTACGTCTCCACAACATAGTGACTGCAACACTACTAACGCTGGTAAAAGTTATGCCTTCTTTCTTTCCATATGCATATGGGTGGTGTTATGCTAATGGACGTGGACAAGTGGGGGTGTGTTTGAACGAGATGTTTTAAGGAGGTGTGACTGAGTCTTAACTTTTATAATAAATATCTCTTTGGTTTTGAGACTTTAAGCTTTGCAACTTTACAGACCCTAGCTATGCACAAACAGCTTGTAACACTCCAAAGTCAAAGAAAAACAAGAAACCGCATCATATGACCCCTTTAAGACACAATGTTATGAGCTGAGTAAAATAAAGATTCCCCTTAACCTTTTTTATGAATTGAAAGTGGCCCATGCTGAAAATATATTGAATTCTGTGTGACCTGTCTCATAGTAAAGACGTGCAGTAATGATTCTTTGAAGGTAGGTTGTTACCGTTGTCGCTAAAAAATGTCTGAAATGAGCAGCCGCTCATCACTCCGCAAGGTCACTGGTCACGGGTTCGTACCTGAAGTGAATAATCCTCAGTTCACAGCAGCATAAGCATGTTCTGTTCTGCCGTTTCACCGGTGTCTTGAGAACGGTGGCAGCTGAGGTCGAAAGCAGAGCAAAGCAGCGTGTTTTAGCGAGGCCAAATGACTGATTACCTCCAACTCCTGTCATAATTCACCATGACCTCAATCTGCCACCGAAGCCTCTCCCTGACTGATCACAGTTCAGGTGCTCTGCTCTGATGTTAAGTGTAGTTAGATAGAATTGCCTTTATCTGTCGTCTGTACATGGCTCACAAATTTGATGTGCAAAGCTAACGGTTCAGGTCGGCACTAGGGAGACCTAATTACATCTGTAATCAGTTTGCTAATGTGTTGAGTTGTCGATCTGCACCAAATCGTGTTCTTGTTGAAATAGGACATAAATTCTACAGCTGTGACAATAAAAAACGATGTCTAAGTATAACATGTAAGCGCAAAATAATTAGCTTAATTAGCTTTTTTGCTAATAGAAGCAAGAACTGGCTTTTGATAAAAGTACAGTCTCTTTGTCAGCACATGAATCTAGAATACCACGGTAACCTTCACTTGAAATAGCATATGAATCACTTAGACACTGTGGTGACCCTTCTGCTGATCTAGGATCAGGAACCAGGATAGAGCTCTACTGCATATTTATTAGCACTCTGACAGCATTTGTGGCCCAGATTGTAATGCTAACAATAGTAAATACATGCACGTGTTACTCATGTTTCCCTCCTCGCCCTGGAACGAATGCTGTGTGTCAGCAGTACAATCAAACCTCAGATATTATTTGCTGTTTTTAGCCTTGCACCATCTGGCTGAGATCAGAGGGTGTGCAAAAGGAAGGGTAATATAAAGTTCAATGATTGTGTGATCTGTCTGGTGTGCATGAATACTAGTCATCGAATGAATTAGCATTCTGTTATGCTGTGGTACATCTGTGATGACTGGTAAGGTTTGAAACCTGAGCATATATGAACGCAGATGCTTTGAGCTCCATGAACTTGATTTCACACGTTGGTGCATTCTGAAACGTGTGTAATTCATAACGCATACAGAGCATTATTAGTGTTGCTGTTAGCATGGCTATTAGCAGCTGCAATAGAAGTGATTTCACAGTGGATGGAGCAATTTGCCTTCCCTGCTGAAAAAAAACAGCATATGTTGGTTAGGTATGTTTTGGTGCTGGGATGCTGGTTTTAAGCTGGTTTATGCTGGTCCTTTGCTGGTTTATGCTGGTCCTTGACCAGCAACATGACCAGCAAATGACCAGCATTAACCAGCTAAGGACCAGCATAAACCAGCAAAGGATCAGCATAAACCAGCTGAAACCAGCATCCCAGCACCAAAACATACCTAACCAGCACCTGTTTTTTTTTTTTTTTTTCAGCAGGGTTAGCTTGAGCTCTGGTGAGACAAAAGGGATGTTCCTTTCTAAAACTAAAGTTCATTCTTCCAATGTTGACTCTTTTAATAATGGTGAAAAGATAGATACCGTTTCTGATTTTAATTATCTTGATATTGGATTAATATCTTAATTTTAAAGTGGTCATGAAATTGAGAATCAAAATGTTTTTGATACTGTCACACTCAGGCGGGTTGAGGAGTGTAGATGGAGCAGGAGAACCGAATTAAATGAATATAATGAAGTTTATTAAATAAAACACTGAATATGAAACAAATAAACAAACCAGGAGCATCAAACGAGGACATGTAACGTTAACGACCGACACTGGGGTGTGAACTGACACAGACTAAATACACAGAAATGGGGCCGTGGTAACAAACAAGATAACGAGGGGGAAATACAAATATGGGCACGACAAAACCAACTAATACAACCAATAGGGGGAGACAAGGACTAAACCATATGGACTAGAAACAGAGGGGGGAAAACACTGGGAAAACAGAACAGAACAGTACAAAACACAGACATAATCCTGACATTACACCCCCCTCTCCAAAAGGCGCATCTCGCGCTGTTAACATCCATAGGGGAGGGAGGGTGGGCGCCCTGGAGACCGCTAGACAGGGATACAGGGAACACAGGATACAGGGGCGGTCTCCAGGGCAGTCCAATAGGCCATGGCGGGTCTGGGGGATCAGGAAGCCATGGCCGGGTAAACAGTCCGGGAGGCCATGGTGGATCTGGGGGCTCAGGAAGCCCTGGCCGGGTAAACAGTCCGGGAGGCCATGGCGGATCTGGGGGCTCAGGAGGCCATGGCCGAGTAAACAGTCCAGGTGGCCATGGCAGATCTGGGGGCTCAGGAAGCCATGGCCGGGTAAACAGTCCGGGAGGCCATGGTGGATCTGGGGGCTCAGGAAGCCATGGCCGAGTAAACAGTCCAGGTGGCCATGGCAGATCTGGGGGCTCAGGAGGCCATGGCCGAGTAAACAGTCCAGGTGGCCATGGCCGAGTAAACAGTCCAGGTGGCCATGACCGATCAGGGGAGTAGCCCCCCCCCAAAAAATTTTCTTGGGGGAACCTAAGGCATAGTCCACCCAGGAGAGCATGGAAGGGCGTGCTGTAGAAAGCGTCGGCTCTGGAGGGGGCGCTGGAGGCGACACCGGCTCTGGAAGGGGCGCTGGAGGCGACACCGGCTCTGGAAGGGGCGCTGGAGGCGACACCGGCTCTGGAGGGGGCGCTGGAGGCGACACCGGCTCTGGAGGGGGCGCTGGAGAGAGCTCCGGCTCTGGAGGGCGCGCAGGAGAGAGCTCCGGCTCTGGAGGGCGCGCAGGAGAGAGCTCCGGCTCTGGAGGGCGCGCAGGAGAGAGCTCCGGCTCTGGAGGGCGCGCAGGAGAGAGCTCCGGCTCTGGACGGCGCTCTTGAGGAGCGGGCTCTGGAGGACTGAACGACCCCAGCGGAGACTCTGGAGGGCTGGGCGTCTCCAGTGGAGATTCTGACTTGGCGGTAGCCATCTGGGGTTCAGCCTCAGGCTTGGCGGCCATCTTGGCTGGGGATTCAGGCTCGGGGGCCATCTTGGCCGGGGACTCGGGCTCAACGGCCATCTTGGCCGGGGATTCAGGCTCGGCGGCCATCTTGGCCGGGAACTCAGGCTTGACGGCCATCTTGGCCGGGGACTCAGGAACTGCTGCCATCTTGGCCGGGAACTCAGGAACGGCGGCCATCTTGACCAGAGATTCAGGCTTGCCTGCCATCTTGCGTGCAGACTCTGGTGTGACAGCCATCTTGCTTGCAGACTCTGGCATGACAGCCATCTTGCTTGCAGACTCTGGCGTGGTAGCCATCTTGCTTGCAGACTCTGGCGTGGCAGCCATCTTGCTTGTAGACTCTGGCGTGGCAGCCATCTTGCTTGCAGACTCTGGCGTGGCAGCCATCTTGCTTGCAGACTCTGGCGTGGCAGCCATCTTGCTTGCAGACTCTGGCATGGCATTCCTCTTGCTTACAGACTCAGGCATAGCAGCCATCTTGTGCGCTGGCGTGGCAGCCATCTTGTGATCTGACATTGATTTGGTGGCTGACAGGCTCGAGCGCAGAGAGGAAGCCGGCGGGCTTGAGCGCTGGGCGGCAGCCATCTTGTGAGCTGATGCGGCGGCCATCTTGTGAGCTGACGTGGAGGCCATCTTCTGAGCTGACGCTGGCTTAGCAGCTGACGGACTTGAGCACGGAGAGGAAGCCGGCGGGCTTAAGCGCTGGGCAACGCCCGGCAGACTAGAGCACGGAGCGCGGAGTGGCTGCCGGCTGAACTGGGCTGAGGAGGACGTGGGGAAGCGTGGAAGGCTTGGATGGATCGGGCTCATTGGAGAAGGAGGTGGAGGACACTGGCTTGTGGTGAGCTGGAGAGCTGGAGAGATAGCATACATCAACAAGGAACTTGGAATTACTGAGACTAAGTACATGATTGATAAAATCTGCTAGGGGTTTGCGGCAATCATCATTGCTTATCAGACTAAATAGAGCAACATCTTTTAGTCCCAACCGAAAGCAAGCATTTAACATTGAATCACTCCAGCTTACCAGATGGGAAACACTCAGGAAATCCTACACGAACTCCTCCAATGGCCGTTCTCCCTGCTGGAGGTCCCAGAGAAATTCCTCAGCCCAGTTCATCTTTGTCATGGTCGGTCGTTCTGTCACACTCAGGCGGGTTGAGGAGTGTAGATGGAGCAGGAGAACCGAAGTAAATGAATATAATGAAGTTTATTAAAACAAAACACTGAATATGAAACAAATAAACAAAAACCAGGAGCATCAAACGAGAACATGTAACGTTAACAACCGACACTGGGGTGTGAACTGACACAGACTAAATACACAGAAACGGGGGCGTGGTAACAAACAAGATAACGAGATGGCGAGGGGGAAATACAAATATGGGCACGACAAAACCAACTAATACAAAACCAATAAGGGGAGACAAGGACTAAACCATATGGACTAGAAACAGAGGGGGGAAAACACTGGGAAAACAGAACAGAACAGTACAAAACACAGACATAATCCTGACAGATACTTACACATATGAGAAGTAACTCAATAAATAACATAATGCAAGTATCAAAACCTAAGTTCCCTAGTTTAAAATATAAGTTTTCCTTCTAAAACTCACAGATTTAAATTAAGGAACACTGTGTATTTTGAGCAATTCATGTTTGTCCATTATTCACAGGGATCATACTGTTGTCACATAAATAAAGACCTTTTTTTACTGGATAAAACTTTGAAACATAACATAGAAATCCCAAAAAACCATCTACTGTGATAAAGCATGTCATAGTCTTTTTCATACAATCGAGCAAGGTTCGAATCTGCCTTTAGCCAAACTTTTTTTCTCCCTTTTGAAATATCATATCACATCGGAAAGGCATTTATTTTCAATAAAAATGAAGGAAATAATCAAAAAGTTGAAAATAAAGTATTGGTTAGGGTAGTTGTAGAGGGCTTTATTGTTCCAATGAGATGGCATTTATGAATTAAAATTATAATTTACATTTAGTACATTACTATTGCATACTGTTTTATAATGTACTACAATACTGAGATGCAGATAATTGCCACTATTTGCATTAAATAGTATAAGTAGCAGAAAATCCTGCTATTTTAACCTAGTGTAAATAGAATTTATAGCTGTTTGTACTGGTGTAAATACCATCTATCGCTAAGAAAATATGTTATTTCCATTAAACAAATAGCATCTAATTATATAATACAATTTTATAATACAAAGTATAGTGTTATAAATCTAAACATAAAAAACATTTAGAGTATCCACGATACAGATGATGGTTGAAATGCATCACCACAATCTTGTGAAAAGATTCCATTATTTAAAAATGATTATATTGTTGGCTTAAAATGGACTGGAAATCAAAAATCACACGAAGAATTCTAAAGACACCAGCAATAATCAAAAGATGAACAAGAGATGAACTGAAAGATGCCATGACTGGCTCCATAACCTGCCCATAAACAAACAGTACTGAGATTAGAGAATATATGTTGACGTCAAATTAAATTCAGTATTATAACGAATAAAATCAGTTAATGTTCTGCAAGGCAAAAGGTGTTTCCATCATGCAAAACGACCTGACATCTCATCCTTGTATGTTGCCTTCCATAAAATAATTTACAGAACAGTAAAGATATATAATAGCTTTATATTAATCATATAATATAAATAAATAGAATGTATACAAACCTTTATTTCACTGAAGAAGTGCACAAAATCGGTGGCACTGAGAACCACTCTCTCCTGTAAAGGGAAAAAAACGCACACTAACTGTAACTCAACCCAGCCTTAAAGGTCCCATATTGTACACATTTCTGGAGGTTTATTTTAGTTGTTGATGTCGTTAAGAATATATATTTGCGGTATAAGTGCCAAAATCCATCTCAATATATTTTTACAGCTCCTTTTTTAGGAGCTCTGTCAAAAACAGGTCGATTTTGGCCCATCTAATTAATATTCATGAGCCTCTCTTCTGATTGGCCTGTTGTTTTCTGAGTGACGCACAGCCAGGCCAACCACAGGTAACTACGGTCATGTATGCTTTAGCCGAGCCCAGAGCCATAGAGAGAGCCTAGCCTGCTGATACTCAACAGGATATTTCAGAATGATCATTAATGTTTTTTCTTTTTCAAACACCGAATGCAGTAAGCTACATAACTGTTGCTTTAGTAAAGCCCCTTTCACAATGCGCGCTGATTCTGGAAAATTACGGGAACGAGCGCTGTGTGAACGAAAGTCAGAACCATAAAGGCAGTGTTGTAGTGATGATGCACGTTATCATGCGACTCTTCAAGGCGAAAAAATATGTGCAAAGTAGAATGAAGCGGCGATCAGGCAGAGCCAGCTCCTCACTATCAGCGCTGAAGCACAGTTTGTTCAGGTTAGTTTCAGTTTAGTGAAACGTACGCGTCGCATTACATCTCACATCCAAACGTCACATGTCTTTATGGGTTGTGTGTAAAGCACGCACAGATTCCAGAAAACAACTGTGAATGAACCAAATCAAACAACTCCGGAACAAATCATGGGACACATTATCCGTGTATTTTCCGGAATCGCTGTGTGAAAGAGGCTGAAGTTGACGTGCCAGTGGTCTCTCATATTCACGTTGTTCTGAAGCCTGTGCAATGATGTAGTTTCGACATCTATCGACTGAACAGGGTTTTCTCGACTTGTTTTCGTGTTGTTGATGCTTAGCAATGTTATGGACGCGATATTGTCTGGGTTTGACAAAAGGAGGGTGGGACGGTGGTTGGTGCTGGGGTGGTGACTGAGTAGATCGGACGTCACATCTGTACGGAAGTCACAGCGGCTCGTGAAAATGAACAGCAACTTTAAGCAGGCTGTGTGCAGTTTACTGTGGATTGACTGTTTTGAAACTCATATGGTAGTTACATAGCCCCTAGACCTCAGTTATCATGAAAAAAGCCAGGAAATTTCGATTTTGACAATATGGGACCTTTAAGAATGACCCAGCAGCTTAGTTACAAAAAAACTACCCAGCATTTGGGTGAAAAATAATCAAAATAACCCAATAAAATGACACAACAAGCTGAACCCAGCATTTGGGTTAAAAAAAATAATAACTTACCACTTTCTAGAGTGCAGAAAATCTACCCAGCACCTGGGTAAAAATATTAAAAACAACCCAATAAAATGAACCCAACAGCAGTGGTGTAAAGTATTTGAGTAAATGGACTTCGTTACTGTACTTAAGTATTTTTTTGGCTACTTTTTACTTGTACTGAGTATCAAAAATATAAGCAACTTTTACTCTCTACTCGACTACATTTTTTATGTAATATATGTACTCTTTACTCCACTACATTTGAACGTACACTTACCGTTACTCATTACATTGTGACTGTGCGTGACAAGTCGGCATCTTTTTCTGCTATGGGTAATTTCTTGAGCGGAAGAGGCGATATGGCCATCTGCAGGGTGCTGAAGGTACTGGATGCTATTTACCTATGTGCTAAATGAGACTACTCCACATGAACGTGAACGGAATCTCTGTGCGGAATTCAAAATCCCCATGTGAGTAATGTTATAATGTACAGTAATGATGCTATGCGTTTTCTTTTAAAGTTTCTTTCAGAGACTTTATGCCCTTTTCCATCAGCAAAAGTGAATATTTGTAGGCTATGCCATCAAGGCATCGTGAATTGTCAGATGAAATAATGGATTTTTTTTTTTACTATTCATTCAAAAATGTGAAACAGGAGGGATGGCAAATCATTACAAATCAATGCAAATTGTTTTATCCTATGAAACTTTTATATCCCAAATAATTAGAATCTATATTTTGCTATAATCAGTTACTTTAAATAGTTTTAAACAAGGTTTTAACATTAAACAACTTTAAACATTTATTTGGAATAATATGTGTTCTAGTATTGTGTATATAATTTGGGGCATTAGGCAATATTTTATATACTTTTATCAGTAATGTGAATTCTTTTTTGTTTTCTTTTTTTGGAAACTTTGTGGAATGCTAAGATAAAATATTTTAAACTGAATAAGTGAATATATGCTTAATTTTAAATGCACTAAAAATGCTTTTAAATTAATTTTTCAATTTTTAAACAGTTTTTGAGTTTGACTGAGACTGACTTGTTCTGCCATTTTGAAACATTAAGGTGTTCAATTTCATTTCTATATTAGGATTTAAATAAATTCTCACAAATAAACGGTTTCTTGTTATAGGGCCTACACATTTCTTTGTGTTCTTTGAGCCTACGTTCAGTACGAGTAAAATACTTAAGTTCTTTTAAAATCGGATACTTTAAGACTTTTACTCAAGTCTTATTGGAATTGGTGACTTGTAACTTGTAACGGAGTAATTTTTACAGTAAGGTATCTGTACTTTTACTCAAGTATGGTTTTTCGGTACTCTTTACACCTCTGCCCAACAGGCTGAACCCAGCATTTGGGTTAAAAAAATAACCCAGCATTTGAAACTATTCATAAGATGATTTAAAAAGATGATTGCATCATGTGATCAGTAGATATGAATCAGCATTGAATAATAAAATGTATTCAGTTAAGACATATGAGCATTGTTAAAAATGTGTTTAAAACATCATCACAGAAACATCAATCTTATCGGTTTCATATCCATTTTATTAAAATTAATTAAATAAATTAATATAATTAAATATGCATCACATGAAGTTTATTAGTTTATTATAATGAACAATGGTAAGAAATGCTATATGCAATTCAAATACATAAATGTAAATATTTCTGGCTAGTGTTTTACTGCGTATTTAGAGCTCAGAAAAGCTGGGCCATTGGAAAGAGAGGAAGGGAGCAGATAAAGTCTTGGCTTTCCGAGCCCCAGGTGGCCATCTTTCATCCTACAGCCACCCTGTGAATGCTTTGGAGAGAGAGTCGATATCCTTGACATCTGCTCCCTCGCCCTGGGAGTCTGGCTACTGTCCTGTCCGGAGCGCCTGCAGCGGAGCGAAGAGCTCTGCTATTCTCAGCTCCGAACGCAGACACGCACACAAATACACAAATACACGTGTCAGGTGTTAACAGTATACCAGCATTGCATCTGACAACACACCACCAGCATATTTCCCCAACCACTTCAACAGAAGAGCAATTGCAAAAATGAAAGGTTACGCAGGTTAGTTGGATTGGAAATATCACAGCCTGCCCATCTGCAAGGTGCAAGTCCTGGATATATTCGAACTGCCTTGGATTCTCTTCATTGCTTGGCCTCCAGAAAGTTATCTTTGGGGAAATGAGGAAACCTAAGTAGTGGGTAAATTTCCTTAGTGTGCAGCGGGCCAACAAAGAAAAGCCTCGCTGTGGATCAATTGTTCAGTCAGGTAGGAAAGTGCCCAAAGGAGGGTGAAGCAGGAAGTCTCCAAAAAAAAAAAAACACGTTTTTATGAGCACAAAGGAGAAAAATTACTTTTTTAGACTGAGATTCTGAGCCCTGAAAGCGCACTAGTCCGGCTATATCTGTCGAACATTTTCAAGGCGTTCATAATCATTGAACAGTATGCATATGCTAGCTCACTTGGGTATTTCTAAGTCTCTAGCTGTGTACACTGCAGAGGGGTGGTAATAGTAATATTGAGCGGTCATTAAGGTGGGAGTGAGGCCAAAACAGTTCTCGCTGCTGGGATGTGTGGTACGTTGCACTACCTACGCACTGCTGAGCCTGGGCTTCTTTGTTGTTGATAAAGAAGGAGTAGGAGTGTAAGTGTAGTTGAAGAATTAGATTCCGTTTGCATGTGCTTATCGGTGATCTAAGCTTAAAGAGCAGAGGATGTGTTGAAAGGCTCGAGTGCTGACATGTGCATGTTAAAAAGTGAGTCGTGGGTCTCAGCACATTCAGATACATATCTAGACGCAAATGTGGGTGTAGATTTTAGCTGCGAACGTTTCAGCGCAGTGGATGAAATTATGTTGCATTCCTCTGCCCGTGGCCATCTGTGCCCATGTTTGTGCAATGATTAGGTTTAATCATATTCTGCGTTCTGTGTTGCTTTGGCAGCAGTGATTATTTGAGATCAATGCAAACAAACTCTGAGAAAATATTTAGACCTAAACAGGCTTTGCTGGTCATTAAAGTATTTTAATTTAAAGGCTCACACTCTCTAATTGTTCACCATCTTCAAATAATAACAGAAGGCTTCTTATCTTTTTTTTAAGTGTGACTTTATAGTAAGGTTGTCAATCAATTAAAATGTATTGATTTTAATTATATTGCATACTGATTAATTAATCAAATTATTCGCAGATGCATATAGAAATATTTGCTGGAAAAGCCCCTAAATAAAAATAATTTAAAGCAAGTATATACAGTCAAGCCCGAAATTATTCATATCCCTGACTTAAAGTTACTTTTATTCAACCAGCAAGGTTTTTTTTGACCGGAAATGACACGGGCTTCTCCCAAAAGATAATAAGACGATGTACAAGAGGCATCATTGTGTAAATATTTGAACAAAAAGTGGCATGTCCAAAATTATTCATACCCTTTGCAAACTGTCACAGTCTATGGGAAAATCCAAAAATCCAAAGTTCCATTCCAAATAGTCCATGCTGTTCTAAAGCATCCTAATTACCCTGATTCATTGGGAACAGCTGTTTTAATCAACTCAACAGGTGAAAAACAGAAGCTCTCTGCTGTTGGTTTATGGACAGTCATGGCTAAGACAAAGGAGCTCACTGAGGACCTGCGGCTGCTCATTGTGGCTGCTCACAAGTCAGGAAAGGGCTATAAGACCATATCTAAATGTTTTGAAGTTCCAGCGGCTACAGTGCAAAGTATTATTAAAAAATACAAGACATTCCGCACTGTGAAAAATCTCAGAGGACGTGGTCGGAAGCCAAAAGTGACACCTGTGCTGGCCAGGAGGATAGTGAGAGAGGAAAAAAGAATCCAAGGATCACCACCAAGGCCATCCTGATGAATCTGGACTCTGCTGTCAAGGCACACAGTCCAACAGACACTGCACACCGCTGGGTTCCACAGACACAGACCAAGGAGGACACCACTTCTCCAGATAAGGCACACCGAAGCCCGCTTGGCCTTTGCAAATGCTCATCTGGACAAAGAAGAAGACTTCTGGTCTTCTCTTTTATGGTCAGATGAAACTGAAAATTGAATTGTTTGGCCACAATGATGTAGCCTTCATTTGGCGTAAAAAAGGAGAAGCCTTCAACCCTAAGAACACCATCCCCACTGTCAAACATGGTGGTGGGAACCTAATGTTTTGAGGGTGTTTTTCAGCCGGTGGACCAGGGAACCAAATCACAGTAAACAGCACCATGAAAAAGGAGCAATACATCAAAATTCTCAACAACAACATCAGGCAATCTGCAGAGAAACTTGGCCTTGGGCACCAGTGGACATTTCAGCACGACAACGACCCAAAACACACAGCAAAAGTGGTGAAGAAATGGTTAGCAGACAAAAACATTAATGTTTTGCAGTGGACCAGCCAGAGTCCTGACTTAAATCCATTGAGAATCTGTGGAGGGAGCTAAAGATCAGGGTGATGGCAAGGAGACCCTCCAACCTGAAAGAGTTGGAGCTCATCGCTAAAAATGAATGGGCAAAAATACCAATGGAGACATGCAAAAAGATGGTCAGCATTTATAGGAAGCATTTGATTGCTTTAATAGCCAATAAAGGCTTTTCTATTGATTATTGATAAGGGTATGAATAATTTGAGACATGCCACTTTTTGTTCAAATGTAAATAAAAGATGAGTAATATTTTTTTCTACAATGATGCCTCTTGTACGTCATATTTTTATCTTCTGGGAGACGTCTGTGTCATTTCTAATAAAGTGCTCCATGAGCACTGCATTTTAAGGTGCACTGTCAAGTTTAAATGCATTCCCAAGGACCTATGCATTGTGTTTTATTTTGTTAGGCTCTGTTAGCTGTGTTTGACTCCAAGAACACATCCTATATAAACAGCAAAAGCTCATTAAAAGTTATTTCACCATAAAATGTTAACCATGAATATAACAGAACGCAAATAAATCTGACTATTTGCTCACTCATTAATTCCTTATAGTGAATACTGCTGCATAGTGTGCTATATATGGAACGGAAAGTGATTTCACTGGCACGAAAAACTAAGCCTGTTTGATTTGGTTGTGAAAAGTCACCTCTGCTGGGCAATGATACACAGCAGCCACATGTGTGTTTATTGTTTGTTTTTGTTTGTTTTTGTGGTTATGAAAGATTCAGTCCCCCTTGGGGTTGCCTGTCAAACGTAATCAAAAGTATATCAGAATATTTTGTTCTAGCTAATCAAAACAGCCTTTCCAGTTATTCTTTTGTCACAGTTACCCTGTTACACCCTTTTTGCAGTAACCTACTTTTGGACAGAAGGTGATGATTTTATTAGTAGATGTTAACATTAAATACTGATAGCATGTAGTTCAACATGCAGTGCTTGGAGACCAGGATACCTGAAAAAAAAAAAACTAAAACCAGCCTAACCTGCTTTTAAAGGGCCTTAGGGTACTTTAACACTGGTCAGACTGGGAGACCAGTTACTTTAAGACCTGCTTTAGCTGTTTTAGCAGATTAATCAGTTTGTACTAAGCTATCAGGCAGTGCAGTTAGTTCTAAGCTAAGGTTGTAGACTGATGCTGCAGGCATAATCACATACTGAGTAGCTACCACATTTGCTTTGAATCTTAGTTTTTGATCATAAGTCATAAGTTATATAATGTGAATATGGGTTATATTAAAGAAATTCGGACACACTATAATTGTTGTCGCATTCATGTAATCTACCAGCGTCAGTTTTTTTGCTTCATTTCCATTCATGGCTCTTCTTACATGGCCTCATGGAATAGTGAAGTATCCATTGAATATGATCTTCAGAGTTTCACCAGAAGTAATACTGTAGATCGTCTGAGTATATTTGCCAACTGTTCTTCAAAGACTACGAATACTACTCTTTTGCCATATTATTTTCTTACATTACATATTATGGAAGTTGTAATATTTGGACACACAGTAAGTGATTAGTTTTCTTAGCGAAACTTAAAATACAAACAAAGTAAAGTGGTTAATTTTACGGATACACCAAATGTTTGGCAAAAATTATATAAATAACAAATAAGCAAAATGACTGAATAAATTATACTGAACAATGACATGACGCAATCAAATAGAGGTGTGCACTAATGCAGCAAACATGTTGGCAGTGTGGAAGCAATTAAAACTGTCAGAGAAAGATGCAAAAATCATTACAAGCACTGACAGCACGAGACTGTTTAGTATTGCATCGCATGTCTTCCATTAAACGAGAAAGGGCTGGTTGTTGCTGGTTACTGTATGATGACTGAAATCACCAAATGACCTTAAACTAATACATAAACTACAGAACATTATATTTTATAATACATGTATGAATTGTATTTATTCTGACAGCTCTGCACAAGCTCCTTGTTCAAAGGGTTCAAAGTCTAAAACGCAAAGGAAATCTGCATGCTGAGGATCATTCATAAATCTGCTGCTGTCAGCAAAAAGTAGTACTGAGGTCTTCTTGCGGGTTTTCCACCAAAATAGAAGTCAACATTCATAACTGTTAGTATTGTAATTTTACTGTTGTTCTGTAAAATAAAATAAAAAGGTAACACAAAAATAACGCTAACAATCATTACAGTAGCTCTATTTTACTAACTTGTTATTTTTAAGTTAAATTGTGCTTTGTTGGTAGGCTATAATGTCTACTAGAATGTTAAAAATGTTCAATGTTAAATATTTTCAATTGGTTTTCTTTGAAAAGCAAGACAAAACTGTAAAAAGCAAATATTTATATTATAATTTTATTTATGCAAAGGTGAAAAAAATGGCAAAATACATGGGGGAAATGATCGGTAATCGGCCTTCGGCCTAGTGTGTGATTTTGTTCGGCTTTGGCTTTGGCCAAGAGTTTTAATTTCAGTGCATCCCTAGTTAATTTGGCCATCTATAGCTTTTTTAATAATGTAGTAGATCAAAACATTAATGTTAATAATTTAATGATAGCATTACATCACTATCTTAAACTTACTAACTTAAAATCAGGCTCAGACTAGAACAATTATTTTAAGCAAACTATGCTTAAAACATTAAACTTGCAGTCCTGCTTTATAATCATTGATTCCTGATGTAAAGCACTGTTTAAAATGCATTGTTTTTCCTTCTCTTGCTGCAGGACTGTTTCATCGTGCCATAATCCAGAGTGGCTCAGCATTGTCCAGCTGGGCCGTCAACTACCAGCCGGTTAAGTACACAAGGCTGCTGGCAGAGAAAGTGGGCTGTAATGTGCTGGACACACTAGACATGGTAGATTGCCTGAGAAAGAAGAGCGCTCGTGAGCTGGTGGAACAAGACATCCAGCCAGCGAGATACCACGTAGCCTTTGGCCCAGTCATCGATGGCGATGTCATTCCCGATGACCCTGAGATCCTGATGGAGCAGGGCGAGTTCCTCAACTATGACATCATGCTGGGTGTCAACCAGGGCGAGGGGCTGCGCTTTGTAGAGAATGTTGTGGACTCTGAAGATGGTGTCTCAGGCAATGATTTCGACTTCTCGGTCTCTGACTTTGTGGACAGTCTTTATGGTTACCCAGAGGGAAAGGATACGCTACGGGAAACCATTAAGTTCATGTACACGGACTGGGCAGATAGAGACAACCCTGAAACGCGCCGCAAGACTCTGGTGGCGCTTTTTACTGATCATCAGTGGGTGGAGCCCTCAGTGGTGACGGCTGATCTTCATGCCCGGTACGGGTCGCCCACTTACTTCTACGCCTTCTACCACCACTGCCAGAGCCTGATGAAGCCTGCTTGGTCAGATGCGGCTCATGGAGATGAGGTGCCCTACGTCTTTGGTATTCCCATGATTGGCCCGACCGACCTCTTCCCCTGCAACTTCTCCAAAAATGATGTCATGCTCAGTGCTGTTGTCATGACCTACTGGACAAATTTTGCCAAAACTGGGTAAGTGCCTATCTTACAACATGCAAAGTCTGGGGCATGTGCCATTACATGATTGTGTGATGCATGTCAGCAACTGATTTTTACCACTCACAGTGGCTAATAATTAATGCATCCATATAATGCTCAATTGCAAGTACATCATTTTATTTTTTATGGAGATAAAATAATACCATAAAGATTTGCATGTGAAGAGTAAGTGTTGTGCAAGTGTACATAAGATTGCAAGTGTACATTAAATGTGTATGCGCAAGAAAATATTTGTAAAGGTGTAAATCGAGATTCAAGTGTAAGGGAAAAAATGTGCAGCCTTTTACTTTTTTTGCAAGTGTAATTTTAATGCAAAATAAATATGATCTGTATTCTTCCGATTTCCATTTTTCCGCACTTAGAGTTTTGGCACTATTTTTTCGCCAAAATACAGCCAAATCCATTGTAAGCATGTAAACAGTGTTATGCAAGTGAAACGCTGCAATGGTACTCTTAATGCACACATACACAATACATATCCATATACATACATATATATATATATATATTAGGGGTGGGCATAGATTAATTTTTTTTAATCTAGATTAATCTAGATTAAATTTTGGAATTAATCTAGATTAATCTAGATTAAAATGGCTAATTTGAATTCTGCTGAAGGCATTCAGAATATGTGTGCTACCCAAATAATGACTAAAAGTAAGTCTTCGAGAACGGCCCAGGTGGCGCATTAGATCAGGCGCTCATCTCCTGTTTCCAAAATGCATCACAAACTGCTTGACAATTGCATTTACAACATAATTACCTATACAAACTTGTGTAACCAAGTACTTCTGCGCAAAAGGCTGCACGACGTGCGCGTTGCCGTTAAATACAATCAATCCGGGCATGGATTTCTGCGTGCATAGTCTTCCATTAAACTGCGTTGCTTTTAGAAGCGTCAATTCAGTTGTTGCATATAGTTTAATGTCTTTATTTCGGGATTATCAAAGTAAATTATAACTCACGTGCCCCAGTAAAAAGGGTCTAGCAACGAACCTGCCCTGAAGCGGCTTCATAACTGCATCAATGTCAGCACGTCTCATTTGATGTGGTAATTTCACAGAAGTTGAAGACTCGTTCTCGCCCCCTACAGTGCAATTCGACTAGGTATACGTATTAATTAATATTAATTCCAATATATATATATATATATACTAATAATAAAGTCGAGTGTTTGAAATAACCTTTTGTAATCAGATGTGGTTTCATATCACAGAATGCGGCATAAATCATACTATTTTATAATATTATATACAGTGATAAAAGCTATGTCCATTAGCATTGCATTATAAATCTACCATTTGCGAAATTAACTTCATAACCTAAGTCGAGTGTATGAAATCATATTTTTTAAATCGTTTTTAATATTGTGTACACTTGCACAATGCGTACTCTTCACATTCAAATATTTATGGCATTATTTTATCTCCATAATTTTTGCTATTATTTTTCTTATGCTGTACATTGTTGCAGCTCTGTCTCTTTAAAGCCTGCCTTTCGGAAAAGTCCAGTCCGTTATGATTGGTAAGCTGGTCTAGCCGATTTTGATTGGTTAACTGGGTTTCAGCTCCCAAAGCTGCATGGGCAGCTGTAAACAGTATTATATCTATGGTAAACATGCTATTGGACTATTGATCGTCTAATATTGTGCCATTAAAAGTCCATACTATGCAGTAGTTAATGCAAGACAAATAGGTAGATCTACATTAACACTACTTCTATTAACTAATTTGGAAACAGAATTAACTAATCGGTAAGTAATAGCCAATTTAGGACTAAGGCTCCTTATTAGGTTTTCAGTAATTGTAAGAAATAATGGTTTAGATCACTAGAAGTTTCTGAATGGTGTCTATGTAACACTTAGACACTGTAGTGAGACATACAGTAAAGCCGTAAGATTTATATTCTAACAGACAATGATGTGATTTGGAGGAAGGTTTGTGGTTAAAGATTGCTTGTGTGAAAGGTCGACTTATGACTGGCTAGACTTAGGTCCTGCCCACAGGCAGCGCTTACCTGTTCACATTTGTTTAGTTAGTTTTGTTATGTGCCAGTCCGTAATGAATTGGGGCTTGTGGCAGAAATTACACCAAAGTTAATTTAAAAAAGTCAGCAAAATTTAAGATTCAAGGGGGCAAAAAAATATATATATATGGTTTTATACAGTGGCGGACTGGGACTAAAAAACAGCCCTGGACTTTGACTCGGCTCAGCCCACAACAACAGATGTGTGTGAAAGCTAATCAGCAACAGACACGGGTCTCAAAATACTTAAATCTTAACCCATGATGTTTTACCTTCCAAATTATAGCATTATCTCTGATGTTGACTAAAAGATGTGTTAAAAGCATAGTGTAGAATACTCACAGAAATAAACAGCACTCTTTTAATGTCTCTCTGCTGAAAAATATGCAGGTGAAAAAAACGGGGTTTATGTATTACGTCATCTATTCCAATGGTTCTCAACTGGTTTGGCCATGGGACCCACATTTTTACATGGTCATCAAGCCGCGACCCAAATTTTTAGGAACTATAATATAATTTTAGGAATTATAATTAATTTGTATTTATTTGTTAACATACACAAGTAGTGACAGATAAATCATAAGAAAATCACCAAGACAAATAAACAATATTTTATTGCTGTCAGTTAACATATTCGGGGTCGTACTTGCGCTTCGACATATTTGTTGCTATAATTAAATGAAATTTCAAGTCAAACGGTACGGTTGTTGCGCACGCATTTCAAAATAAAAGTCTGGTATTGTTGCGCGTGCATTTCAAAATAAAAGTCTGGTATAAGCAAAATAAGTTAAAAATTAAACTTTTGTTGTTTTTGTGACCACACACTCTGTGACCTACTGAAAAGTGGGTCGCGACCCACCAGTTGAGAAACACTGATCTATTCCATGCAATTTTAAACTATATGTATTACTTACTAATCTCTTAATTAATTTGTGCAAAAAAATACGGTACTAACCAAGTCAAAAAATCTCGTTTCCAGCTAAAAAGTATTTTTGATCTTGTTTTGAGACTTATATACTAAGCAAGAGCAGGGGGGTGTTCCATAAAACAAGTTTACCAAATAAGTCAGGCTTATTTCATTTAGTCTGACTTATTTTGAGCCAAATCAAGTGACAATAAGTCAGACTAACTAAAATAAGCCTGTCTTATTTGGTAAACTTGTTTTATGGAACACCCCTCAGAAGATGTTATATTATTAATCTTATTTTGAGTATATTTGTCTTATTTTGAGAATTTTTAGCAAGTGCGATTTCTCTTATTACATTGGCAGATTATTTCACTTAATTTAAGAAGCTTTCGACTTGATTTTAGTCGAAAACTTAACTTAAATTAAGTGAAATAATCTGCCAATGAAACAAGACAAATCACACTTCTAAAAATTTCTAAAAAATAAGGCATATATACTCAATATAAGATTAATAATCTAACACCTTCCACTCTTGCTTAGTATATAAGTAACAAGGTTAAAAATACTTTTTAGCTGGAAACAAGATTTTTTGACTTGATTAGATGCAGTGTGCACAAAAACGGTTTAATTAGGCTACTTATTAAATATTTATTCTGCCTTCATGTTAATGCTGCGGCATGTTTAAATCGTGTTTTTTCCCCTCACCTTCTCAGCCCCACCCTTTTCTTTCCTTTTTTTCGTATTACCAACACCTGCAGTATCCATGTTCTTTCTCCCATCTGCACTTGTAAACGGTTGAGTGACAAGCATTGACGAGTGAGCTTGCAGGGCTTGTAGGCGCATTGTTGCCACCTATCGGTCTTGACATGGAACAACAGTAAACAATAAGCACGAAAAAAAAAAAAAGAAAAAAAAAAAACTGTGACACTGCACAGAGGCCGACGGCCGTCCTGCTGCAGCGGCCGTTCTGGTATTCTCCAGAATGTCCAGACGGCCAGTCCGCCACTGGTTTATATATAAAGTAAAACAGACATTGATGATGTCTCAGAAGCATTCAAATTGTGGTTAGTAATTAACTGAGTCTTTATACTTTGTCATAGTTATTAGTTAGGAAGCTCCGCTACGGTGCTTTGTATCGACACAAACACAATTCGCTAATTGTCTTATTCACTGATATCTGTAACTCGACAAATTACTAGCCGTTGTAATTACATTTTACGATGACACATAATTATTGTTTATTAGCAAGCTAGACTGAATATGGCTAAACTCACTTGCTAATTACAGACATAGTCATCTAATTATTAACATAACTATTTGTTCATATACACACATACACAAAATGCCATTTATGCACAATAAACACAATATTTGCAATGCACATCATTATTCATCTTCTCTGTCTCATGTGATGCTGCTGCTGGTTTGACTGTGAGTGTTCTGGTAACTGATGTCATGTCGGGGGCAGGGGGTGTGGTCTCTGAGTTGACCCCGCCCATTAAGTTTGCATGCCAAAATCCAGCACAGTGCACCTTTAATAGTTTAATCTCATTCAGTAATTATTGATCATCTAATATAGAACTATCTCAGTTAATCGTGTTTTTGTATTAGTTGATGGTAGAAGCTTAAGGTTGGATTACTTATTTGTCCTGCATTACTTCCTATATAGTTACCTATTATTGATGCACCATTATTTTAAAGTGCTACTATTGTCTGTTTGAGAGATCCAACTCCCTTTGGTGTGTGCTTTGCAACTTCAGCTCATTTATATGTGCAAACAGCTATATTACACACTAAAAGAAAGGTAAAAAAAAAAAAAATGAACAGAACTAAAAACTGGTATAAATGAAATTTTTAAATATATAAATAAATAAATATTTTTTAAATCATTTTAAAATTAGTTGTCGAGCTGAATAAATGTGCACCTCCTGCAGATCATTTGCATTAAATACAATGCAAATACAAAACTGTGTCATCATTTATCCACACTCATGTAGCTCAAATACCTTTGTTTATATATTTTTTACATGACACCTCTGTCAATTGTTTTATTTTTTACCACTTTTACTTAAAAATCAGAAAAGAAACTGAAACTGACACTATGAGGAGGTAATACAGCCAAAATGTGACATATCGGCCAGTTTTCCGTGAGTAAAATCTGTTGCAGAATACTATTGTTTACAGCATACTGTACGAATGGGACTTGAGACCCCGTGCAGAGAGAATTATCAGTGGAACTTATCGCATTTCTGCCCCTCAGCAATATCGATCGAAAGCCCTCTCTTCAGTTGATCACTGCCGCCCCAGGTGACCGTATACTCAACAACGCCTCCCCCCTCGCTCCCCCTTCTCCTTCCTGCTCAACCCTGCCCAGAGCACAAAGCGTTATAGATCTGTATGAGGAGTGCTTGTAATCAGCTCTAACAACACAAATCTAATTTGACAACTGCTGTTACTGAGAAAAATTGATTGGTCATGCTGCTGCTTCTCCACTTTTACCAGTCACAATAAAAATGACACCCCTTGACATTTATAAATCATTCTTTAACTGTTAAGTGCACACTAGGTGTAGCCAAAAATAACATACACAGAGTGGAAATGCTAATGGCTGAGTACTGCAGGCAATTTTATTTATGCTGAATGCTCGAGTCAACATTCTGCAAACGTATCAGAGAACTTTTCAGAACAACATCTGTCCAGAAAATGTCAAATTAGCTCAAGGGCATGGGACATTTGTACACTAAAAACTGATTTCCCACTCCAGGGTAATAATTTTCTCTGTTAGACTGCCAGATTGTCTCAGTTTCTCAGCAAATACAAAAATAAAAACCAAAAAAATAATAACAATCTTCATTTTACAATATTTTTTTTCTTAAATATTCAATATTGTAACTTTGGATATGAGTCTGTCAAATTTTGATCTTATCATAAAATTATATATTGTTATTGCACGAATGAATGAATAACGTGCAACATAAAAGTTTGAATACTTTTAAGTGTTTATTATAGAATACATTTAAATATTATATAATAATATACCAACTGAAAGGGTTCCTTGTTTATTCCCTACACTGCAAAAAAAATGATTTTCTTACTTAGATTTTTTTGTCTTGTTTCCAGCCAAATCTTTTCTAGACAAGTAAAAAAAAAATCTTGTTTTCAAAAAAACAAGCCAAAATTAAGTGATTTTTTGCTTAGAACAAGCAACAACAAAAAATGCCAGTGGGGTAAGAAAAAAAATCCTATTTCTAACAGAAAACGTCTAGGTTACGTATGTAACCCCTGTTCCCTGAGGACAGGGAACGAGACGCTGCGTCCTGGTGGACACTTTGGGAACTGCCTTCAGCATGACCGGTTCTGAAACAAATGTATGAACAACGACAGTGAACTTGACACTGGCCGGCGCCAGCCTATGACATCATCATCAGGCGCCTGCTAGTATAAAAGCAGGTGCCTGAGAGCACATTACCATCTTTTTGTCTGACGGAGGTATGTGCAGGGCCCGAGGCATGGCCCTGAGACGCAGCGTCTCGTTCCCTGTCCTCAGGGAACAGGGGTTACATACGTAACCTAGACGTTCCCTTCCGGAGGGAACTCTACGCTGCGTCCTGGTGGACACTTTGGGAACGTTTATCCCAACGCCGCCATGCCGAGGGATAGGTGATCAAACTGACTGAATGAGGAGTCAAGAAGGAAATCACCCCTGCATCAGCGAGAGTCGCTGGGGCCCAGTGACCTGCCACGGCTAGCCCGGCTACCTGTGCACGCAACTCTCAAGCGTGGAGGCCTAGAGGAAGCCTACTACACTTAGCTCTCTAAGTGAAGGAGCTCATAAACGCCCTGACCATAAGGGGCGGAGTTTAGGGAATGGAGGTCTCGGCAGGGCGAACGCCTGCTCTAGGGACCTGACAACATTCAGTGCTACAGGTATAGATGGGGAAGCGGAGCTTCTGGAGAATGGAGGCTTCATAAAAGACTCTCTAAAAGAGAGGAAGCCTGACAACATTCAATCCACTAGCTCTTAGGAGTGGAGGTCTCAAAATAACCCTCCAGTGAGGGGAGACCTGGCTACACTCACGCTTGAAAGTACTGAAAGCGGAGCTTCTGGAGAATGGAGGCTTCATAAAAGACTCTCTGAAAGAGAGGAAACCTGACAACATTCCATCCACTAGCTCTTAGGAGTGGAGGTCTCAAACAACCCTTCAGTGAGGGGAGACCTGACTACACTCACGCCTAGAGGTACTGGAGGCGGAGCCTCTGGAGAACGGAGGCTTCACAGAAGACTCTCTAAAAAGAGAGGAAACCAGACAACGTTCAGTCCACCAGCTCTTAGGAGTGGAGGTCTCACTAGCCCTTCAGTGAGGGGAGACCTGACTACACTCACGCCCGGAGAAAAAAGCCTATACTCGACACTGGGGGTATTCAGTGAGGCTGCATAGCCTATGCAACCCGAACTACCCGAGTGGAGCTTCTGCTCAGAGGGAATCTACAGAGTGGAGGTCTCATGACCTAACTACACTTGACACTGACGACGGCCTGTGAGGCTGAATAGCCTGTGCAGCAGGCCTGTCTAAGTGGAGATTTCCCGAGGAGTGGCGGCTTCGCCGAAAGGAAGCCTGGCAACACTCAGTGAGTGAGGCTGGCAATGTTCTGCGAGCAGCAGAAGGACTCTAAGAGTGGAGGTCCCAAGACCTACTACACTTCAACACTGCAGGCGTTCATCGAAGCTGAACAGCCTAAACGACAGTACTGCCTGAGTGGAGTCTGGAGAGTGGAGGCTTTCTAAAGAGGGAGCCTTACACACCTCCGTGCTTAGCAAGGAAGAACTCTGAGAGTGGAGGTCTCATGACCTAACTACACTCTAGCCTTGAAGGTCATCCGCGAGGCTGACTAGCCTGTGCGACAGAAATACCTTCATTTTGGAGCTCTCCTGGAGAGTGAGGCCTGAGGAGGCCAGACACTCGATCCTGCTAGCAGCGCTATCTGTGGTTTTGAGTAGGTGTCCTGAGCATAGCGAGGATCACCAGATTTGCAGTCTCTAGGCGATAGCGGAGCCTGAAAGCGGAGCTTCTGGAGAGGGGAGGCTTCAGCAGAAAGACTCTCTAAGCGAGAGGAGGCCTATGACGCTCTCCCTAGGAAACTCTACAGAGTGGAGGCCTCAGGTAAAACCCTCTAGGCGAGGGGAGGCCTGACTACACTCGACGCTCAAGAAAGGCAGATACTCACAGTCAGAGCCAATAATGAAAAATTCTCATTTATCATCTAGCTCTGTGTAGTGGAGGCTCCGAGACTACATCTCCAAGGAGAGAAGCCTACAACACTAGTTTTTGGTGAGTGGAAGACTGCACTCCCCCAAAAAATAGTCAGCGAGGCACTCATGGGCCTGCCAGCTGCTATAACTGTGAGAGTGAAGGTCTCAGTACTGTTGGCTGTGACAGAGGGAGACCTATTACACTGTGCTATCGAAGGAGTTGTAAAACTTAAGGGTTTTGGAACCAACTCGAAGAACGGGCACGGAGGATTACCTGCGTGGTCCGTAGGAGAAAGGAACCTGCCTTTACGGGAGGAACCTTACCATAAGTATGGATTTTAGTTAAGTGCCTGAATTAGTGCACTCACCACTCGCGTGGATTTCAGAGAGTGCTCAAAGACTTTGCGTGAGCAAACACCACAAACGTGGATTTAAGAAGGTGCTCTAAGCGTTTCGCGAGAAAGACACCTGTATTAACCCGGGTGATAGCAGAACCCGGAAGCGGAGCTTTCAGTGAGGGAGGCTTTAAGCTCTCGAACATAACAAGCCTGACGACGCTCAACTGAGGAAGCTCTATCGAGTGGAGGCCTTGGAATACACGCCCTCTCATAGAAGGGAGGCCTACTTTGTTTTACACTCAACGCTTGTAGTGACAGGTCCACGGAAAGAGTTCACAAGCTGCCTTAACCTTGTGTTCTCCCGGCCTGTATTTCTGGGAAGTGCAGGCTTAACAGAAACACCTCATGTAGAGGGAGCCTAGCAACACTGGACCCAGTAAAAAGCTCTCATGAATGGAGGTCTAAAAATGACCTGCCACATTCAGTGCTAAGAAGTATTATCTTTATGTCTCTCTTCACAGAGGACTTCGCAGAGAGGAGGCCTCCTAGGCCTGCTACACTCAATTCTACTTCAAAGCGGGGCTTTTTAAAGAGAGCGGAGGCTCTAGTAAAACACCTCTCTCTCAGAGAGGGAGCCTTGACAACGCTCTATTCACCCTAGCACACAAACTCCCAAGAGTGGAGGTCTCACATATGTGTATATGAAAATACACAGGGAAGGTACCTGACCACACTCATGCAAAAAGAGTATTACTCTTAGCAGGGTTTGAGTGAGCGGAGGCTTCGGCAGAGCGATACTCCGCCTGAAGCAGCTTGACAACGCTCAAGAGGGTTATTCTCGTATGTATATGTATGTTGGATCATGTCTATACCAAGCTCACTCTAGCGGAGGTAGGTCTCTACACACTGTTTTCTTTTATAGAACGAGGGGAGACCTGGCTACACTCGGCACTTGGTGGCAGTAGAACTCAAGAGGAGCTCGAAACTGCAATAGTAATCACCCAAGCGGAGCTGGTAGACAAAGGAAAACATACACATACATGCTTGAATATTTTATTAAAGTGTCTTTACTGTTCACATACCGGGCCAACAGACGGAGCCTAGTCTCATCGTTGGCCCAGCCCCGGAGTCAAGGGGAAAAGGGAGGGGCAGGTAGCCCCACACTGGCCTCGTCTCTGGCCCTTGGGCCAGGACGGGCCTGGTTTCCCCCCGGTGTTTAGGTGGAGGCGTGGACCGGCAAGGGATGCAAACCCCCGGGGCTCGGTCCAGATCTTTTAGCAGATCAGCCTGGTGCGCCTCTGCAACACTTCCATCGTGTGCAGAGGAGCACCGGCCACTGCCGCATATGCTTTGGAGCCTTCAGGGTCGATGTCCCTCGCTCTGAGAGATATTTTATTTTCGCAACCGTCAGCGAGAGACATCGTCACATATCCGCGCCCGTGCATTCCCTCGACATCAGCATGATTCACATGCCGATGCCTGTGAATGCGGGCTGAATATGGCCTGTCCCATTCCCTCTCGATCTCTTAAGTAGATCAGGAAGGAATGGGAGGCTCACAGGAGTTGGCTTTGTCATGGCCCGGAAGAAGCCGCTCGTCTAGTCTGCCGAGAGCGGCCTCTTCCCTCGCGGGCTTCCACTGTAGATACAAGCGGGCAGCCGCGCGGTCCATAACAGACATCAACTCTTCATATGCGGGGCAGAGAGGCTGCATGGGCTCAAACGAGCTCATATTTGTTCCATTTCAACCTCCTGCTCGCCCTGGCTTGAAGCCAAAAGAGCACTCGCTGCAGAACTGGAGGATGTGAGAGACAACACATCATCCGCTAGCAGCGCATTCTCGTCTCCGGCTGACGTGCGCGAGCGATTAAACGCTCTCTCAAACTCGTCAGCCAGCTCCACCCGTGAGCCCCGCAATCTCGGCCGCCGAGCAGCCTCAGCTGTGGCGGGACCGGAGCAGCGTGGGGCAGATGGATGGCCCGATTCCCTCAAGAAAAGGGCCAGACGAGAACGGAGTTTCTTCAAAGTGAAACTCTCACAATGAACGCGCTCCGCTCTTCTAGAGCCGAGCGCGCGTGCTCTTACACCTAAACACACCAAACAAAAGGTCGTGTGCGTCATCAAGTGTCAGATTTCTCTGACACGGATCCGCACACTTCCTACAGTTTTCTTTCTCTAGGCATCGCTGTACTCACTCGTTTAGAACAGAGGACTCTGAAGACAAAAATATGGTAATGTGCTCTCAGGCACCTGCTTTTATACTAGCAGGCGCCTGATGATGATGTCATAGGCTGGCGCCGGCCAGTGTCAAGTTCACTGTCGTTGTTTCATACATTTGTTTCAGAACCGGTCATGCTGAAGGCAGTTCCCAAAGTGTCCACCAGGACGCAGCGTAGAGTTCCCTCCGGAAGGGAACTAAAGTATTTTTCTTACCCCATTGGCAGATTATTTTGCTTGTTTTAAGCAAAAACACACTTAATTTTGACTTGGTTTTTTTTTTCTGAAAACAAGACAATAATTTCTTACTTAGATTTTTTTTCTTGTTCAAAAATTCTTAAATCAAGAAGGATTTTCTAGATGAGTAAAAAATATTAACAGTTTTTGCTTAAAACAAGCAAAATAATCTGCCAGTGGGGTAAGGTAAAAAAACATTTTTTGCAGTGTAGTTCCCTGTGTTGTACCTGATATATCTAAATGAACTGATAGCAAATCAATTCAAGATCAGAATTAAATCTAATTGTAAAATCTGTGCAAATACCCAGCCGTATTTCCAATATTAAAACAGGAAGTTAGAAAGGGACACATTGAAGGGCTCATTTATTTATTTATTAAATCACTGATCAAATCTCACTTGAGTTGTACCATGGATGAAAACAGACCACAAATATACGTTCAAAACAAACCACTTGTTTTGCCACTTGATGGTTGAAAAAGGAAATAAAGCATGATACACAACCACAACTTGCTACTTTCGATTGCTTGTCGAAACAGATGTATTCAATTTAGAGGACATTCGCATTATAGAGAACATTTTATTGGACAAAAAATTCAAACCTGCAAGATGAGTGATCAATATTTGTGGTCTGTTTTGTCATAACAGAAAGTCTATAAATTATAAATGTGTATATCTGTTTATCTGTTAAGTTTGAATCCACTATTAAATCGATAGCCTCAGAGCTTATTTCCAATTTCAAAAATGTTATGTCTTGAACATTTTTGGCATGAAGACACAAAACCATCTCCTGTCTGGCTTTTAAAACACACTGTCCTTACAATAATCACTCACAGTAGCCTCAATCCCTGCTGTATCCTATCTGCCATTTTAAAGCATCCTTTCAGAAATACTATTATGTAAAGATTATTTATTTCATGACAAACACTGTATCCTCTTGCAATCATTCATCTAATGGCTTCCAATTGAACTGGAATTATAGAACCCATTTCAAGCACTACTGATGTGCTGAGTTTCTGATATTACTGTGCATAGAGTTGCTCCATTTGTGTGGCTCTTTGTGAGGAGCGGATTATATAGAATACTGCTTAGTGTTCAGCTTAATGACAGGCAGGAAAATGAACCTCTCAGTCGCATAAAGTACACAAATCGTCACTTCCATCTTGACCAGCAAACTCTCTGGTTTAGTTCTAATGCATGCTAGGATATAGCCACAAATGCATGTGAAGTGTGTTTACAGCTTCTCCATGTGATGACCTAGATAGCACTCCCTGGCTTCTCTCTAAACTGGACACTTGTACCCAAGCCAAATACATACGTAAATATGAAACCTAGAGTCCAATAGGTGAACGTTATATTAGGGCTGCACGATTATGACAAAAATCATAATGGTCGGTCGATTATTCCCTTGAAATTGTAATTGCGATTATTAAGTACGATTACGATTGATGTTTTAAATAGCTTTATACCATTGTTTGAAGCAACTGCATGCCATAATTGTATATAAAAATAAATTTAAAAAACCAGCTGAAAACACTTGTATTGCTTTTCTCGTTGCCACAGATGTCAACGATACATTGGTTTGGTTTATTTAAATGAAATAATAAAAATATGCAATATGCATAGGGATATGCCGGTATCAATTTTCATGTTGTGATTAATTGATAATGCTTTTATCATAGTATACATATTATCACGATAGTAAAATTTATTTGCAAAAAGTTGTTTCATAATACAATATAACAGATTTAATAACTATTTTCTTATAAAAAAAAACTGAACATTTAAATACAATAAAGCAATACACAAAAAATTGATGAAGTAAAAAAATATATATTAAGACCAATAGGTATCACTTTACAGTAAGATCTTATTAGTTAACCTTAGTTAATGCATTAATATTCACAATGAGCAATAGCTACATTTGCTACCAAAGTTATTCATTTTTGTTTAAAAAATACAACTCTTAGTTCATGTTAGCTCATTAACAGTTACAACGTTTGATTTTAACAATTTGTTATATGTTAATAAATATTGGAATTATTATTGGATTAATGAATGTTTAGAAGAATTTTTCAGTGGCAGTTTATATTAACTAGAGAATTAACTAATGTTATCTAATTAAGTTATCTAATGAAGAATGAATAAAACACTTTTAAACAATATCTAGGGTATGTTGTAGTCCAGATAAAAAGGTAAAAAAAAAAGTTTGAAGATAAATAGCCGATTAAGTCTAAATATTTAAGTATTTGATGCTGTGATGAACACCAGAGCAAATACACAAATCTGAATGGCTATTTAAATCATTTAAACACTTTTCAGAAATAGAAAGCTGTTTTGTTTACTGGGTTTTTGGGGTAACGGCTGCATTGTTTAGCGCCATCTGCTGTCAGAGAATGAAAGTGCGCTTTCATCCAGAGCGTCTCCCACGTGCTCCGCCATGTGCTTTTCATCCGTACTTGTTTACATCAGAAGGCACATGTGTTTTTTGACGCAGCATACAGCTGTGTTGTGTATTGTGACCAGTTGATGGGAAAAGTTATCTTAAAATGCATTCAAAATTCTGAATAATTTGGTATAAATAATTATTCTCTGTATTTTGATGTGCCCACGATAACAATATCGATTCGCCTTTCACAAAGTGACATGCTCTAAACACGCTTCTTAAGCATGAAGAGTAATGTTGTTTCTTTTTTTTTTTGTAATTGTGGCTTTGAAGGATTACTTAACCGTGGCATCCATAATCATGACTGCGATTAGAAATTCAATTAATTGTGCAGCCCTACGTTATATTAAGCTTGTGCCACTTGATGTCAACAGCATGTATCATTTCCCAAAGTGAAATTCTTCTTTCGCTTCATCGTGCTTACAAACAGTAAACAGTCTATTATATTATATTATATTATATTATATATAAATTTGGAAAGTTTTTGCTGTGGTGACCCCTAATACGTACAGCAGAAAGTGTGAAAGATATTAAAATGTTATTAAATTAATATCAGAACAATCAGTAAAAAGCATACATGTCTTTTCTTGGAAGAGGGTTTTTTAAACAGGTGGTGGGTCTGACAGCTCTCATACTGTGTTAAATCTGTGCAATATTTAAAAAATGACTTTAGGCGTTACATATTTCTTCCTAACAAGTCTTTTTGAAGAAAAGTCCAAATAGACATTTTATCTGTCTTTGGGACAATTATTAAAAATCATTAATCTCTGAAATGAATGGAAGAATAATGGTAAAATGCTGCCAAGTGTCGTGCTGTTAAATTGAATTCAAACCTCAAAGGGTTGTTAGACATTTTCTTCGCTGGTTTTTAACAGTAAAAGTGTAATACATTAGAATCCTAATTAATTTATCAAGTGTTAACCAGTGGCCATTAGTCCTGCAGAAAAACGAAAGCATCCAAGAACCTTCTTCACACTTGATAACTGAATTGTCGGTGCATATCGGCTTTGTTCAGGCTACAAATGGACCTCAAATGCTGCCGTCTGCATTTCTATAGAGATCGTGGCGCTAGCATTTGATGGGCAGGGGCTGTTTCCTCTATATTCTTCTACTGTGTCATTCAGCCTCCAGTCAAACAGCCCATGCTGTGCTGAGACCGAGACATCGCTGAGCAGAATACTGTTGTGCTTTTCCTTTTGTCCTCCTATTTTCTCTGCACCTCCCTTCATGATTTCTTGTAACAAGAACACAAGCCACTCTCGGAAATGCTGAGGCCTGCTGGGATGAATCCAGATATTTCTGTTTGAAAAGCCCATGTTTTTTTATGACGCTGTCCCTTGTGAAGACATTGGCAATTTCACTCGAAGAATAAAACATGATTAATCAATAATCAATAAGCCACGATTAATAAATAAGACTTAGCTGCGCACGTGCCAGCTTGACTGTAATTGCTCAATGATTTGACACGACCTGCATTTCGTGTTTTATCGATGCATCTGTATTGACGTCTGTCTTATTGAAATTCTGTTGCCTGTACTTCATCTGAATGGCAAGCAGATGCTCATTAACTCACACTGTCTTGTCGTATCTGCCTCGTGATTGTGAAAACAAAAATAATAATTTCAATGCTGCATCTTAATGAGCAGTTTCCCTCACCGCTACACCCAGACGGAAACGCAGTCTCTTGAGCATCAGTTGACCCTGCACCCAAGGCCAAGACAATCTCTTTCTCCGTCTTTGAGCTAAATTGCTTTCCGCATCCGCTTGTTTTGTCATTCCTAGACTACGGCGAGTCCAATCGGGAATTAAAAGAGATTGTGTTCAGTTTGTTTAGCGGTCTCACAACCTTCTCAATTAAGTCCAGCACTTGATACTGTAGGAAATATCTTGGCGATATGCAGATTTGCTTTGGAGAAGGTAAGGAAGGATCCTGCATAGGATCTTGAGAGGCCCTGGAGGCTCATGATGAAGAGGCCACGCTGCATGTCGAATGTAATGAGTTGAAGCATCGTCAGAGGACAGCTGAGAGATCAGGGCCGGACAGGAGTCAGGACACATGTTGACCATCACTCACCTTACCCATCCGATCAATAGCAGTTATAATGAAGAGTGCACAGGGGCCTGTGTCCTGCAGCTACCTGTATTACTTTAAAATCATTGCCTTCTTTTTGGCTTACTGATGGTGACAGTGATGTAGAGATGTTCAAATGCATTTCAAGATTAAGTATTTGACACTGCGTTTATAAATAAACACTGTTGGTTGCACAATTAAGTCACCATTATGATGCTAGGGTTATTAAGGCAGCCCAGTTTTAAAGTTTCTGAATACATTTTACTGTATTTCTATGCAGCTGTTAGAGAATCATAGGTGTTTGGTAAAGCTGGTTACTGCCTTCTAAGAGTAATCATTACAGAATTAGTACTTAATAAGAGTAATTATTACAGAAATAGTATACTTTTAAAAGTAGTATGAACAGTCTAATGTGTTCAGGTGACTTAATTCAAAGTTAATTGGAATTAAATGAGATCGATTATAGTTTAAATGTATCTTAAACTAAGTTAATTGAACTTAAGTACACCTTTACATGTAGTTACATTTTTATTTGCAATATGGTTTAACGTCTACCCCTTGAATGTGCTGACAAGCATTTATAACGGTAAATTAAAACATACTTTATTCTTATGTCTTTATATGTTTAAATATTTGTAATTATACATTTGTGATGAATGATGAATGTTTACCACATTTAAAATATATGTGACCCTGGACCACAAAACCAGTCATAAGGTTAAATTTTACAAAACTGAGATGTAAACATCATATGAAAGCTCAATAAATAAATTTTCTATTGATATATGGTTTGTTAGGATAGGACAATATTTGGCCGAGATACATTTGAAAATCTAGAATATAAGGGTGCAAAAAAATCACCTTTAAAGTTGTCCAAATTATGTTCTTAACAATGCATATTACTAATCAAAAATTACATTTAGATATATTTATAGTAGGAATTTTACAAAAAATCTTCATGGAACATGATCTTTACTTAATTTCCTAATGATTTTTGGCATAAAAGAAAAATCAATAATTTTGACCCACACTATGTATTTTTGGCTATTGCTACAAATACACCCCAGCGACTTAAGACTGGTTTTGTGGTCCAGGGTCACATATGAACTTGAAAAACGAGTAACAAAACATTACACTTTAAAGTACTTTACAAGTGTTTTCTATGGTAGTCAACATAGCAAATAAATGTACTCATTTAAGGGGAGACACTGCAGGCAAAAACAGTTTTTTCATGCCCCTATCAAGTTTGAGATTTTGTGCTTTTTGGTTTTTCATGTGGAAAGAAAACATCCAAAAGACACTGTTAAGTGTTAATTTCATAGCACTTTATCGATTCAATAGATTTCAATAGATTTCAATTACAATGCATATTTTTAAAGCCCGTTTTCCCAAAATGAGTTTTTTCTTCTACACTGAGCCATAAATCTATACCTTAGTAACACTTTGTCTGCGTCAGGCAACGCTCCCAATGCATCTAGTTTGACGCATGTACATTGAAGCTTGCAACGCTTGCTTTTTGGTGCGTTCACAAAGTACACGTCAGGCAACGCTCCCAACGCATCTAGTTTGCACACTTCCCCTGAATAAACCATGGCAAACTAGTAGGGACTGGACATTTTGGAATCTTCTCATGACCATGTTTTGCTGGCTAACGAAATGGGAAATAATTACATTGAGAAAAGATTTGATAAGTTACCCGACATCCCGATCTCTTCAGCGATCTTCATCCAAGCAAGTTCCTTTACATTCCTGTCTTTATACAACAACGAGGACGGATCATACAATTCTCTGCGATTGCAGACGGCTACAATGAGCAATATATATATATATATATATAATATAATTAAATTGAAAAAGATTTTTTTTCTGCTCCCGCTTCATTCAAGATACGTGTGGTGACGTCGCTACAGTGAGACGCTCTGATTGGTTGATTCACTGCGTCAAGTGCGTCAAGTCCGTCAAAAGTTCAGCTAGCTGAACTTCTGCGCTGCTTGCGTTTGCTGCGTTGACGCTTGAAACGCAGGTAACGCTTGAAAAGTTGACGGATCCAACGCACACAACGCACCACATTGACGGACCTCTGAAGGACTCAACCATAGACTTTACATGTAATCTTGCAACAACTGACGCTAACGTTTGGGGCGGTGTGAACGCACCGTTACACACACCAAACTTTACATTTTTATTCCTGTCTATATTCTGAAGGTTTTTACAGAGGGATTTGTTCATATATAATTTGCTTGATTTTTTTAAACATTTTATTCCCTAAAAAATTGTTATATATATATTGTCTAATCACCTGCAGTGCCTTGCCTTAAAACAGAACAAAAGAATATTAAAAAAGTATTAATATTATTTAAAATGTACTTTTAATTTGTAAAACTGGTTAACATTTTTACGAGGTGTACTTTTTAGAAGTGAATTTTGGTTTAAGAAGGCATCATGAAAGTCTAGTCTCTTTGAGTGCACTTAATACTACAACACTACAACACACACACACACAAATATGCATATATATAATAATATGAGTAATATTGTAATAACATTATCAAAAACCACTAATTATCTTTTTTCTTGTTCTGTGAGGAATTGAGAAAGTAATACAAAATTAAACGTTCCCTAGCCACTGACTATCTGAACTTTAAGCAACAGAAGTTTAAACTTTCTGGGCTGAATAGCAAGGTTCTTTGAAAGCATTCTCCCTCTCTATCTTTCTCTCTCTGCCATGCTGTTTTATGTTAAATATTCTATCTGCTGACCTTGAAAACAGCAAAGAGAGAAGATAAGAAAAACTAAATGTAACACTGCATCTTTCAAAAGTGAAGCCAGTTGTGTGTGGACCTTGAAATGCACCGTAAGATGAAAAACCAGATGAAGCAGTGCACATACCTCCTGTACAGTATGTATAAATAACCCCTAGATAGAAAACTTTAAAATGAAAAGTACATACACTACCTTGAGTTACAATCAATGCTATTCAGTTGAAGATGGAGTTTCATTGAAATAAGTGACCCTGACCAAAGTATGCTAAGACAGTGAAGTGGAAACAGAGGCTTTTATGATGCCCCTTCGGATTTGGTGTCTCAATGTCCACAGTCATCCGAGCGCTGCAAATTAGACTGATGAATAACCAATGCAGTCCCATCGAATTACCTCTGACTCTTTTTCACCTTGTCATATTCATTAGATTTATTCTGCTATGACTGCTATATGAAAAAAGAACTTTTAGAGTTTTTCCAAGAGTGAAACCATTCTTTCTTTTTCTTTCTTTATTACAATTAGCCTTAGCAAGCACCACTAATAATAAAAAACTATAATAATTTTTAAATAATTGTTAAAAATTATTTAAATAATAATAATGAATGTAAAAAAAAAAATAATAATAATTAAATGCCCATTAACTGCGGAATTTTGTCCAGACTTAATTTGCTACTATGAAACTAGAATACTGCACTGCTAAGGTCTGATTCTTTGATGAAAATATCTTCAGACAAACCTCTCCCTTTGGTGTTAGGATGGCGTTTAGGAAGTCTAACCTTGTTTGAGGATCTCAATGGTCGTAGAGTAGTTTCCTCTCAGGGCCTGAGATCTGAATGAGTGCCACTGAGAGAGACTGAAGTACCGTTTCACTGGGCAAGCCCAAGTGGCCTGAACCTAAACATTTGAGAGGGTTAGGAGCCAAGTTGAGTGGGTGACCTGACAGAACACTGTCAGCTAATTCATGGCCTCCATTTGCACATACACTATCAAGATTGTGGGTTAGTGGAATGAATGGGGCACCAGTTTGGTCGCTGGAGAGGAAAAACACTTATAATACATTATTGATATTGGTATGGTTACCTACTGTAACAAAGACATTGCAGTTTAAAAGTTTTCTAAAGTTTTCTAAAAGGTTCCAAAAGAGTAGTCATACAATGTGGCATGGTCAAAATCTAAATAGTCAGAATCAGGGTTATTATAGTTAAGTAAATCCCTCTTCACACTTTGCACAGGATTATCTGTGGACCTTGTGTGATTTACTGTAAAAATTAAGTAAGGAATAATTGACGACAGGCCATTAAATTCTTAGAAAATAATGCACATGTGCATTATTTTCATAGGATTCAACAGACCGAAGTCAATTATTCCATTTATACTACGGTTACCACACCAAGACATCAATCAGATGATATATTTCAAAATATCCATCCAGTTTTTGTCCTTAAACCATTATTGTGAATAGGATTAATTTCTTACGCAGCTCATCCAAAGCCTTCGTTGCTAATTCCAAAACATAATTTTAGACCTAGTAACGACACTTGAGCCGTTGATAGCAAACTAATGCAGTTAATAATAAAAAATTTAGACAGACTAACAGACAGGCAGACATAGAGGAAGAGAGATATTAAGCTTCTGAATTACCTCTCTGAGTCTGTGCATCTCTCAAAAGTAATTGGCAGCATTGTCTCTACTAATAATGAAACTTCAAGTTAATTTTCTTCAAGACGCTGTTGCTAACTCGCTTGTGAGAAATGTCATGTACTTTTTAAGCTGTTAATCATCAGAACAGTGCTAACAACATTAGTGCGTATGCTAACGTGTGCAAACTGTATGTGTGTGCATGTGTTCAGGAGAGAGAGTGGGAGAAATAGTGTATGTGCTTTCCGTACATAATAAAACGTAATATGGCGTAACATGGTCGTTTTTATCCAGTTGTTTACTGTATTTATTTGTTTGGCCAGTGTAGTTGTGGGTTTTGGTTGGGTTTGGGGCTGTAAGGACCTTTGAAATAACTGAAATCGTCTGGTGAAGTGATATAGACATGTAATCCCTGGTGAAAAAAACAGCTAAAACTAGCCTAGGCTGGTTGGCTGGTTTTAGCTGGTCAACCAGCCTGGTTTTAGCTGGTCATAGCTGGAAGGCAGGCTGGTTTTAGAGGGGTTTTGGCCTTTTTTCCAGCCTGGCCAGGCTGGGAGACCAGCTAAAACCAGCTACTTCCAGCTTAAACCAGCCAATACCAGCCAACCAGCCTAGGCTGGTTTTAGCTGTTTTTTTCAGCAGGGATGCTGCCTAGTAATACGTTCGCTGTGCGTTTACCTGAAAATAATGCACACCATTAGAACGTTCGTCAGCCAGACAGATTCAAGCATTCAACGACCCTGTAATATAACACATTGTAAACTGATCATTAAAGTAAAAATATGTACTGATTATTAATACTGATTATTAAAAAATAATCAGTGAAATGCCTGGTTTGGTAAAGATCAGCCCCTTTAGAGTATACCATTATAAACATGCTCAGGTGCAAGCAATTAACTGATGAAACACCAGGCTAACTGCCCACCAGACATCAATAGTAGTGGTGTTGATTACTTCAGAATAAAATAAGCTGTTTCTTGAAGATTCCACTGTTAGTAGTGCATGGTACGGCAAATATTTCACAATAGTTGGGATAGTGTTTTCAAAAGACCCCCGGGATAAAGTTATAGAAAGGCACAAGTTATGAGAAGGCTACAAAAGGCTTTAGCTATCCTTCGGAGTACTGTTCAGAGCATCATTAAAAAGTGGAAAGCGTATGGCACCACCAGCTCATTGCCTAGATCAGGCCGTCCATCCAAAAGTGGATGACAGAGCCAGGAGCACATTGATAAGAGAAGCTACCAGGAGGCCAAAGGCTACTTTGAAGGACTTACAAAGCTTTATGGCTGGGTCTGGTCTGTCTGTGCATGTGACAACTATCTCCCAAGCTTAACACAAAGCCGGCCTTTCTTGTTTGCACTATGCAAAAACACATCTGGAAGAGTCTGATACCTTCTGGCAAAAGGTACAATAGTCTGATGTGACCAAAACTGCGACCAAAACTTCAAGCGCTATGTTTGGCAAAAAGCAAACACAGCACACCACCTAAAACACACCATACCTACTGTGAAGCATGGTGGAGGTGGCAGCATTATGTTATGGGGGTGTTTGTCTTCAACTGGGACTGGGCGATTGGTCAGAATTGAAGGGAAAAAGGATATTGGCAAGTACATCCAAATTCTTGAGGAAAACCTGCGCCCCTCTGCTAGCTGAAAATGAGCAGGTTATTCGCCTTCCAACATGACAATAACCCTAAACATACTGCCAAAACAACAATGAAATGGCTTAAGGATAAGAAGGTCCTTGAGTGACCAAGTCAAAGCCCTAATACCATTGCAGAGATAGGGTAGCCCTGATGAGAGCTGTCCTCACCACAGAATTTGACTGAACTTGAACAATTCTGCAAGGAAGAATGAGCAAATGTTCCCCAATCAAGGTGTGCAAAGCTAGTACAGACATATCCAAAAAGACTGATGGCTGTAAATAAAGTAAAAGGTGATTCTACAAAGTATTAAATTAAATTAACGCTCTTATTCTAGTTTTTTTTTTTTTTTTTTTTTTTTTTTTTTATTAATTTGCAGAATTTTATTTAAATTGATTTGGTGTAGTAAGACCAAAATTGTAAATATAGCTGGAAAAGTTATTTGGAATGGGGTTTGATTTCAGGCTGTATTACAAATAAAGTAACTATTTCAAAGGGGTATTATGACTTTCTATAAGCACTGTATATGATATATCATAAACAGAAGAATGTTCCTTACTGCATGCTGCTATACATGTCATCTCTATCTAATCTTTATTTTCACTCTTTTGATGGTCTCAGCTTTCTCTTACTGCAAATTGTATAGTTGTATGGTAAAGCAACTCAGCACCCAAAATACTAGCAAAACACTCCAACCCAGCCTCCATTCTTCACGGAAAATGAATAAAAAGGGGTACAGGAAACAAAAACCTTAAAAAAAACTGGCCAAATCACAGAGATGCCAATTCACTACTAATGGGACTAATATTATCACAGGACCTCGGTGTTTTGTGAAATATGGTAGATTATTTGTGGAAGAATTTTAACTTTACAAATTACAGACTTGGATTCGCACAGGATTAAGACCACAGACAACCTTCGCAGTTATTACAAATGACTAGGTCACCAGACAATACTTATCCCATGCGAATTGGGCTTAAATCTAAAATTAAAATACCGGTAATTAAATAACTTAATAATAATAACAACAACAAAAATGCAAACAGGAAATTGAATATGAAAACAAATTCTAAATATTAATAAAAACTCTAATAGTATCTTAATGATAGTAACATTGACTCAAATAAATAAGGCTAACAAATTCAAATCATGTGAGAAATCAGTAACATAACCAAAACATCAGCTCAGTATAAACGGTCATAAATGCAGGATAAATTAGACTTCACTAACACTGAATGACTCACGTTGCTTTATATCAGAGCCCCTCCCCTAAAGGGAGCCTTCAAGGTTAACAAAAAAAAGCATAACGCTGCAGTACACTGGCAAGGAGACAAGACACCTTAGACAAGAGGCCTTTTTTAATGGATGTCAATGAAGAAGAGGCTTCTCTTAAATGAACTGCTTTTGTAAGGAAACAACTCACAATTGACAGTTGGCTAATTATTGGCCATTATTTGAGATTACTTTCATGAGCACAGCACAAATGGTGCCGAGAGGGTTCCGCAGTAAAACAGAACACTTTTAAAACAAATAAAAAATGTTTATAAAAAAGTCCATAGTACTGTACTGGTAGCACTAGTTGTAATTTTTCGTCTTCATTTCCATCAACACACTAAAGTTAAACACTCACGTGTGAAACACCCACACAAAGTATGTTATCACTGCAGACCAGCAGCCTCTGAAGACACATGTAAAACATCACGACTGACCTCAAATCAGCAGTCAATAGCATTGAAAACCCAGCCGCAAACACAAATATGCTGTGTCATGCAAGGCGGTTGATTGACCATTATGAGACCGTGTGGTGATATTGAGATTCTTGCGTTTCCTATTAAGCGAGAATGCCCCAGGTACACTGACTGCCACTCGCACGCCACGCAACAAGAATTCATATATACTGCGCCGCTGCGGCTTCATTGATGTCCTGTTCTCTGGCATGTTGCACCGTGGCAGATCAATATGACCTTACCTCTGCTGCCTGCTTCTTTGAAACTTAATTACTGATATTCAGCTACAAAGTCATCATGGTACGGCTGCCAATATTCATTGGGGATCATTACCAGCCTAATAAAACCAGTTATTTATCGGCTTCTGAGCTGACATTCAACCTATCTCCATTTACTTCTCTGCTCGCAGAGGCACAGACAAGAAAAAAAAAGCACAAAAAACACAAAAGCTGGTTTTCTGTCCTTTCAGATATACTTAATTTCATAGCATAGACCAGTTCTCGGACTGTTGTAAATAACGACTCTAAAAAAAATTTCATTTGAAATACAAGATAGATTTAAAAAAAAAAATACATTTCTGCATCTTCTGCAATGCATGATCTGAAGCTGGACTGGCATGTCAACTTGTGCACACACCACATTTTAATATTGTGTGAGAGAGGCCATCAATGACAACACAACAACAAAAAAAGAAATTCTGTTTACCATAAATATGTGAGTGGCATCAATATGCTCAATTTCATGAGGGCAAGCACATTTCAAACAGACTAAAGAGCTTTTATCAAATTCGAAAATATATGTGATATTAATGCATTTGAATTGAAATTGCATAATAACACTGAATTACAGTGTCATCTTTTTTGAATGTTGTTATAGCGGAGTGTATGCATTTTCTGATAGGACTTTTCCACAGATATGCAAAGAACCACTAACATACAGTATAAGGACAAACAGCTGCCATCTTGGCGTCTTGTCACTTTTCATCCACTGTGAATTACAGGACATTAGCGACAGGGACTGTCCCTACAGTTTGGAATTGGACGACTCGCTCAAGGGCACATTAGTGATATCGCTAACTGCCTAGTTCATGAGATGTCTCTTCATTAAAACAAGTCTGAAACATTGTTGCACTGTTCCATCTTGCGGTATTTTATCTCAGATGAGGGGTCAAGGTTTATCTGGTTACCATGTCCCTGTTAGCTTCTGCTTGTTGAATCATACCAACAAGACTCTTCTGATTCAATTATTGTTATGTAGTATATATTTTACCACTGCCCAATTTTTGAAGAGCTTTTAAAAGCTTAGGATAGTCACTAGTGGAGCTGAAAGACAACAAGTAGATGTGTGATTATTTAGATGCCATATGTTGATACAGACGATAACTCAGTAGTACCATAGAGGTTGGACGCCACCTTGCTTTGCCTTCTGTGAGCTTGTAATATCAGTTGGAGAAACAGCGACCCCTGGAGGCTAAAGGCTAGTACAACACACACACTAGGGCCCTTTGCCAGCATCCCCCCTTTAGCGTTTAGATTAATATGGTCCACTTTCTATCAGCACACTCGCTGTTAATGCAATCTGCACTGCTTTCCCAAAGCAATTAACGGAATGGATGCACTGCTGTTGTTTTATCAAAAACAAGTTGCATCCTGAAGCACATCTCAGCTGTTGATTTATTCATTTGTGTTTCACTTTAAAAGCCTCTGGCCCATCTCTTTTTTATACAGAATGAGCCGAGGAAGCGTGAAGCCCAGCAGGCAGAGGTGCTTAGAGATATGAGCTGTAACGTAATGTCACACAAGGGAGAAATAGAAAATGATGATTTGGAAGAAGTGGCAGGCATCTTTATACAAGAAGGTGAAACAAGACAGATAGTAGTGCAGCGATGATGAGGAATGTCTGTGAACGTAAAATTGTTTTGTTGATTGGCGCAAACTCCAGGGGTTGATATGAGAATGGATGCAAGCTGTTTGTGTTATTATGCATGCTTAACCTGACCAAGAGTGAAGGTACAGTTTTACTGAAAAGAAAGAAAGGCAGAAAAGGCAGAGGCATGCTGATTTTTCTGCTGAAGATTGTAAAGGATGATAATGATAATAGTAAGCTGTCATTTAGCAGATGTCTTAATCCAGTTGCTCTGAAAGAGCCAGTGTCCAATCCTGCTTCTGGAGAACCAATGTCCTGCTGAGTTTAGCTCCAACCTGCCCTAAGACACCTCCCTGGAAGTTTCTAGTATTCCCAAACTTGGTTAGGACTGGAGCTAAACTCTGGAAACAGGGTTAGACATTCCTCTCTTAGAGCATCCTGAGGTTGAGGGGCCTTGGATAGCACAACAATGGTGAATTTAATAGGAATGAACCAACAACTTTAAAGGGATAGTTAGAATAAAAATTCTGCTATCATTTTCTCACCCTCATATCATTCCAAAGCTGTATGACAGGGGTGTCAAACTCAGTTCCTGGAGGGCCACAGCCCTGCAGAGCTTAGCTTCAACTTTAATTAAACGCACCTGATCCAGCTAATCAAGTCCTTCAGACTTATTTGAAAACTTCTGGTACATTTATTGGAGGAGAATTGGAGCTAATCTTTGTAAGACTGTGGCCCTCTAGGAGGTTTGACACCCCTGCTTTGTATATGACGTCATTTGTGAATCACAGAAGGAGAATTTTAGCAGAATTTCAAAGCTTCTCTTTTTCACACAGTTAAAACAGTCATGTGAAAAAGTCAGGACACCCTATTGGATTCTATAAATAAAAAAAACAATTATCTGGTCCTGGGGAGATCTTAAAATTTGGAAAATAAAACCTCACACAACATTATATGACATATTGCACCATGTCATTATTTATTTAACCGAAATAAAGCGAAAAAGAACAATCCATGGTTGAAAAATTAGGACACCCTTACTGTTAACATAGAAATTAAGAGAGTAAGTAATGGTCAGACACTGCTAATCAAATACCTTTGATTAACTGTTCATCAGCAATTGTGAGCACCTCCATAAAAGCAGAAGTTTGGGCAGTTTGCTGGTCTCGAGAGCCTTCAGGTGTGTGTTAACACAATGCAAAGGTGGTAAGACATCAGCAACGATCTTAGAGAATAAATTGTTGTTGCCATCCATCTGGAACATTCAAAACAGAAACCCTCCCAGAAGTGGACGTCCAAAGTGGCAGACAACCCAAGAACTACATTGCAGACCTCAGTTAATATGTTAAATGATAAAGTTCATAACAGTACAATTAGAAAAATATGAGACAAGTATGGCATGTTTGGAATGTTGCCAAAAGAAAGCTTATTTTATCTAAAAAAGCATTGCAGCATGGTTTAAGTTTGGAAAGTTGCATCTGCACATACAATAAGAACTCTAGAACAATGTCCTTTGAACAGAGACTAAAGTCGAGATGTTTGACCATAATGCACAGTACCATGTTTGTTAAAAACCTAAAGAGCGTATCAGCACAAACATCTCAAAAGTCACACATGTTGATGGAGGGTTGATGATTTTGGGTTTGTTTTGTAGCCACAGGACCTGGGCCCCTCACAGTCATTGAGTATGAACTCCTTTATATACTAGTATACGAAGTATTCTAGAATCAATTCATCCAACAGTTAAAGCTGAGCCAAAATTGGGTAATGCAACAGGACAATGATCCCATGCACACCAGCAAATCTACAACAGAACGACTGGGAAGAAAAGAATCAAGGGCCAATAGCCTATTCAAAGTCAAGACCTCATCCTGACTGAAATGCTGTGGTGAGAGCTGTGCATAAACAAATGCCTACCAAACTCAATAAACGTTGTATAAAAGAGTAGGCCAAAATTCCTTCAGAACGATGTGAGTGACTGATAAAGTCATAAAGAAAATTATTACTTCAAGTTATTACTGCTAAAAGTAGATTTACAAGCAATTGAATCATAGGGTGTCCTAACTTTGTCACTTTGGCTTTTCCATATTGGCTTTGTTTTTGTTAAATAAATAATGACACATTGTTATTGTTGTTCATCTGAGGCTTTATTTTTCAAATTTTAAGACCTGATAATCCAAAGGACCAGGGGCCGGATTCACGAACATCTTCTTAAATTAAGAAATTTCTTAAGATAAATTCTAAGAAGTTCGTAAGAATGATCTTAAGAGCAATTCTTGAAAAGTTCTTAAGAAGTTCTCAAATATGTTTTTAAGAACATCTTATTTTTTTTCTTAAGAAGAAAATGATACATCTATCTGAGTGAATGCATTGCTGAAGACGCATTTATAAACACTTCAACGTCTTTTTTGCGGTTTCTACAGATTATCCTAATAATCATAATACGCACGCTCGGCTTCATGTTTTTAATGCGCCGTGTTTTTGAAGTTACTTTTAAAGGGTCTGTCTTAAGCAATCGATTTTATTTATTTTTGTGTTGTTTTTGTTCCCTCGTCCGAATGAATGCTTCCGGTGTGTGTGTGCGCTGCTACAGCAAACGCATCCTGCACATATGCGCTAAATACGGCCAAAGATTGTGTTGTATTTATAGGCCAAGTAAAATAAAAAATAAATGTTTAATTAAATCTCCCTATCTGACTCGGTTTTGTAGAGTTGCTACTGAGTTTTGATGTCGGCAAAAAGTAGGGTCATACCTAGGCTAATCATGACAGATCATTGTTTACATTATCAGTCACTGCTGTCACTTCAGCGAACTCGTGCTCATCTCTATTAATAGTCCTAATATGTATTATATGTAGCTAGTAGTGTTGCAATGCTTAAATATAACAATTAATTTGAAATAACCCAATAAATTCATTAAATAATTCTAACTATTTGGGATTTAAGACAAGTCTCGGGCTATCCTAACTTTAAGAAGTTATTTACGATGGTTTTTAAGAAGATTCTTTTCCAGAATTTGAATTTTCTTAATTTTTGTCTTAAGAACAATCTTAAGTAAAAAGATAAGAATATTCGGTAACACTTTATTTTAAGGATCAGGAATTAGACAGTAATTAATGACTAATAACTGCATTTGTAAGTGACTAGTTATGGACTTGTATGCCATTACAAGCTATTTATAAGGCCTTTATTGGTTGTTGTCTTATTTTTGTCTTATAGACCCTTTATACTTGTTTCTGTCCTAACAGTGTACTAATTAGCTAAACATAAAACAAACTAATAGCTTGTATTGTGTGAATTACACACTTTATAAGTTCTCAATACACTATGTGAATGTGTAGCTTATAAGTATAAAATAAATACAGAATAGGCATTTCATCACAGACATTTCAATTAACAGAAAAACACTTTTACACAAAAGCACAGTCTTTCTAGCAGTTGTTCCATACTAACAAATGATTTAAAAACTAAATATTCCCCATTCCCTGAATTTATTAATAGCTAACAAGCAAATTTCTCACTAATACATTCAGTATTACTTCAGATTATGTTCCCTATTCTAAAGTAGAAAAGCGACATGAAAGTTTGCAGATGTGTCTCATCTGTAGTTTGTTCTCTTGTTGAACCATCAAACAATAAAGACAGAATTCTTCACTGCAATCTTTCATGTGTCTTTTCTACTTTAGAATAGGGCACATAATCTGAAGTAATACAGCATTTATTAGTGAGAAATGTGCTTGTTAGCTCTTAATAAATTAAAGGAATGTGGAATATTTTGTTTATTAATCATTTATTAGTGTGGAACAACTGCTAGAAAACTGCTTTTGTGTAACTGTTTTTCAGCTAATTTAAATATCTGATGAAATTCATATTCTATATTTATTTCATACTTATAAGCTACACATTCACATAGTGTACTAAGAACTTATAAAGTTTGTAATTCACACAATACAAGCTATTAGTTTGTTTTATGTTTAGCTAATTAGTACACTGTTAGGACAGAAACAAATATAAAGGGTCTATAAGACCAACATAAGACAACAGCCAATAAAGGTCTTATAAATAGCTTGTAATGGCATACAAGTCCATAACTAGTCATTTACAAATGCAGTTATTAGTCATTAATTACTGTCTAATTCCTGATCCTTAAAATAAAGTGTTACCGAATATTCCTAACACGGTTTTTTTGGGAATACGAAATATTCTTAACTTTTTTCTTATTTTAAAAAATAAGAAGAAAATGGCAGTTAAGAAGAAAATTCTTCTTAAGAATGTTTCGTGAATCAGATAATGTTTTATTATGTCCTGATACAGAAACCCATGGAACTTAATATAGGGTATCCTAACGTTTCCACATGACTGTGTATTGACAGGGGGTTGTCAAGGTCTAGACAAAAAAGCACCACTGATATGGTCCATACAACTAGGACACTATATTACAGGTCTTCTGAAGCTTTTCTTGAAATTCTAAATGAGATTTAAGAGCTTCATGTGGCATATGAACTAAATTTGTGGTACCTAGTCACTAGGGATGTAACAATGCACACTGATCTAGTCAAAAATCAATGAAAGTACATGACAATTCAAGTTTGAGATGCCAAACAAACAACGATACAGTTGAGGGCAAAGGTTTATATGAATACATCCCTGAGGGGAACATACTGTCTTCAGCACAGTTTATATGGTATTTCCTTTTCATTTTCCTTTTGTATAATGCATGTTAAAGTAGTGTTAATAAGCACAGCACTGCTTAGTTGACAGCGGTAACCAAGGAAACACTGTCTCGGCTAGACATTTTTCATGTTCTGTTAATGTTTTCAAAAGCAAGTTTTGGTCACACTTTAGATGGCCTTAACTATTATATACTTACATCAAAAAATAAGTACAATGTACTTAATGTGGTCATATTGCATTGCAAAACACTTCTGCTTCTATTAAGGTGGGATATGGGTAAAGTTAGGGCGAGTTTGGTGTTATGGGTAGGTTTAAGGGTAGGTTAGGGTGTAAGGGATGTGTCAACAGTGGTAATTACAGAAATTAAGTACAAATGTAATTACACAGAGGTTTTATATAAGTACAATGTAAAAACATGCATGTACACAATAAGTACATTGTACCAAATTATTCATTCAAATGTAAGTACATTGTACTTAAGGCCACCTAATGTAAAGTGGGACCCAAGTTTTATTTTAGCTCCCAGAATGTTCACTAAAAAACATTCTAAAAATGTTTATTGATAACATTGTTAGAACATTATCCTCTAAATTTCTAATGAAGCTTCCCATCACTCTAGATGAGGACTTACATTCCTCAGAAGTAAAATTTTGGTTAAAATTGTAAACCCAACCTTGTTCGATGTCAAGCTCCAGCGTCATTTAATAAATCCAAAAACAGCATTACCAGCTTCACTTATTATAAACCAGATTTATTTCTGTCATACATTTACAGTTTTTATTGAGATTACCAGAGGTTTAGATGTTCATATCTGTTTAAAAGTAAGAGTTAGATTTGATACCACCAATATGGTGATAAGTGTTGGGAATTTCACTCTTGACTTTTGGATGTTTTTTTTTTTTCTTTTACTGCTGTTGCTATGTTTGTTATGGCAAAAACAACACTATACAATGTGATCAGATGATGTTGGCTACTTGCTGGTGTTAAAGATACCATAATGTAGTGATCTGATCAACTGATCTCATCTAGAATGCTATTAATTTCATATTAGTGACTGTAGTAATGCATTTCAACAGTAATGTATTCTCTACAATGGTGACATGCTTCATGCTGCAGTGTATTCTGGGTGCATCATACAAAACTCATCCAGGGCATTGTCACTATAATGATGACATCAAACCAAACTGTTACTTTAAAACATACATCAACATCTAAACCTCTGTTAATCTCACTAAGAACTTTTGCAAATGTATGACAGAAATAAAGTCAGTCTGGTTTATAAGTGAAGCTAGTAAAGCTGTTTTTGGAGCTATTTAATGAAGTGGGAGCTTCATCAAAAAAGGTTGGGTTTTTACTTTCGACCAAAATTTGACATCTGAGCAACATTACAGTCCACATCCATTGTCCAGTGGGAAGCTTCCCACTTAAATTTTTATTAGAATGTTAGAGGATAATGTTCCAACAATGTTATCAATTAACACTTTATAATTTTTAGACACTATTATCCTTCCTTTTGGGAGAATATTCTGGTAACTAAGATAAAACTTGCCACTGAAAACATTACCAGAACATAGCATAATGTTCTCGGAACATTCTTAGAACAATTACATTCCTAGCTGGGGTTCCATAAGCCCCATCTGCTGTCAGAGAATAAGTCTGATTCTCATGCAGCCCATCTGCTTTTATGTAGCATAATTTCACAAAGCAAAAGTTAGACCATTTAGATTTTGCTTCAAATGCATTTTCTGTGCAAGGTGCATTTCTGTGGACATTGCTAGTATTTCTTAAAATATATATTTCTGTTGTATTATTCATTCATTTATTTATTTGGGATTTGTTTTTAAATTTCTCTTTAGTTTTTGTTATTGAACATAAAATATATTTCAGTTTCGAAAAGTAATGTTCAGCTTTTTATCTGAGAAATAATAAAATGACACTTTCTCATTCATATTTTGTCTTAAAGAGATAGTTCATCCAAAAATGAAAATTTGATGTTTATTTGCTTACCCCCAGGGCATCCAAAATGTAGGTGACTTTGTTTCTTCAGCAAAACACAAACGAAGATTTTTAACTCACACCGTTGCAGTCTGTCAGTCATATAATGGCAGTCAATGGGACCCACGGATTTGAGAGTCAAAAAAACATACACAGACAAAACCAAATTGAATCCTGCGGCTCGTGACGATATATTGAGGTCTTAAGACACAAAGTGATCAGTGTGTGCAAGAAACTGAACAGTATTTATATCATTATTTACCTCTGATCCTCCGCAACATTCAGCTCTATGGATCGCGTTTACATCAGCCGGCGCGTGATGCAATGTAGAATGTCGATGAAAAGTCAACACTCCCAGATAAGTTCGCACAAGGAAACATAATCTTTTAGTTTTTAATCGGTTGCCAAAATTAGGATAAGTACATGTAATTACAATTTTGAGAGGCGAATATGCACTATGTAAACAATAGACACATCTACTATGGCAGATCACGTCCACGCGTCACACGCCGACTGTTGTGAATGCACTCAGGAGAGTAGAGCGTTGTGGTGGATCAGAGGTAAATAATGGTATAAATACTGTTCAGTTTCTTGCACAGACCGATCATTTTGTGTCTTAAGACTTCAATGTATCGTCACAAGCCACAGGGTTTAATTTGTTTTTTGTCTGTGTATGTTTTTTTTTTTTTTTTTTTTTTACTCTTACAGATTTGGTAACCATTGACTGGTATTGTCCCTGTTGAAAAAAAACAGCATATGCTGGTTAGGTATGTTTTGGTGCTGGGATGCTGGTCCTTTGCTGGTTTATGCTGGCCCTTGACCAGCAACATGACCAGCTAAGGACCAGCATAAACCAGCAAAGGACAATCTTTGTTTGTGTTCTACTGAAGAAACAAAGTCAACTATATCTTGGACGCCCTGAGGGTAAGCAGATAAACATCCAATTTTTTTTATTTTTGGGTGAAGTATGCCTTTAAATCTCGTTTTGTTAAAAAAAAAAGTGAAAAACCTCATATTGTGAATCATATCAGTGAGCTGAGTGAATCATTATATCCCCACTGAATGCTTTTACTGAAAAAAAGAACAGCATAAATGTTCAGCAAAACAACCTTTGCATTCCACGAAAAATTAAAATCACAGGTTTGGAACGACATGCTTGAACTCTACCAGCGACGCTTTACATGAAAACTTTACTTCTCAGCATAGATTAGTTTACTAATTTTTATTCTGTTTGTTTTGCAGAGATCCCAACAAACCAGTGCCTCAGGATACTAAGTTCATCCATACTAAGGCCAATCGTTTTGAAGAGGTAGCCTGGTCCAAATACAATCCACAAGACCAGCTTTACCTGCACATCGGCCTAAAGCCAAGAGTCCGTGATCACTACCGCGCCACTAAAGTGGCGTTCTGGAAGCACCTGGTCCCTCATCTGTACAACCTACATGACATGTTCCACTACACCTCCACCACCACCAAAGTGCCACCACCCGAGACGACTCAGAATTCCCTGTCCACCAAACGTCCCAATGGCAAAGCCTGGCCGTTCAACACCAAGCGGCCGCCAATGTCTCCGGCATACAACAGTGAGAGTGGGAAGGAGCAATGGAACGGAGAAGAGGAACCAGGCCCTCTGGTGGTGGAGAACCCACGGGATTACTCCACCGAGCTGAGCGTTACCATTGCAGTAGGAGCTTCACTGCTGTTCCTCAATGTTCTGGCGTTTGCTGCTCTGTACTACCGCAAGGATAAGCGACGACAGGAACAGCACCCGCAACCCAGCCCACCACGAGCCACCACCACCAATGACGTGAACCGGCACGCCCCCGAAGAGGAGATCATGTCCCTGCAGGTGAACCAGACGCACCACGAGTGCGACGCAGGCCCTCCTGGTGACCCATTACGACTGGCTTCACTTCCCGACTACACGCTGACTCTGCGGCGCTCGCCTGACGATATCCCACTCATGACGCCGAACACCATAACCATGATCCCCAACTCGCTAGTGGGCATGCCGAACCTACATCCGTACAACACCTTCACAGCCGGCTTCAACTCCACTGGCCTGCCACATTCCCACTCCACCACGCGTGTATAGCTTTACGGCGATCCGACAAAAGGGAGGGATGGGGAAAAGTCTTTGGTTTTAATGAAAACGTTGAAATGAGAGGAGGGGGTTCAGGACAATGATGGAAACAACATGATTTGAATAGACTTTTACAAAAAGCAGTGACAAGTTCTTTCCAGATGTCAAGTTGTGCAAACCTGCCAAAACAGAACTGCTCTCTTTCCTTTGAAAAGGGACGAGCATTTCAAGCAGTATTTTTTCTAATCATCGTTTTAAAAGAAAAAAAACGCCTTTTTAAGCAGAATCGGGCGAATGGGGCGATCACTTTTTTCTTGAATAAATAACAAAAAAAACAAACAAAGGAAAGTGCATTTTATTTCCCATCACAGTCTTTTGTGGGAAACATGTTTCAAAACAGTGGCCTCTAAGGTGACATCTGCATAATATTGTTTGCTTTGCTTTTTGATTTCTTTTCAATGCCTTATAAAGAGCTGTTTTTTTCTCTGTCTTAATTTGACGATCTTTCCCTGAGATGTGTCTGTGTGGAACGTAGCGATCTGACTTGAGTAGTTGGATTCCAGGAAGCATGAGACAGACGGCAAATATGGAAAACCGTTGGATTGAAACGGTAACTGCAACACATTTTCCAGTTGCATAACCTCACATGTTGTGTTTTAACTTTTTTCTTGGTTCCACTGAATTTTTTTGGTTTGAAACATTTCTATTGGACAAGACTGGAGATAAAGACTTTTAAAGTTACTGTAATCGTTTTGTTGAAAGAAAAGTGCATCTTTTACAACAAAATTATCGATCGACTCCTGCGTCAAATTCCCATGAAATGCACACTTACACACAACGCTCAGAGCACTGTTTGACTGGTGTGTGTGTGTGAGAGAGGTTCTGGGTATGAATGGGAATATTTGAGTTGAGATGACGTGTGTGTGTGCGTGTTTGATTGCCTTTGCCATGTTTTTTGTTAAATATTTGTGTGATGGGAGTGGGGGGGCTTCTTTACCACTGCGTTGATTTTGTTCACCACGAGTAGTGTTTCAGCTGCGTCTATTGTCGTCTGTCTTTGCAAAATAGAACTTTTTGTTATTTTAAAAAAGTTACATATGTCTAATTTTGCTTAAGAATTACAAAATAAATCTATTATTTTACATGCAAGAGAAAACAATAGCTTAAGATTGAACTGAACTAACTGACATGATTCCATTGACTTTGTAAGCGTTCCTCTCAACTGGAGACAGTGGCCTCTTTACACTGAATAACCTGACTTCAGTGTAGACCTGTGTTTCTTTAAATATATATATAAATATGGGCATACATACATATATGTATAGGGCTTTTATGAAGATTTTGCTCCCATTGACCTGAAAGTGTAAATGACCATTATTATCAATTATTAGTCTGAAAGCACCAATATTCAGAGGTTAGAGCAGTTAGTGTCTGTACTAGTTTTATCCTCTAAACCATAATCTGAGGCCACAACAAGTGTCTTTTTAATAGCTCTATATGTATATTTATGTATAAATATATTTAATATTTATTTATGTATACCAGATGTATACATGCTGATTGTGCCATGTGCCAAATTAAACCATAAAACTGGAGAAGAAAACGTTTCCAAAAACCTTTATTTTATTTGATTTATTTATAGAATTTTTCTTTTTGTACAACTCAATCACAGTTAAATGCATATTTCCTATCTGATTCATGTTGCTTAAAAAAATCAGGATTTTTTATGAAACTATGGGTGGAATTCAATGTAGTATGCTAAATCAGTCATATGTACCATCAAGTCATTTTGCATGATTAGAACAGACAACTGCTAAACCACCCCTGGAAAACTCCATTTTGCCAACATGTACAAAGTTAAGGTACACACTTAATGACAAAAAGTCACTTTTAAGAAGAAAAAAATCATAAATGAGTCCATTTTCCAAAATCACATAATGGGAAAATCTGTTCAGCAAAGAGTTGACAGGTGTGTAAACTATGTTTATAATTACACAACTGCGAAATAAAACCTAGTACTGCATAGCATCATTCCAGGCATCAGTAAGCCTTTATGGTTGGAAACTGGAGTTATCATCTAGAATGAATATCCCCACATACTTCACAGAATGCAGCAAAATGAACGAATGAATAAAATTTTGCACCATTTTAGATCAACAACTGTAATACTGTGTAAGTTTTGCTGGAAACAAGCTAAATAATCTGCCAATGGGGTAAGAAAAATAATCTTGTTTTCTGTTTTTAAATAATATTTGTTTTGCTTACCCCATTGGCAGATTATTTAGTATGTTCTAAGCAAAAAGTTAACTTTAACTTAACTTTGAAAATCCTTCTTAAGAATTTTAAGATATTTTGGCTGGAAACAAGACAGAAAGGCAATTTTTTTTGCAATGGCACTGATGCGCTTCACTCGGCACAGTGCTAAAACCGGCAGTGCATTTTCATGAGCAGCAAAAGCAGCAAAATGATCTGTTTTCTACAGCTATATATAGCTGGATGCAGATAAGACTGGAAGCCAGACACATAAAATGTATAAATGGCCATGTCTGCTCTTACAGGAAAACTAAGGTGGATACTTACTTGCTGACAACCCACCAAAATAAAAGCTTTCTGATTTTAGGTTTGAAAATGATGAAAATTCATATCAAGTAATAATAATAAAGAAATAAAAGAAAATGAAAATATTAGCATTGAATTTTTAAATGCACTATAAAATATTTTATTTTTAATTAAAATATGACTTGATTGATTATATACATTTATTGTATTTATTATTTTATTTAGTAAAAAGTGCAATAATACTATGATTACTATTATCATAAACAAACCTCCAGATGCTGTCATGAGAATAAAAAAACCTGTGTGAATTTCTGTTCATGGGGTACTTGAATGAGGGTTTCTGAAGGGGGGTTTGCTTAGCACTACAACCATTTAGCCTCCAGCATCAGGCTCTGGTTCTGAGATGAAGCTGCCTCTGATTTTAGCCAGACACTTGTCCTGTTTGACCCTCATCAACCCCCTGCAGCTCTTCCTCACAATAACTCAAACCCCCTTTATCACCAGTACTACGACATGTGCATTTATCCTCAATTTTGACCTTAAAAGTCACATTACTTTGAACTGTATTTTAAATCAATGCCTCGTCTTCGCCTAGCGGGTTCTCCGTAGAAATCCAAGGTTATACCTGGTTCGCTCCCATTCAATATTTGGTTTTATTACAGTAGGTCCAGAACATAAGCAACAATGTAAATGCAAACTTCACAAAGGCAACTCTACTTCTCAATTCGATTAGATGTAATGAAGAATGAATACCATGCCTCTGTGGTTAAAAAGCTCTGGAAACTAGGTTTGAATTAGACAGAACTCAACAGAACTCGCAGAACCTGAGTCATCAGCAGATGAGAGTATTTATTACTCGTGTGGGTGTTTAAGGATGTTTTGATGGCAGCTGATTCATCATTCATTTTCAGCTTTTGATCCCTGATTGACTGAAGAAATATCACAACATACATCATGGAAGTCTCACAGGAGCAGCTGCGTTTTCTCGGATGAAGGTGGTGCAGACAGGGGTTATATTACAGACGGCACGGATATGAGCAGATAGAAACTCTGAGACCCTTGAGGCCACATGACAGACACCTGCTTCAATATCTACTGACTAAAGTACTTGGGTGTCACGCTAAACCCAAAGAATAGGCATAAGTATGACATTAAACGAGTTTTTAGGCTGTGCAGTGAAGCAATTTGATTGTAGCTTTGTTCGCTTGAGCGTGTACCTGCCGTTGAGGAAATTACTTTAGCTTCTAGGCTGGAAGCCACGGTGCATAACATCTTCTCTTCTGTGTCTTAAGTGCTGCTCTCATAAATCAAATGATTTTTCGTGCTTTCCTCTGTTGCTCTGTTCCTCTGGCCTGCTCTCTTACTGTAGCTCTGAAAGGGTGAGGTAGAAATGAATATGACATTTCCATTAATTAGATAGACCATTTTCTGATTAAATGAATTATTCTTGTAGGAACATCTAGATATTTTAGATGTTTATGGTCTTGTGCTCATGGACACATTTATTTAATGCTAAGAGAAACACTACAGGTTTTATATTGCATTGTTTAGACCTGTTAATATGGATCAAAAGTGTAGTTTATTCTATGTATCCTCATAATTATTTATAGCAGAACAGTTAACAAATACAGTGCTCTTCTAGACTGTTGTATGGTCGCAGGGTATGTATTTGTTTGGGTTCTCTGGGAAAGTTACATCCATTGCAATATTGTGTTACGCCCTTAAAAAAAGTAACTAATTGTGTTACTTGGTTACTTTTATGGAAAGTAATGCGTTCCGACACTTCTGCGTTACTTGTTCTAATCTAGGATGGGCTTACTTAGTTACTTTTAATATAGAAAGTTCTATTTTTGGCAAATCTAAAGGTTCTTTCACACCAAGTAAAATTTTTACTCAGGCTAAGGGAAATGTAAATTCAAGCCTGTACTGTGTGCAACTTAAACAAACCTCTTAGCTGTGCTGCCATTCTGAAATGCATGAAGAATAAGATACAGGAGAAGAACATTCAAAATGCAAAAATGCATGAATTCAAAAATACAAAAAAAAGCTAATTTTTGCTTAGCTTAGTATGGATGAAGAATTGGATCACTGAAGGTCAGCAGCAAAGATACTGGTTATTAAAATGCGAGTAAATACATAAATGATAGTTGTGTTATTTGGCATTTAATTATTGCAGTTTGCTTGATTTAGTCTAGAACTACAGTAACCATGATGTTTACACAGCATACACAATGCCTCTGCACTTACTCACGATTTCTCTTAACATGTGGACAGGAGAACTATCAGTTATTAATTGGGAAAACAAAATAACAGTTGTTACTTATTTGCAAAAGTAACTCAGATACTTTCTTGTAAATAAAAGTAATGCATTACTTTACTAGTTACTTGAAAAAAGGTACATAACTCGTTTACATTACATTTGCATTTAATCATTTAGCATTTGTCCAAAGTGAATTACAAATGAGAGCAATAGAAGCAATCAAAACAACAAAAGAGCAACTATATATATATATATATATATATATATATATATACACACACACAAATAAAAATACAGAGTTCTAGTGTTAGAGGGTGAAGTTTAGATGGAAGAGACTTGAGCCGCTGAAATTGAGATGGGTAGGTCATTCCTCCAGCAAGAGGAGAAATGAAATTATAGGTAAGGTCCATGAATATCATTTTTGTGCCTCTTTGCACTCTTTTGTGCCTCTTTGTAGTAAAATGCATCATTCACTAGCAGAATGCAAGCTTCTGGAGGGCATATATGCCTGAAAGTAGTGAATTTAGGTAAGGGGTGCTGAGCCAGAGGTTGTTTTGTAGGCAAACATCAGTGCCTTCAATTTTATATGAGCAGCTATAGGTAGCCAGTGCAAACTGATGAACAGAGGTGTGACATGCATTCTTTTCAGCTCTTAAAGGAGAAGTTTACTTCCAGAACTAAAAATTACAGATACTTTACTCACCCCTTTTCATCCTAAATGTTCATGTCTTTCTTTCTTCGGTCATAAAGAAATTAGTTTTTTTGAGGAAGACATTTCAGGATTTTTCTCCATATAGTGGACTTCTATGGTGCATGCAAGTTTGAACTTCAAAAATGCAGTTGAAATGCAGCTTCAAATATCTGAACAATCCCAGCTGAGGAAGAAGGGTCTTATTTAATTAAACAATTGGTTATTGGTTATCTTCCAATTTCAAAATCATCCTACGTTGCTGCAGAAGTAACGACCCAGTGTTTACAAATTGAACATTCAAAGACCATCAAATTCCCTTTACAAAAAAGGTAAAACAGTGATGTACGATGATTTTAAAGTTGGAGGAGAAAATGAGACGGCAGTACTCGCTGGTACCAATGAAGTCCAATATTTGGAGAGAAATCCTGAAATCTCTTCATCAAAAAAAACTAATTTCTTTATATGACTGAAGAAAGGAAGACATGAACATCTTGGATGAAAAGGGGGTGAGTAAATGATCTGTACATTTTTGTTCTAGAAGTGAACTTCTCCTTTAAAGACTACTCTTGCAGCTGCATAGGTTTGACAGAACTGGCTGGAAGACCTGCCAAAAGAGCACTGCAATAGTCCAACCTGGACAAAACAAGAGACAAAGTTGTGTAGCATGTTCCTGTAGAAAGTGTCTGATCAATCAATCATTTTACATTTAGCAGATGCTTTTATACAAAGCAACTTACAAAAAGAGGACAATGCAACAAAAGAGCAATAACATGCCAGTGCTATGACAAGTCTCATTTAGCCTAACGCAGTACACGTATCAACACGTATCAACACGTATCATTTTTTTTGTTTGTTTTTTTATTATATAATAAATAAAAAGAAAATAGACCGAAAAAAAGAAAACGAAAAAGCAAGCTAGTGCTAGAGGCCTAAAAATCCTAAAAATAGATAGATAGAATACAACAAGAACAGAGAAGCTATAGTGGAAGAGATGTGTTTTCAGCAGATTCTTGAAGATGGCTAAGGACTCAGGTGTTCGGACTGAGTTCGGCAGGTCATTCCACCAGAAGGGTAGCCTGACAAGCCAGACCCACATAAATGTAGGGTCTGGGCACTCTCCATAGACAGCGCTCAACCGGAGGGGTGGGATAAACGGTTGTCTTTCAAACTCACTCTCCACGCAATAGGATAGCGCTACAACCAATCGGAGCAACGAAGAAGGTGAAGTAGTCAACTCCAAATACATCCTTCTTTTGTAAGAACGACCTCAGTGCAGTTTCTTGTTCTTTTCTCAGAGAAAAGCTTAACTCCAAGTCTTTCAGAGTGGCAGCCAAAGCCGATTCGAAAGAAAGTTGTTCGCTAGCAGCAGCCATCGCTTTATCTCTCACGCGTAATTCACGGAACTAGAGAACGTCTGACGGAACTAATGGTCGCAGGTCAGTCGTCATCATGTTAAACCCGCCCACCGACTCGTGATTGGCCCGGTCGATTTTGGATTTTTGGAAATCTCAAGTAAACGTAGAGTTATTAGACTGCCCTAGACCTGCCGCTAGGGGCGCGTCTAGATTCTAGGCTACCAGAAGGGTACATTTAATGTGAAAGTCTGTGAAAGTGATTTTGTTCCTCTTTGGGATGGCACAATAATGCACCGTTCACTTGCGGAACTTAAGCTTCTAGAGGGCACATACGTCTGAAGTAATGAATTTAGGTAAAGGGGCGCAGAGCCAGGGGTGGTTTTGTGGGCAAACATTGGTAGCCAGTGCAAATTGATAAAGAGAGGAGTGACGTGCGTTCTTTTCAGCTCATTAAAAATTAATGTTGCTGCCGCATTCTGGATTAATTGTAAAGGTTGAATAGAACTGGCTGGAGGACCTGCCAAAAGAGCATTGCAATAGACCAGTCTGGACAGAACAAGAGCTTGAACAATGAGTTGTGAAGCATATTCCGAAAGAAAGGGCCTGATCTTCCTGATGTTGAATAAAGCACAACTCCGAGGTTCGTGGCTGTCCTGGAAGGTGTTATGGTTAATATTCCTAGCTGGATGGAGAAACTGTGATGAAGTGATGGTTTGGCTGAAACCACAAGTAGTTCTGTCTTGGCAAGTTTGAGTTAAAGGCGATGGTTTTTCATCCAGCAAGAAATGTCTGTTAGACGTGCTAAGATTCGAGCAGCTAGAGTCTAGTTTCATCAGCATAGCATGAAAAGCCATGTCTATTTATAGTCAACGGAATCCACCCTCAAGTCTCTCTGATATTCTGGTCTCTGATTTGGGTCCTTCCTTCAAATTAGGGATAAAATAAGAGAATTATTTTCATCTGCTGTAATGTCAACCAAGTGAAAACCATGGGTTTCTAATATTACACCTCTCCTCAGCAATCCATGTGATTTCAGGTATCATTGTTGCATGAACCTGTGCAGACATGTTTAATTTAGGTTTAGGTGTTAGTTCAAATCACTAACTCTGAGAATGAGCAATAATAATAGTAATAGTTACTTTGGAAATCACTACTTAAAACGGCAAAGGTTTATTCCTGCTGAGCAGACAAATAGATTCTGCTGTTTTTAAAGGCTTAGGTACTTTATCCTTGATGATTAGACTTTCCATGAGAGCTGCAACCAGAGCGGTCAGAGAAATATTATTTTCTTGTAGTTGAAAAATTTAACTGCGATCAACTAGGTGAATAACACTTAATTTTAGAAATAATAACAAAGCTGAACTAAGGAGTATAGATGGTTTGCCAGCACTTTTGGACTTGAGGGCCCTAACTTGAAGGATGGGAGCATTTGAGCATTACTCTTTCTCTGTCCCTCCCTCCCTCTCACTCATAAAAACTGTACCTCATAAAATAGTTTTAAAGATGATTAGCTGCGATATTGCATTGAGGGCTATATAGTATCAATTGAACCGACTATTAAGAAAGTGCAGGAGATACACACTAATTGCACCCACAAGGTAATACACATTAAATAGAGCTAATAGCACATGCTCTAAGGTGTTAAGAGGCAATCTCAACCATGACAAGCTAACGGCGCATTTTAATCTTATTAACCTTATGTGCTGTGCCAACCCAATTGTGACGGCTGCACACAAACAATAAAATGATCTTGCAGGTAATTGCATGCAAAGGAAGGAGAATAATTGCATGTTTGAATGTTGCATATTAATTGAAGACAGTGAAGCAGTCATATAGAACTAATGCGTGTTGAGTGATGTGTGGATGTAATAATTGTGAACGACTTCCCATGAGACATGGGCTTTGGTGTCATTTTTATCTTTTATTCAAAACAGGACCCAAGAGTGGGGATTTCTGTTAAAGTCTTTTAGCCATTGTTGTTTTTATTAATTTTAATATTAAATAAATCTTAAACAAGATTTAAAAAAAAAAAAGAAATCAATGAAATCCTGCATATATATATATATATATATTAGGGGTGGGCATAGATTATTTTTTTAATCTAGATTAATCTAGATTAAATCTTGGAATTAATCTAGATTAATCTAGATTAAAATGGCTAATTTGAATTCTGCTGAAGGCATTTTCAGAATATGTGTGCTACTTAAATAATGACTAAAAGTAAGTCTTTGAGAACGGGTTTCTCAAGTCAAGTGGCGCATTAGATCAAGCGCTCATCTCCTGTTTACAAAATGCATCACAAACTGCTTGACAATTGCATTTACAACATAATTAACTATACAAACTTGTGTAACCAAGTACTTCTGCGCAAAAGGCTGCACGACGTGCGCGTTGCCGTTAAATACACAGACACGCACGGGCATGGATTTCTGCGTGCATAGTCTTCAATTAAACTGCGTTGCTTTTAGAAGCGTCAATTCAGTTGTTGCATATAGTTTAATGTCTTTATTTCGGGATTATCAAAGTAAATTATAACTCAAACTTGAGATTTTACTGGGGCACAGCAGATTTTCACTGGGGCACGTGCCCCAGTAAAAAGGGTCTAGCAACGCACGCAACGCTTCATAACTGCATCCATGTTTGCACTTCTCATTTGATGTGGTAATTTCACAGAAGTTGAAGACTCTTTCTCGCCCCCTACAGTGCAATTCAACTAGGTATACGTCATCCGAGGTAAAATATCAAGGTGAAAGTCATCATTGCTTATGTAGTTTAGACCCAGCTCCCAACCCAACGTTGAGAATAGGTTAACAGCGATATTTTTTTTATCGCCCGATGAGAGTCTCACGTTAACGCAGGACGTTAACGCCGATAACGGCCCAATACTCATATATATATATATATAAAACATTTCAAGGTCAAAACATTTTTTTAATAAAACTTGCACAAATTAATGGTTCCTAATAAGACCTCAAATTTGCATTTAAAATATAGATTGGGTGAATTTTCATTCCATGCTGACTTTAAAGTCTAAATATTTTATTTAGCCTAAATAAATTATTTTCTTACTTAGATATTTTTGTCCTGTTCCCAGCCAAAATATCTAAAAATTCTTAAATCAAGAAGGATTTTCTAGACAAGTAAAAATTATTTTCTTGTTTTCAGAAAAAAACAAGTCATTTGTCCATTTAAGTGCGTTTTTGCTTGAAACTTGAAGCTAAATAATCTCCCAATGGGGTAAAAAAAATAATCGCATTTTCTGTTTGAAATAAGAATTTTTTGCTTACCCCATTGGCAGACTATTTTGCTTGTTCTAAGCAAAAACTCACTTTATTTTGACTTGTTTTTTCTGAAAACAAGAAAATATTTTTTACTTTAAAAGCATTTTTTGCAGTGTAAATATTTGAGTCTGAAAATGATATGTGATTGAATGGCTCCAAAATATTTGAATATGAGTAGCATTTTCTTCTCAACACTATTGCCAGTAAGCACTAAATTGTTTAAGATTCAATTTTGCTACTTTCTGGGATGTTTCAGAAGAAATGAATAACGATTGTTCATTCTTTCCTTTAGTTGCTGTTAGTCACTGTATACATCTCGGACCAGACCTCTTCTGCAATCTCCTGCTCTTTCTTTCATTACCTCCAGATGATGTGCTTGTCTCTTTTTTTTCTTTTCCTTTTTCTTCAGAGTAAACGGAATGAGATTTAATACCCTGAATAGACCATCCTGACCTCAGTTCTATTATGCTAAAGAACAAATATCATTATCATGTCATTATCTCTAGTTCCAGCTGCCTTAGAGCCTATTTGAGCAACTGAAGTCTAAACCCTAAATGAGATCTATAGAGGGCAAATTGAAAAGAAATGAATTTGGCCTTAAGTAAAGCCACATTTTCAAGTGGTGCTCTCTTGATTCATTAAATGCATAATTTTTTTGCTAAATAGTAACAAGTGGTTTTTATATTTATTTTTCTCTGTGTTTTAAACTAACATATGTTTGTAGTTAATGCTGTTTCAGCTGAGGTCATGTCTGTACATTGCTTTTCTGTATTTGTAAAAGTATTTTGTTGAAGCTCACATGATTAGATATGGTTTGATTTACTCACTTTACTCTGTGTAGTTTCAAGATATACAACCTATCACAACATGTCTCATTGATTTTACTGAAGGCTTAGAAGAGGTTTAAGATCAGTTCATGCATCCTAACAAGCTAAAATGAGCTTTACGTTGCAGAAGAAGAAATAATAATAATAATAATAATAATAATAATAATAATAATAATAAATATAGCTGCAAGCAGCAATTACGGGCCAAGCTGCCAAAAGGGCTGTAGTGCAGTGCAGAGCAGGAAGAGCAAAAACAGCAGAACTTGAATGAAAGAATATGAAAAACAGCCAGTTCAGAATTACAGGTGAGAATGAACTTAGAACTAACAGAAGTTTAAATGAAAATTAATGCAGGACGGGGAAAAAAACAGTTATTTCTAATCCAGGATCAATAAAGATGTGTACAATGCTATACCGTGCAATATCATGATTTTCTGACTAACTGTTCAAAAGTTACAAGCAAAAATGTGCATTTTTTGTATCTCATGACCCATAGGTAGTGCTGTTCCCAACTTTGGCATGGACCCTCAGATCATGGTTTTGATGAAGTGTACCAAATTTTATTTCATTTGATCAAAGTTTGGCCGAGATACAGCCTCTGAACCAATTTTGGGTCAATTTTGCGACATCATAACTTTTGAACAAAGATGAATAATTTTTTTCAGTCTGTCTGTGCAATTCAGTCCAAAAATCATCTGAGTCAAATTTGAGAAGAATTGGATCAATTTTGAGGGAGGAGTAGCAAATGAAAAAACAGAATACTGTACTTTTCAAAATGGGTGCTACTGTAATGGGTGGGGTCTTAATGTCTTAATGAATGTGATGAATTAGTTATACTAAGTGTCATTTTTCTAGAATTAGGAGTACAGTACTTGAATTTTTGAACTAGTGGTGGCGCTATAGAGTTGGTCCTAGAGACCACAAAGTTGGTCAGATCACTATTTATGGCTATCACTATAAGTGTGCCAAATTTATCATTTTCAGATGTTCTGTTAATAGGGCTGCCATAGACTCCCACTGGACGAAAATAATAATAAGAAAAAATACAGATACAACAGGGGCTACAGCCCTTCGGGCTTGGCCCATAATAATAATAATAATAAGCTACAGAACACATATGGTACAAATATGCTTCCAGTCACTGTATAAAGCTATTGTATACTGAATATGTGTAGCTACTGATTACATGGGCACCAATTAATAGACATTTTGAGCATTCTATATAAGCATAATGTCTGATTGAACATAAAAACATGACTAGCCTATTTATTAGGTTTAAATTCATGCTTATAATTTGTCCTTGTTGAAAGAATTCAGAACAGCTGCTCCCTCAAATGACCACCGGCAATTCAGAAGGTCTAATAAATGATATATGATATCCTCTTGCATTGTACCTCCAGTAATATGGCATATAATGCAGGAAAGTGGCAAGCTATAGCCTCTGACCTCACAGCTGAAAACTAGCCCTTGTTCCAAAAATATGTCCCCTAATCTGTAAATGCATTTTTGTGCTCCTCAAGCATGCGGCTGAAATACAGTCCGAGTCAAAGTCATTCAGTCTATCTGTTGCTCAAGCCATTATTTTCTTTTTCTGTCACACATTGCAGTGCACTTCATTATAGAGATCCCTGCATCTCAAGGTAACACTGTTATTTCACATTTATTTCATATAAAGTGAGTGATGCTTGGTCTTTAGTTACCCCAACAGCATCATAATATCTAATATTTAGAGCTTTTATAGACCTCCGTCAGGTTAAACGCCTGATGTTAATTTGATATAAATGAAAATGAGGCTGTAAGACACCGAAACAGTTCAGTGGGTTGCATTTTAGTTAATGCAGGAAAGAAAAGCAAACAAAAGAAAACTCATTCTAAACTCATTGAGAATCAACTTTTTTGACCCCAGGGCCAATAACTAGCCATTATTTTAGAGAATGGCAATGACTAGAGAAATGTATATCACTGAAAAACAAATGAGTTCCTTCCACGCTTGTTAAGGTGGCAAAGTAAATTTGGAAATATTTTATTTTGTTATTTTTTGTTGTTTTTGCTTATTTAATGGCTTATTTTGTCTTATTTTAAATCATTTTAATGGTCCCTTGGAGTTTTTTTTTAGAACTGCACTGGCAAGTTTTGACCATCAGATGGCAGTGATACAAATAGTTTATGACCATATACACACCATATCATCTGCAAGAAATGAATACTTAAGCTTTGCGAAAAATTATTACTAAATACTTAAGAAAAAAAATTTAATCTGGCCTTCTATTATTTCATGGAATCCTTTATTATTTAACGTATTTGTTCTAAATGCCTTAAACTAATTGATTAATACTAATCTAGCAGTGTTTCTCAACTCCAGTCCTGAGCACCCATGTAGCAGAGTGCTTTAGATGTCTCACTAATTAAAACACCTGATTCAGTTCATTAGCTTCTTGGTGTGTTGAATAGGGAGCCATCAAAAACATCCAGTGAGATGGGTCCTGGGGACTGGAGTTGAGAAACATTAATCTAAAGGACAACATGAAGGACTATGAGAGCACAAGGTCAACATTCTTTTGTAGTGACGTCTACCCAAAAGATTTCTTTGCTATTTCTTGCTCTTCATGTTCAGCATTTGTGGCAGTGTGAATAAACATTTGCTGATGCATTTATCTGTTTTCATAGTAGCATTTCGTGCTGTATTCAAACTCTGTTCTTGCTGAAGTGACAGATCAGATAACCTGCTTGACTATCAGTGCATGAACTTGCGTGCACTCCATTCCAGGAAGAAAAATGACTTTGTACTGTTTGTCTTCGAATATAATTACCCAGACTTCTTAATGGGTTTGGTTGGCATAAACAGAGATTAGAGGCTTGTTTCTTGGTCTACGGTTTACTTGTGTGTTTACTTTTTTTTGTTTTGTTTTGTTGCATAAGCAGCATGTGTTGCGTAGTGTTGCCCTGTCTTAATGCAATCATTGCTCTGTGCACAGTGCAGCTCTCCAGGGTGTGCTTCAGCAAAGCATTGCATCAAACAGATGACAAGCCTCTGTAAACAAAGACGCCTGGATCTATCTTACCGGGGGCTTCCAAGATGCACAAAACAGGCACATTTTCTTGCCTACATTCTAATTAGGCAATCAGCAGAAGGATGCTTTAAAGCACCCGTTTTCTTTTGTACAAAATGCCATCCACATAAAGAACCGTTTCCCTTCAGTGTCTATTTGAAATGCAAAACAGGAGAGGGGCAATTTGTCTGTTTTCATATCAATAGAGGTGGACGTTGTCACAGCAGTTGAGGGCCTATTCATGCTAAAATCGTCAGTCGTCCATTCTAGCCAAATCTCTTTGTATATTCATAGATGAGATCCAGCAGAGACCTAGAGATTCAGCTGGGATTGTCAGTTGTCAAACTGGTTATCTAAGAATCAAATTACAATGTACAGACCAAGTGCCATAAATCTTTGTATGGGCTACTTAGTATAGTACTTTATTGCACTTGGAACATGTAACAATTAACCAGTTACCATTCTTATATTTTTTCTATACCACGTATTGAAGAGAAATCTAGTGACATGCAGACCTATCGGCTGTTTTTGTTTTACTTTTTTTTTTACTTTCCACAGAAATGTGCAAAAACTTTTTTTGTGTGTGTGTGTGTGAGAAAAATTTAAATTTGCATACTACCTTACCTTTTAAACCAGTACAATTGCACAATGAGTATATTGCATATATAGTATCTCACAAAAGTGAGTACACCCCTGACATTTCAGCAACCATTTTAGTATATCTTCTCAAGGAACAATACTATAGAAATGACAGGTGCATATATTTTAGAGTAGTCAGTGTGCAGCTTGTATAGCAGTATAGATTTAGTGTCCCCCGACAATAACGCAACATACAGTTATTATTGTCAAAATAGCTGGCAACCAAAGTGAGTACACCCTAAGTGATGACTTGTCCAAAGTGACAACTGCCGAACTGCCTTTCGGCCTCGTTTCTGGAGGGAAGGCATCATGTTCTGCTTCAGAATGTACAGTACATAATGGAATCCATGTTTCTCTCAATGAACTGCAGCTCCCCAGTACCAGCAGCACTCATGCAGCCCCAGACCATGATGCTCCACCATCATGCTTGACTGTAGACAAGACACAATTTTCTTGGTATTCCTCACCAGGGCATCGCCACACATGCTGGACACCATCTGAGCCAAACAAGTTTATCTTATAGTCTCATCAGACCACAGGACATGGTTCCAGTAATTCATGCTCTTGGACAGGTTGTCTTCAGCAAACTGTTTGCGGGCTTTCTTGTGAGCCAGCTTCAGATGAGGCTCCCTTCTGGGACAATGCCTATGCAAACCGACTTGTTGCAGTGTGCGGCGCAGTGGCAGTTCTACATTTAATTTCCAAAAATAATAATAATAATAATAAAAACTGTGATGCCAAAACTGATATTTCTCACATCCCTTACACATCCACTCACACTGCAGTTTTGACATTAAGGTCAGTTTGGACCAGACTTTATTACCAAGAGCATGATGGGTCCCTCAAGGAATGACCCGATAGGACACAAACTGAACACAATGTCTTCAGAAAAGCATTTAACTCTCAAACACAGTCTATAAGCAAACAGTTCCATGACATAGGGAAACATAGAATTAAATAGTTTAGTCTGATCAGGACTAAAGGAATAGTTCACCCAAAAATGAAATGCCCAGGGCATCCAAGATGAAGGCAACTTTGTTTCTTCAGTAGAACACAAACAAAGATGTTTAACTCAAACCGTTGCAGTCTGTCAGTTAGATAATGGTTATACAATGGGACCCATGGCTTTGAGAGTCAAAAAACATACACAGACAAAACCAAATTAAACCCTGTGGCTCGTGACGATACATTGAGGTCTTAACACACAAAACAATTGGTCTGTGCTAGAAACGAAACAGTATTTATATAATTTTTTGATCTCTAATTCACCGCAATGTCCAACTGTCCTGAGCGTGTTCACAATACTCGGTCTGTGTTTTTTGATTCTCAAAAGCCGTGGGTCCCATTGACAGACCGCAACGGTTTGAGTTAAAAATCTTGATTTGTGTTCTACTGAAGAAAACAAAGTCACCTATATCTTGGATGCCCTGGGGGTAAACAGATAAACATCAAATTTTCATTTTTAGTTGAACTATCCCTTTAAACAATGTAGCTTCCAAACTGCTGCTTCTGACTGAATTTCTATTTCTTTAAATAGTCTACGTTCACTGGTGACTTAATGGCATAATCACATGCTTGGGCTATTTATTGTAATAGTAAGTCTTCTCATAAGCGTCTAAAGCAGTGATGATGTCAGCATTCTTCCTCAAACCACATGAGACTGTGTGTCAGAAAGTCACTCCAAAGTTCCTCTTTCCATGAACACTGCTGCCCAGAAGAAGTACTGCTTTCACTCATGATGTTGCATAATATCTAACATCTGCTCCATTATATAAGATATGAGAGTACAATCTGCTAAAAAATAAAGTTGCAAAAATGCACTTTATGGAAAAGAGGAAGGGGCAAATTTTAGTTTAGATTAGTGTTTGGACACTTAAAGGGATACTTTATCCGAAATTTAAAATGTATTTACACTTATTTCTTTCACTTTCTCCTGTGAGCATATTTTTTAATGGAAGGGAATGGTAACCAATAATATCTTCTAAATTACATTAAAGAAGTAAATTATACAGGTTTGGAATGGCATGAGGGTCTTTTTGTGAACTAGCCTTTTAAATCACACCAACAAATGCATTTAGATGAGAAAGCAACAATAATATTCGACTGGTTTGATATGAAGTGCATATTTAAGTGAGAATTTTCTGATATTTTTTAGGAAGCATGTATTGCATACACAGTAAAACAACAAGCTGTGAAGGTGTGGCTTGTGACAATACCACAAACAAGAAAAAAAACTGTGGTTTTGATTGCAGTGCAACTGACAACTTCCTTTTCCATCAGCTGCAGAATGTCTAGGTGCATTTCCTTTTATGTACAGATATGGTTTTAGCAGGAGCATAAACGAAATCTAGTGAACTGCAGGGGTGATGATACATTACAACTGCTGCATTTGAGAAAGCACATGGACATGCAACGAATGTTTGAGTTTATAGTTTATTAAGGGAATCTATACACACACACACACACACACACACACACACACACACTTGTACTTGCTAATATTAAATGAGTAATACATGTTTAATGCAAAAAACTTTTATTATTAAAACAAATCTTTACAAGGTTAAATTAATTACAAAGTTAAACCTAGGAACACTGATATTTATACAATCTTTATAAAAAAGAGGTAAAAATAGCTATTAACAATAAATCTTCATAAATTACAGGCAATAGTGCTTTTTTAAAATAAAATCTTGAGAAACTTGGTCATTCTTCCTCATTCTTGACAAATTAAAATCACACCGTGAGCTCATTTTCCTTGCTGAAGGGAGAAAATGTAGCCTTCAAGCTGTGTTTTTCTTCAGCCTAATTTCTATGTGTGGAAGCAGAGATTGTGGTTTGCTAAATGCCAGCTCTTCAGGTGCTCAGCGGCACGTGGTTCTTCCTCTCTGATCACGTGTGTCCTGTCATCTCACATCTCTGCAAGACAGATAAGATTGTGACAGCTCAGGTCAGGGGAGTGAGGTATCATGGATTCTCAGTTATGATTCATGACTGTCACTTCACTGATAACGGAGCATGCTGGGAGTGAGTTGTGTTAAACCACCGGCCTTTTGTTAGTAATTTAACAATAGGCATATTAAGATTATCTCTCTGATGGACATTTTTCTTGTTTGTCAAGAATTATGTCATAACAGATTTTAGGGTTTGTTTGACTATCACTGAGCAGCACAGTGTGACAAAACAAGATAGCAGGTGTTGATCTGCAATGTAAATTGTTTTCAGTTATATTATCTAATAATAAATTACATATCGGATTATATATGTGACTTGTGTCTTAAGTAGCATGGCTATATTTGTAGCAATAGCCAAAAATACATTGTATGGGTCAAAATGATCGATTTTGCTTTTATGGCAAAAATCACTAGCATATTAAGTAAAGATCATGTTCCATGAAGATATTTGTGACCCTGGACCACAAAACCAGTCTTAAGTCGCTGGGGTATATTTGTAGCAACAGCCAAAAATACATTGTATGGGTCAAAATTATTGATTTTTCTTTTATGCCAAAAATCATTAGGAAATGAAGTAAAGATCATGTTCCATGAAGATTTTTTGTAAAATTTCTACTATAAATATAGCAAATGTAATTTTTGATTAGTAATATGCATTGTTAAGAACTTAATTTGGAGAACTTTAAAGGTGATTTTCTCAGTATTTAGATTTTTTGCACCCTCAGATTCCAGATTTTCAAATAGTTGTATCTCGGCCAAATATTGCCCTATCCCAACAAACCATACATCAATAGAAAGCTTATTTATTGAGCTTTCATATGTTGTAGACATCTCAGTTTTGTAAAATTTTACCTTATGACTGGTTTTGTGGTCCAGGGTCACATTTAGTAAATTTTCTACCATAAATATATAAAAACTTGATTTTTGATTACTAATATGCATTACTAAGAACTTCATATGAACAACTTTTAAGGCGATTTTCTCAATATTTCGAGTTTTTTGCACCCTCAGATTGCAGGTTTTCAAATAATTGTATCTCAGACAAACATTGTCCTATTTTAACAAACAATATATCAACGGAAAGCTTATTTACTCAGCTTTCAGGTGACGTAATAATCTCATTTTCAACAAATTTACACTTATGACTGGTTTTGTGGTCCAGGGTCACATATAGAGACTAAAAGTGGAGCTCGCTTGAGTACTGCGGTTTGTTACTGCCATAGAATGAGAACGCACATTTGTGGTTGGCCGAACATTCCCTATTTATGTCCTTGCATAGGGTATGCTTTCAGCCATACTGTTTTTTTCATCTAGATTAATAAAATATTCTCATAGCACTGATTCTAAAAATATTATTAAGCCACACCATGCTTTCAAAAGACAGAGTGGCAAAAGCAGCCTTAAATGTGAACAACCACCAAACTGTTTTTATACCTGCAAGCTCTCTATCCAGGTTTTCAATGAAGCTCTGTAGGTCACTGGTATCCCCGAGCCTGGCTGTAAAGAGCAGAGAGAGAGAGAGAGAGGAGACGTTAGCACACTGGAATGCTTTAGACTTAGTGGAAATGCAGCTAAGTGCGGTGGCATTTCCTGTGGAACATTCCCCCCGAAAGAAATGCGACCCTCCGAATTCCCCATGCCACATTTTCAACTGGCTTTAACAAAATCTTTATTAAAAACTCATAATGAACCAAGGGTGTAGGACATTGGTGGGGGCATTTATTTCATAAAAGCTATTTATCATTGTTCCTTTTTTATTCTTAGCAAACTGTCTGCTTTGTACATTCAGATTAACTTGCAAGAATCAAGATTTACATTAATTAACATTAAGTCAAAGAGGGTTTACTTGTAGCATTTAAATTGACTGTGCATGTGTTTTTAAAACACATTATGCCTTTGCTCCATCCAGACAATAAATGCACATCCTGGAATGAGCAGGGCTTTTTTTTTTTTTTTTTTTTTTTTTTTTGCGTATTTACTTCACACATTTAGGTGTGGTCTCTTCATATTTACTTCATGTAAATTAAGTTGCTTCATGTAGTAAACATAATAACAAAATGAGAAAAAGTAAGATGCATGTATATAGATCATCACACAATAATCATGCATTCTGTAGCCAAATAAGAATCATCAAAGCAGTACAATCCGCAAAAAAAGACTACAATAAGATGAGTAGAAATAGCACACAGGGGTTAGAGGCATGCATGGAAATGTGTTGGTAAATGTGCTGGCTATCTGTCATGTTAATACCTTTTGAGGCCGTGGTCGTGCTTGGGATGTTGAGCTCCTCTTGACTGGCATTTAGACTGTTTACCAGCGAAGCTTCACTACCTGAAAAGATACAAAATGATTAATGTGTTTTTTTTTTCCTTCATGAGAATGCAAAGGAACCACAAGGTGCTGTATATCAAAAGAAAATATTTCTTAAGATCAAAGGCTAACTAATACACTCATTGTTTCACAAGAGGATCAAAACAAAGAGAGATACAAATCACATAAGTGAAACCTTTTAAAAGACAAAGCTTTCCAAAGAAGTTTAATCTAACCATAAAACAAATAACATAGCAGTGATTCTTATTAGGGAAATATGAGGAAATTATCTATTAAAGTAGCACAAGAAACAGTATCTCTCTTTATATGTATATGTATATGTATACACATTATTATCAAGAGCCAAAGGCACCATATTTGCCATTCAGTGGCAATACTGTGAGAGTTTAAGTTAAACTAGTTAGATGTGTGTGGTAGTGTACTTACAGTAGTCTGAATCGTCTCCATCGGTCGCACATGCTGTGTGTCTCTTGACATCTCTCAGCACATGTTCAGAGGCGTGAGGTGTGCTCAGCTCATTCACAACATCATTAAACTCCTGCAGTAAGTCTCCCAGCTCCAGATCCAACTCTAATACAATTCACATCCTCTATTAGATTCACAGACTAACTAAAATACTGAAACTCATTTGAAACTATTTATGACTGATATCTGCATGAGAACTGTACATAAACAAAACAAAATAATTAATCTATTCTAAAATAGTAATAAACACACATTTGAAATAACAGATGTCAAATTTTATCAAAGAAAAGTTTACCTGAACAGTTTGTGGCAGACATCCTTTGGTTCTCTGTGAATAGCTCTGTAAACTGATTCTCAAATTAATACGATGGGTATTCATAGGTTTTATATTGACTCCGCCCAGCACATAATGCGCCGACCAATCAGAACACGGCTTTGTCTCCGTGGTTACAGTAAAGTCTGGCGCAAAATTTCCCCCTGACGCCTACACATGACGTCACATGCGGAACTGGAGAAAGAAATTTTCCGACCGCTTCTCTCTACCCAGGCACAGCTCTGGAGCTTTAATACTTTCCAAAATGTAGTGCCGATTACATCGTTTTATACTTTCCCTGAATTATTTTGTCCGATTATAATTAACTAGTCATTTTTATGACTGAAAGTTACCATTTAAAGGTACCTCAGTTAATAACAGTTAGTAAGCATGTATAAAAAATGTCAACACAGTATTAACACACCTATGGTATTTTGGCAGTTAATGTGGTTACTATCATTCCTATACCTTTCATTGCCCTTTTGTAAACTATATTGGACACATGTCGTATTTATTTATTTATTTATTTATTTATTTATTTCAGTATATAATAAGCCCTTTTGTAAACTACATTGGACACGTTTTCTTTTCAGTATAAATAAGCCCTTTTCAGCCCTTTTGTAAACTAAATTGGACACATGTCGTTTTTATTTATTTATTTTCAGTATAAAATAAACACTTTTTTCAGCCCTTTTGTAAACTAAATTGGACACATGTCGTAGTTATTTGTATTTATTTATTTATTTATTTTCAGTACAAAATAAGCCATTTTTCAGCCCTTTTGTAAACTAAATTGGACACATGTCGTAGTTATTTTTATTTATTTATTTATTTTCAGTATAAAATAAGCCCTTTTTTAGCCCTTTTGTAAACTATATTGTTGGACACATGTTGTATTTATTTATTTATTTTCAGTATAAAATAACCCATTTTTTGCTCTTTTGTAAACTAAATTGGACACGTCGTATTTATTTATTTATTTATTTTCAGTATAAAATAAGCCCTTTTGTAAACACTGGACACATGTCGTTTTTATTTATTTATTTTCAGTATAAAATAAGCCTTTTTTTTAGCCCTTTTGTAAACTAAATTGGACACATGTTGTATTTATTTATTTATTTATTTATTTTCAGTATAAAATAAGCCCTTTTAGCCCTTTTGTAAACTAAATTGGACACGTCGTATTTATTTATTTATTTATTTTCAAGCCCTTTTGTAAACTAAATTGGACACATGTTGTATTTATTAATTTATTTATTTTCAGTATAAAATAAGCCCTTTTTTCAGCCCTTTTGTAAACTATATTGGACACATGTTGTATTTATTTAGTTATTTTCAGTATAAAATAACCCATTTTTGCCCTTTTGTAAACTAAATTGGACACGTCGTATTTATTTATTTATTTTCAGTATAAAATAAGCCCTTTTGTAAACTACACTGGACACATGTCGTTTTTATTTATTTATTTTCAGTATAAAATAAGCCCTTTTGTAAACTACACTGGACACATGTCGTTTTTATTTATTTATTTTCAGTATAAAATAAGCCTTTTTCAGCCCTTTTGTAAACTAAATTGGACCCATGTCATAGTTATTTTTATTTATTTATTTATTTTCAGTACAAAATAAGCCCTTTTGTAAACACTGGACACATGTCGTTTTTATTTATTTATTTTCAGTATAAAATAAGCCTTTTTAGCCCTTTTTATAAACTAAATTGGACACATGTTGTATTTATTTATTTATTTATTTTCAGTATAAAATAAGCCCTTTTTTCAGCCCTTTTGTAAACTATATTGGACACATGTTGTATTTATTTAGTTATTTTCAGTATAAAATAACCCATTTTTTGCCCTTTTGTAAACTAAATTGGACACGTCGTATTTATTTATTTATTTTCAGTATAAAATAAGCCCTTTTGTAAACTACACTGGACACATGTCGTTTTTATTTATTTATTTTCAGTATAAAATAAGCCTTTTTCAGCCCTTTTGTAAACTAAATTGGACCCATGTCATAGTTATTTTTATTTATTTATTTATTTTCAGTACAAAATAAGCCCTTTTGTAAACACTGGACACATGTCGTTTTTATTTATTTATTTTCAGTATAAAATAAGCCTTTTTTAGCCCTTTTTATAAACTAAATTGGACACATGTTGTATTTATTTATTTATTTATTTATTTTCAGTATAAAATAAGCCCTTTTGTAAACACTGGACACATGTCGTTTTTATTTATTCATTTTCAGTATAAAATAAGCCTTTTTTTAGCCCTTTTGTAAACTAAATTGGACACATGTTGTATTTATTTATTTATTTATTTATTTTCAGTATAAAATAAGCCCTTTTAGCCCTTTTGTAAACTAAATTGGACACGTCGTATTTATTTATTTATTTATTTATTTATTTATTTTCAAGCCCTTTTGTAAACTAAATTGGACACGTCGTATTTATTTATTTATTTATTTATTTATTTTCAGTATAAAATAAGCCCTTTTGTAAACACTGGACACATGTCGTTTTTATTTATTTATTTTCAGTATAAAATAAGCCTTTTTTAGCCCTTTTGTAAACTAAATTGGACACATGTTGTATTTATTTATTTATTTTCAGTATAAAATAAGCCCTTTTGTAAACTACACTGGACACATGTCGTTTTTATTTATTTATTTTCAGTATAAAATAAGCCCTTTTCAGCCCTTTTGTAAACTAAATTGGACACGTCGTATTTATTTATTTATTTTCAGTATATCGAGGGTTTGAAATTAATAACCGCCAAATGCGGGTAAAAATCAGCTGTGGCGGGTAACGCTTTCTTATTATTTTCTTATGTAAGTTCATGCAAGCCAAATCTGCGCAGGTTTAGCGCAAAAACTGAACTCGTGAGACATAATGACATTATCAAGTATATTCAGTGGTGGAGATGGCCAAAGGGGGTACTCTGGCTTGGAAGGCACGGGGGTTAATAATGGCAATTTTAGAGTACGCTTACATTTCTTTTCAGGAGTACTAGTGCTCAAACTTAAAAAAAATAAATAAATTAAATTTGGAACTGTTCCCATTATTATAAGATGATATTTGACTCCTTACATATTTTTTTAACCTTTGTAATGCCATTTTTTCAACTGTATTATATGTTATCTTTTGTGCCCAAATAATTTATTTATAAACTTTTATTAAAACTGAAATAATAAGATACAATCAGGCTGAATATGTTGCAGCATCAACAATTCATCTTTGCATGGCACAGAAGAGCTCAAATGTGGCATTAAGGAATATTTACAGAATTTTTTACATGACTCAGAGGTGGAATTAATGCATTTCATAAAAACAGTGTCATGAGATTAATGTTTTAAAATATAAAGTTTTGATTATTGAAAATTAAATAATTTAAATGACTCAATTTATACTTTTTAAAATTAAACTGAAACCGCCAGTAGTTGGCAGTAAGTCAAAGTCTTTGTGACTGAATCATTCATTCAATATATTCATTCAAAAGAGCAGTTTCATTCATAAATGATAAGTGCGCTCTTTCACTACATTATTCAGTCTATTAATAGCCCTTTAATTAAGAACAATCACATAATTCAAGACAAGGGACCAGAAGATTTATATATTTATATAATTTCATAAAGTTACTTAATATCACATGAAGACTGACGTTTTTTCCTTAAAAAAATCAGCACTGATTTTATACAACAGTTCAAAACAATAAGTTAATAAGAGACTTACGTTATACTCACCGTATTGGCTGTTTTTATTCTATTTCTCCAACAAAAATCATCCCAAACACAATCACAGCACTGTTTTGCCTCTCTGAGCAACATAGCGATGTTTCCTCCCTAAATTAATGATGCGTAAAAATGATTTGGTTCAATCGTAATGACTCACTTATTAACAGTGACTTTCTAAAAAAAAAAAAAAACAACTTAACATTTCATGTTGACTAAACAACATTTTAAGACAGCATGAACACTTACTTTTTTAAGTTGAATCAACTTTTTTTTTACAGTGTACTGGTGGTTTTAATTTCACATTTGAAGTAACCTATCTTTTAATTTTTTAAATATTCAACATTTTATGTTTAAAATATCAATATTTATGCATTTGTAACTGCAGGTTAATGCATTCCATACCCCTCTAAGCTGCATTTACGTGTAAATACATCTAAAAATCTATTTAAACTTATTGGAAAATATAAATTTCTATCACTGCTGTGAACTGACCACACAAAACATGAAGAATATCACAAACTTTATGAGTTTATGAATGGCCGGTAACTAAAAAATTAAGTAGCCAAACTGGCTGGTGAGTGAAAACGTTCATTTCAATTCCCGAGTATAACGTACCATAAACATATAATAAACCCCTATGGTGCTAGAGAATTAGAAGAGTACTAAACTACGTGGCTATAATAAAGCCATTTAGATACATGTGAAGTAATATCATTTGGCGCCCTCATGATGGCGACACTGAGACATGAGACAAATGTCGTGACTATAACACAAAAATAACTGTGCAGTTTGGTTTAAAATCCATAGTTCCAGTTCAGTATGGTTCAAAACTTTTAAACTGACCCCTACAGCTCCGAAGAAAAGCTTTAACTACTATATAATCTCTCTTATTATGATTTAGCGTGTGTATATTATTATAAAGCATTACAGAGTGATTAGAGTTGAAAGGGAAAAATACTTCACCCCGACCCAGCTATTATTATAAACAATTACCCGGAAAAGATCCCGTCAGACCTGTATTTTCCCTTTTAACCAACGTCTGCATATAGTGAGTTAGTCTCGAGCTGTACACCTGCACAGGTAGGCGAGTTTCCCGCCCCCTACACATTTCGTGCAAGTGCTTGTCATGCTCACAGAGTTGAACATGTTCGTGAAGAATGGACAACTCAACACTACCACATAATGAACTGGATTATAATACGGGTGAGTGATGTATCTCACATTATTGAGTATATTATTCGTATATTTTCAAAAAGAAAATTCGTTGTCTTTTTTTCTTTCGTTTGACGTTGAACACCGAGTCTGTCAGGCGTTACACGGAGCTAAAGTCCACAGTACTCAGGCTGCATTCAGTCTGTGTTTGCGCCCTAAATTCATATTTTGCGTGTCAGATGGTGTTTAACATGTCAATAACTACAATAATAGATTTGCTGCCAAACCTGTTAGCATGTTTCTTATAAATGTAAATCTGCTGCCCTGTTATACCGAAGTATTTATATTTTGTTAGAACATTTAACCTTGGATTTTATTAATGTTTAACACATACCATATTAAGAAATCAAAATGATAAAACTTATATAAAATGAATGCAAAATAAAGATCATATTTAAGGTGAGACACTGCAGGTGAATAGGGGGAAAAAAACTAATAGTTATCACCTACTTACCCAGATGATTGATGATAATTACAATCATTTTTTGTATTACAAGTTTTCTAAAATGTTAGGTTTAAATATGCAAATCAGGCATTATTTAATGAAATATGTGCTAATGTGCATACATTTCTAGTTCAAAAATCTAAATACTGGATGAAGTCAGTTTCAAAATTCTTGTTTAATTTATTTTATTTTATTTATTTTTTGACATATTAGAGTCAAAAGTTTTTACAGAGGAGATTTTGGGTATCTCATTCCGTCACGGCATAATTCAGAAAAAACAGACAGGAAACACTATATTTTTTACCATTTTGGGGGGAATAAAATGTATAAAATCAAGCTATTTATAAATGAACAAATCCCTCTGTAAAAATCTTCAGGATATAGACAGGAATAAAAATTTAATGTTTGGTGTGTGTAAGTGTTACTGAAGTGGAGATTTTTGGCTCAGTGTAGAAGAAAAAACTCATTTTGAGAAAACAGCCTTGCATTGTAATTGAAATCTATTGACACAAATAGATAAAGTGCTATAAAAGAAACACTTAAGAGTGTTTTTTGGATGTTTTCTTTCCACTAGTCTGAAAAAACACTTTATGAAAAAAAACAAAAAGGCCAAAATCTCAAACTTGTGAGGTGCATGAAAAAACAGCATTTTTGCCTGCAGTGTCTTCCCTTAATTTAACAAAAAAGATGATTTTCTGTTCTTAAGCACCTAATTTCACTGAGGCATTGTTGGGAAAAGCAAAACAAATATTTTTAAGCATTCAAGATCAATGTATTCATGAAAAGTCCACAGGCATTTATTTGCAAGCTTAGTTGGGATTATATTTTAATGTTAAATCTCTGACTGCTGGAACATGTCAATAATACAGCCTGTGCAACAACATATTCAGAGAGAGAGAAAAAAAATAAAAAGACTGACTTGGTGGTTAAGGATTACACACTTAACTCCTGAGTCAGAGTGGTTAAACTTTCATATGGAAAGAAGGGTGTTGCTTTCTTCCGAGCATTAAGTCTCTTCTGTTGTTTTGCAGTGGGTGCTTCTCATGGCATCTGCTGGGCAAATCCATAGCAGTGCTCTGTGTTTCACCATCCTGGAGGAGCAAGAAGCAGGCGTTAAGATCGGAAGTCTAAGCACGACCTACTCGGCTCCATACCGGCTCCTTAATGAAAGATACATTAGGGTGGACGAGAGCACAGGGGATCTGTTTACCAAAGAGCGCATAGACAGAGAGACTTTGTGCCCATCACATGAGGATGGGGACTGTACTTTTTCAAATACTGCGGTCGTGAGTCTTAATTTTGAAGTAGTGCAGATGATAATTGTTGTGGATGATATTAATGACAACGCTCCTGTTTTTGAGAGAAATGAGATTCCTCTACACATACCTGAAGATGTATCAGTTGGGACTGCTTTCCCACTGGATGACCAAGCCCAGGATAAGGATACAGGAAATAATGGCTTGATACATTACCATTTAAAAAACTCTGGTGGCTTTTTTGCCATCAGACAAGATGAGCATGAAGTTGAGCTGGTGGTACTAAGGGAGCTAGACCGGGAAACTCAGGGAAATCACATCTTGGTCCTTGTAGCAGTAGATGGAGGTTCAGTACCACTTAGCGCTACAGTTAATCTCAGTGTAACTGTAACCGATGTTGATGACAACTGCCCAGAGTTTGACGCCGACAGCCCCATCACAGCCATTGTGCTAGCATTAGGAATCAAGGGGACTGCGGTGGCACAGCTTAAAGCCACAGACAAAGACCTCGGCCAAAATGCCCAGATCACATTCTCCTTCAGCCGTCAGATCTCAGACAGGGCCAAAGTGCTCTTTGACTTGGATGGACACACAGGCCTGATCAGCTTAGCTGTTGATGTGCAGGTTGACAGTCCTGAGGAGCACACGTTGAAAGTCCTTGCGAATAGCCCACTTTGCCCCCCTGCACAAACCCAGGTAACCGTATACATTCAGCCAGTGGCGAGCCCAGAGCCGTCCATAAAGATCAGGTTTGTCACTGAGCATAAAAACCAAGTGATCGTGTTACAAGAAAACGAGCCCCCCACTGTCTTAGCCCTCTTGGAGTTGGGAGACACCTCTACTGCTAAAGGTACTCTGTCCTTAGATACAGACAGCATGCCGTTTTCTTTGAAGCCGCAAGCAGGCAGCTATTTGCTTTCAACATCAAAACCCCTAGATTTTGAGATGTGCAGCGAGTATAATGTTACAGTGATTATTTCTGATCCTCATGGCACACGCCTACACAGAAGGGAAGTGATCAAAGTGCTAGTTGAAGATGTGAATGATAATTCCCCGAAGTTTGAACAAGCACGCTATGAAAAGGACATCAAGGAGAACAGCGAGCCTGGAGAGTTTCTGCTGAAAGTCCAGGCTACCGACGCAGATAGCCACCAGTTTGGCAAAGTAAGGTACAGGCTTAGAAACGGAGGACCTTTCAGAATTCACGAAGAGACAGGTTTGATATCGGTGGCTGAGTCTTTGGATAGAGAACAGCAGGAGACATACATCCTGAAAGTTCTGGCCAGGGACGGTGGCGATCCACCTCAGGAGGGCTTTGCTATTGTCTCTGTAAACGTACTAGATCTTAATGACAATCCACCAGCCTTTCCAACCCCACATTTTTATTTCTTTATATCTGAGAGCATTTCACAACTTTCCCAAGTTGGGAAAGTCACAGTAAGCGACGCTGATAAAGGAGACAACGGCCTGATAGTGGATGTCCGTATTTTAAATGAAAATGTCCCTTTTGCCATAGACCTGGTGCAAAGATCACTCCGCAGTACTGGTGAAGTTGACCGTGAGAAGCAAGACCGCTATGACCTGCTGGTTGTAGCCGTAGATGGCGGTAGCCCAGCTCTTTCTACCACGGTAAAAATGACCGTTTTTATTGAGGATGTCAATGATAATCAACCCCAGGTCCTTCTTCCTAGCAGCAACCTCTCCTGTCTGACCATATCCCCGGCTACCCGAGCAGGAAGCATGGTAACAAAGATTTACGCCATTGATGAGGACTCAGGAATGAATTCGGACATCACCTACCAAATTATCGCAACCAAACCGGCTCTCCACAGCCCCTTCCAAATTGACCAGCACTCAGGAAACATCACTCTGGTTCAGCATCTTAGTGGTGAGGACTACGGCATGCACCATCTGTTCATAGTCGTTCGCGACGGAGGAAAGCCAGACCCGCTGCAGACTACAGTGTGGGTCAACCTGCTGGTCAACGAGACTTTAGAAAAATGTCACATAAATGCTGTTCCAGATTACTTGCCACAACGATTGCCTCCTCCGTTGCCTGTCAAAGACTGTAAATGTGAATCAAATGCCTGGCTTATTTTTTATTGTGGCCTGTGTCTGTTGGTCATCTCAGTCTGTGTTCTTCTGGCGGTTACAGTGGTGTTTATAAAGCGCAAAAACACAAAAAGGAAAGAAGAAAAAAAGAACGTATGGGAAACTGGAAATCTCTGTGAACTGAAACCTTTAAACTAAAGCAAAAGCACTGCAGATTTCCAGGAAAATGTGTATATATTTTGTAAATATTACAACAGTTTTTTGATGACCTGCATATAGTATTCTTTGGCTAGTACTTTTGGTTAGTATTATAATAGTTAGGGATGCACCGAATGTCGGCAACTGAAATTATTTGGCCGAAAATAGAAAAAAACATTTTTTGTTGTTTGTCCGAATAAGCAAAACTCTGAATAAATTATACTGAACAATGACGTGATGTGATCAAATAGAGGAGCACACTAATGCAGCAAACATGTCGGCAGTGTGGAAGCATTTAAAACTGTTCGAGAAAGACGCAAAAATCATTACAAGCACCGACAGCGAGAGACTCTTCTTCCATGAAATGATGTATGATCTGGAAATCTGCACTGAAACAGCGTAATGTGAATCATTCATAAATCTGCTGCTGTCAGCAAAAAGTAGTACTGAGGTCTTCTTGCGGGTTTCCATCAAAATAAAAGTCAACTTTCATAAATGATAGTATTGTAATTTTACTGTTTTTCTGTAAAATAAAATACAAAAATAATGATTACTATCATTACAACAGCTTTATTAATACATTTATAGTAACATTCTCCTTTGCTCAGCAAGGCTGCATTTATTTGTACATAAAAAACACATGCCTGATTCAAGAAGGGGCTCTTAAAAATGGCCAAAGAATATTATTTTACTAACTTATTAACTTATTATGTAAATTAAATTGTACTTTGTTGGTAGCCTATAAAGTCTACTAGAATGTTAAAAATGTTTAGTGTTAAAGAAATATTTTTAAATTGTTGTTTTGTAATTGATTTTTTTCTTTGAAAAGCTAAGACAGAACTGTAAAAAGCAAAAATTGGCTATTTAATTTATGCAATGGTGAAAAAACCTGGCAAAATACATGGAGGAAAAAACAAAAAAGAATTTTCATTTCGGTGCATCCCTAATAATAGTAATACTAATATTGTAGTAGTGTTAGCCTAATGTATAAGATACCCGCTTCCTTTTCCTAAGATGATGTGTTTTCATCTAAAATGAAATAAACTTTAAAGAATAATATTTAAAGAAATGAACGTACTTAAGGACAACGGACATTTAATTCTCTGTCCGCAATCGTGTGACATTCAGAGAAATGGAATGAAAATATTTATACAGGTGCAGTGCTGCAGAAAGACAAATACACTTGTTTGATTTGTTCTCTGTTTTTTTCTCTAAGTGAGCTGTCGTGTAGCTTTTACAGGCTTTTATAGATTAGTCATGCAGTAGTCTGATGCACGCAGCCTACAATCAGTACCATCATCTAGAACATGAAACTATGTAACCGTCTTTCTCTGATATGCTGGTATATTTTCAAAAGAAAATCTTTTTACAAAGCAGTTGAAACAAGACCAAGTCTCTTTTATATGGAGTTCAAGAAATGATATCAAGATTGTGCCAATTTGCTTTTTAACAGCAGATCTTGGTTGAGTTATCACAGCTTTCTAAAAGCTTGCCAGTAGTCAATACAATCATTTATTGCTGTAAAGACGACAAAAAAAGATAGATTATAAACAAGTATTACTATTGAGATACACTGAGATGCTCTTGAAAGTGAACTTGACCTTCATCCGTGGAGAACTCTCTTGAGAAGTTTGATAAAAAATCTAATTTTTCATATTTTTGTAAATGTTGGCAGACAGATGGGGGAAATCACACATTTCAAACAAGCACGTTTTCTAATCCCTTTCTCACCACATTCAGGAGGTTCAGAGACTTGTTGAAATTGTGCATAAGGAACGAGGAAATGTTGATTTTTTGCTGAATGCAGGTGATCTGGAAAAGAATGTGGATGATAGAGAATTCTCAAAAGTAAACTCTGATAAAACAGGCTTGCCCACTTCAGTGCCTATGCCGGCCCACTTTACTAATTTCGGCTGAGGAGGACCCCCCCGGTGCACTGTTTGTATGCTCTAGCGCAGACACAACCATTACAAGAAGTTGAGTTTTCTAGCTGACATGATAGGGGTTTTGTAAATAACACAAAAGAAAAAGCATGTTTAGGCAGGTCTGCTGAGTTCAGGTGGAATAGGAATGCACTTCCTGAAAAGCATATGGGAACTTAATCTTGTTAGAAAACACTGTCATGAAGTTGATGGCATGTGTCCACATACAGGTTAGAAAGATGCTTTCTCAAATGGGATCAATATTCCTTCCTGCTCATTTTTTTTTTATGAGCCTCAAGTTTGTTTATAAGATAAATACTGAAGAGTATGTTACAGTTTTTCACATTTGCTAAAACACTAAACCCCACTCTGTGAACAAATTTCCTAAACCAATTTGTCAAATAAATCACTCACTGCAAAAAATGCTTTTCTAGCTTAGATTTTTTGTCTTGTTTCCAGCCAAAATATCTAAAAATTCTTAAATCAAGAAGGATTTTCTAGATGAGTAAAAATTATTGTCTTGTTTTCAGAAAAAAGTCAAAATTAAGTACATTTTTGCTTGAAACAAGCAAAATAATCTGCCAATGGGGTAAGAAAAATAATCTTGTTTTCTGTTTGAAATAAGATTTTTTTTCTTACCCCATTGGCAGATTTTTTGTCTTGTTCTAAGCAAAAGCTCACTTAATTTTGAGTTGTTTTTCTGAAAACAAGAAAATAATTTTTACTCGTCTAGAAAATCCTTCTTGATTCAAGAATTTTTTGATATTTTGGCTGGAATCAAGACAAAAAATCTAAGGTAGAAAAGCATTTTTTGCAGTGCTCTTTCTGCAAAACCCTAAACCAGTTCAGGCAGTTTAGAAAGTTTGCAGATCTCATGCACTCATGCATATATATTTAATACACTGCGGTCATTTCAATATATTCTTGTGTACAACTGCAAGATTACCACACCAGAAGGTTTTTTGCTGAAGTAGTTGAAGTCCTCTGGCTCTGACCTAGCTCTAAGACCTGATCCTTTTGTACAAGATGATATACTTTGTATAGTAATTATTTTACGATAAAATAAATATATAAACATACACGCACTCAAAAGAAACCACACAGAAGTTTGGTAAATAAACAGACAATATATATATATATATATATATATATATATATATACACTACCAGTCAAAAGTTTGGACACACTTACCCATCAAAGAGAATGATATATTCATCAAACGTCGGTGTGTTTTCTTTCGAGTCTGTGTATGTTTTTTGAGAGTGTGTTTGTGTGTTTTTTTTTTCTTTTTTATTGCAAAATAATTACTTTATAATGTAAACATTCTTTTTTTTGTAACTACATGCACTGGACACTGTGTTCTTCATTTTTTTATGTAGTATCTAATAAATGATCTGTAGTGCGCATAGTATTGACTAATGTGTGTATGATTTGAAAGCTTTGTTTGAATTTGAGTACAGGTGAAATGGTTTTGAAAGCGATTGTTTGATTTTGCCAGAAGAGTTCTGTGAATTTAGTTTGAATTTGTATTTAAAGTTTGGTTTCAAAAAATGTCATTTTATAATGTTTTTACACTTTTGATCTGGCCAAGTAAGAAGTAGTTCATATAAGTCTGCAAGACTTACAAGACTTTCCAAAATTATAAAGTTAAACAGTACTAGTCGATTGATAGTATCAGATGATAATGCCATGTATGACATTATACTGAATGACTACCATTAAGTGGATGTGAATTCTGTGAATGTGTTATATTTCAAGATACTTTAGAAATACTATGGTCCAAAAAATTCAAAGAAAGTGTAAAACCATGCTGTCACGTTGCTTTGCGTGTGAACACTAGAGGTCAACAGTGAGTCGTATGTGATATGGATCCACAAAGAGTAAGATTTAATTCTACATGAGACAAACAGTCTTGCATCAAACTGCAATTTGAGTATATAACATTAGAAACACATTAAAATTTCCTTTAACATTTATCAACTGATCAGATCATAGAATGATCTAAATTCTCAGTTGTTTATAACTGAACTAAAAGTGGCCTATAACTCTTTAATCAAACACTTTGTGTCTTGAAGCAAATCAGTGTCATTTATTTCTGTGAATATTTTGGTACGTTTCTGCATCATGACCCCATCAGTCTGCTCCTTGAACCGTTCAAGCAGGCCATTGAAAAGACACATTGTTTCTTAAGGTTGGACATTGAGTCTGTCTTCAGCTGTGTTCACTGTGTAGGAGAGTGAGAGAGCAGTCTGTGACATTATACTGAAGCACATCACTGCTGCCTACAGACATGGGTAAGTCCAGCATTTTTACGGATTAATAGGGACGTTTTTAAGCAATTTTGTATGTAATTTGAAAAATGTTTTTGATTTGACTTATTGCTGGATAAACTAGTGCAAAGAAGGCTGAGCTTTGCATATGAAGTATGGAGAGTCAGTGATAAACTTGCCTATATGTTGCAGTACTACATTTTTGAAAGTGTCTAAATATTACTGAAATTGATACTTAACATTCCAGCAAGTGTTGTTTGCACTGAAATGCAGGTTTTACTCATAACTAACATGTTCATTGTTTTAGCTCAATGTCTTTTAATCATCTGGAGAAGCCGCAGGTGTAGGTCATTACATTAACTATAAACATGATTCACTAATGTTTACATCCACCACACATCCCAGTACTTTTTTTCTTAATTTTGAACAGTATTTTTTGTATGTTTTGTATAATAATAATCGTGCAGTTTTATTCGAATCTGAAAAAGCTCTACTGGATTTTCCTTATTTTTTCTTCTGTAATAATTTAACTGTTCTTTTTTGTTTTTTGGTTTATCTAAGTTTAACCAACTATGACCCATTCTCCTTTTAGGTTTACATGAAGTTGAAAAGTTTGGGGTCGATAAAAACTTTTAGTTTTTTCTTTTGAAAGAAGTGTCTTATGCTCATCAAGTTGCATTTACATGATCAAAAATGATATAAAACAGTAATATTGTTTAATATTATTACCATTTAAAATAACAGTTGTCTAGTTTACCATATTTCAAAATGTAATGAACTCATGTGATGCCTTTACTTAATTTGTGATGCACTTAACTTTTTAAACTTTTAACATGCTACTGCTAAGTCGAAGTACATTTAAAATTGCACATAATGAAAAAAAAATCTAAAATGATGTAAACAAACAACCAAAAATAAACCAGATATTCCTCTATTTATATAAATCAAACCAAGTGGGATTTTAACCCTCAGCATCAATGCTTGTGTGCACCATTACCCCAATTCCATCCCGAATCTTCCCCCTCTTTATTCACTGTCGTTCGTTCCCTATAGTCATTTCAGTCTGTCTGTAGGGGGCCGAGGTGGCACTGGCTCTTTGTTTGCATGTCCTTGCTGGCCCTTGTGTTGCATCGAGACAAAGGCTATTGTCAGTGCAGCCACAAAAAGACACCCTGGCTCTTGGTCCTCCTTATTTTCTCACACTCTTCATACCGTGGTACAGACCAGCTCCGTCGCCCACCCCCACAGCAGCACATGATACGGATGGAGGAAGAATGCCCACTTACACCGATCCATCCAGACTCACACACTTTGCTGCAGCTGCTGCTTTGTTGCAGTGGCACATTGCAGTGTTTCAGATTTGGCACATGTGAATGGACTGTGAATAGATGTCTATGACAGTATGAGCTTGTTATATTGTTTTGGATTTGAATAAGCACTGTTTGCAGTGTATATTGTGACAAAAATGGTGTGCATGAAACTGGTTCCCAGCACCAAACCAACTGAGAAACAGGCCTTTGTTTTGGTAAATTCTCCTAAGTCAACAAGAGTATAAATAAACTAGATTTATGTTTTTCTGTGGAAAATGTGAGAGGTGTTTGCCTGAGCAAAACCACCGTGATGCTAGAGTGTAGGGGTGGTTGCCAGGTTGTCACTATGCAGTTGTTAAAAGGGTACTTTCAAAGTGTTTTTTGATACACCAAAGTTGAGTTCTTATGGTTAGTGGTCTGTTTAAATTACTAACTGTGAGCAACTGCATAGATGCTTCACTTAGCAGACACTACTAATTATACTGGCCTACCTATTTTGGGGAGTTCATAGCACCAGAGATCCAGAAATGTCAGACTTTAAGGATCTTGCTCTACACTGTTGCCAGTTCGGGATTTTGTCAGCAAATTTAGGAACTTTCTCATTGTTGCTGGTGACGAAATGTCACTTTAGAGCTAGTAACGAAGGAACGTTGAGTTGTTTCATTAAAAGCTTATTGTGTAACTGTATTAAAAGCTCAATGGGTCATTCCATGTCAACTCAACCAGAGGTCCCCATCTCAGATTTTTGATTTTGCTAATATTTATTCTGAAGAAAGATAGACATGTATAGTGATGAAAGCCAAAATATTAAATATCATGGATGAATAATTACTGAATAATCCACTATTTTTTAGAGGGAGGTCAAAATGACAATTTTCACCTTAGATTCAGAATCGAGTTACAGGGGATTAAAATTACTTTAGAAAGATGGCAGCAACATTATCTTATTGTTGCACAAAAATGGGTAGTTATATTAGTCAAATCTGTTGACTTTAGCAATCTTTGTTGCATTATGTGCCAATGGTGACCATTCAAAAATGGGGAACAAGCACTTTTTTAAAAGTTTGCATGCCTGTAACTCAAGAAGTATTAAAGACATTTTAATGCCCTTTTAGATATTGGGTCTTAACAAACTTTGCTTTTATGGCTTCTGGAGTAAATTGTTAAAATGTACACATTTTTAGTGGTCAAAAACCAAATGTGGCTCAGTAAAAAACAATACGACACTTCTTTTATTACAGTGGAATGTCTGAATAACAAATAATGTAAAAACTGGAGATGTATCTTGTTTCGTTTTGTTCGTTTTCAACTGCATTGAACATACCAGTCTGAGTGCAATAAATATTCTTTTTCCAAAGTTTGCATGCCTATAACTCAAGAAGTATTAAATATATTGCAATAAGATTTTAGATTCTAGTTGTTAATAACCTTTTCTTTTGGAATATTAATTTCCAAGGCCCTACATCATTCAGTCCCAGAGATAGATTGCTAAAGTCAACAGATTTTACTAATATACCCACCAATCGATGGAAGCCGGGGAAGTTTTTGAAATTTGATTTGACACAGAATGTCCCCACTGTATTATGTGAGGTAGAGTGTTATGAGAGAGTGGCAGTGTGATTACCTTCATCTGATACAACATTCATTCTTCAGCTCAATCTCATATTCACATTAAAATATTAGTATGAATGTCTACTGAGGAAAGTGTTATCTTTGCCGTAATGTTAATATCCTTTCATCTGTTAAGGGTAATTTCTAATGACAGTGCTGCTATTATTTATATAAAATATTATTTATTGAATAATTATATTTAATAAACAACAACAACAGCCATAATTCCGTCAAAAGTACAAAGGCAGCGCTCTGATATACAGCATTGAATTTACATAAACATGATGAGATTTTGCCAAAACTATTTGCTTTTGGAACAAATAATACCTTAATGAGACCCAAAATGAATTATATCTTATGTTTAACCACTATAGAGACATCTGCAGCCATATCAGCCTGTAGCCCAAGACTGGTCGCCCATTGAAGCTAAGCAGTGTTGAGCCTGGTCAGTACCTGGATGTTAAACTGAGTTCCTGTGGTCATAAAAAAAAACCCAGGATGTCTTTTGAAATGAGGCGTGACCTTGGCATCCTGGCCAAATTTGCCCATTGACCATCATGGCCACCTAACAATTCCCATATACTAATAAGCTGGTGTGTGGTGGGCGTTCTGGTGCACTATGGCTATCAGCTGTAAATTCCAGAAGATCTGTTTGCGAGTTCATGAGCGCTGAATGGCTGCTGATGCCCTAAAGAACAGATGTCCAAAAACGTAGACACAAATTTTCAAACAGACGTTATCTTTATTAATAAACTGCATATTTTAACTATAAACAAGTACATTCAACAAGTAGAAAGAACAAAGAACTGAATGTCTAAATTATTCAGGAAAATAAGATTTTCTTATCAAAGTGATAAAATGTTGTGTTGCAAAATGCAGCAAGATGCAGCCTGCAGAAGTGAACATACATGGTTGTTGTCACTCATTTGCACCTTTTTCCAATCCCCATACACTGTATAAAACAACTTAAAGTTATTTCAACTTAAAAAAGTAAGTGTTCATGCTGCCTTAATTTAAGTTTACTCAACTCAAATATCCATGTTTTCATGTAGTTCAACTTAACATTTCACGTTGACTAAGCTTAAAATTAAGGCAGCATGCACACTTTTATAAGTTAAAACAACTTTTTTTTAAGTTTAGTCAACATGAAAAGTTAAGTTGTACTACATGAAAAGTGGAGTTGAGTAACTTAAAATTTTAAGGCAGTATGAACACTTACTTTTATAAGTTGAAACTATTTTTTAAGTTGTTTTTTTACAGCCAAAATGGTATTTTGCTACTAGAGGAGTACAGTGGGAAGTGCCTGGTTCCCACAGTGACGTTCAGTGGTAGTAAAACTCTTATATAGGGATGTATGAGTGCTCAAGGTGTGAAGGTGTGATTTATCAATGTTGTCATGAATTCACATACCAATGTGTAATGTAATACAAAAAAAACTGATCCTGAAGAGGCTACCCTCTCCTCATTTCATGAGTTATTGGCCTTTTTTTTAACATGACAATGATGATATGCATTCTTCTGATTTGAAAATCCTTCAGTGGACATGTATTTTACCCAGTCTTAACATTCTTGAGCACCTATGGGGGATTCTGTAGAGACGAGCTGAGCAACATTCCCTATTACAGACCAGGGCATTTGCATGACAGATGTGACAATTTGTCATGAATTTGTACACTCAGTGCCAAGAAGTTTCAGAGCAGTATACTTAAAGTTATATAGAGGATATATTAAGTACTAGAAGATAACAGATTTGCTAAATTAAATCTAGGTTATACTCATTTCTGCAATCCTTCATTTAAGCAAAACTGGCTAATTTACTAATTTTACAGAAAATATTGTCATATTTTTTGTTCTTAAGTATATGTTTAATACATTTAGATTTTGCCATCTTTCCATGAATTATATTAGTGATCATTAAGAATGTACATCGTTTATATTTATTTAGAGGGGGTGTATTCATTTATGCTGTGCACTGTATGTAATTTTTGTATATATAAATAGAGCAACAGCTTGAAAGACAAACAGAAACAAAAATAATATATAAATGAGAACAGTTTTATTGAGAATTTGGCTGAATTAAAATGGGAAACAAATGCAAAGGGCTGATACAGTGTGACAAGGATTTACCTACTTTTCATTGAAGGCATTTGGCAACATTGCTCTTGCTGTATTTAATCCAGTTCCATTTTATTTGAACAGAACGTATTGTTTGAAAGTAGCTTTAGAGAAAATGTGTGTTTTAGTGATGTCATTTGGCCCCAATGAATTTACCATTACATCAAGAAATTTCCTTTAATTTCTTAGAGCCCCAATAAGCAGCCACAGGTTGTTTTAGGAGGGAAAAATAACTGCATCAATGGTGAGGTGTTGGAGGAAAACCTTGAAGAGAACCAGACTCCTCTGGAGTCCATCCTACTAAATAATGTCATATGATTCATATAATTCAGTCATAATTCAGGGATCAGTTCTTGGACCTCTCCTCTTCTCCATATACACTACATCTCTGGGCCCCATCATACAGGCACATGGCTTCTCCTACCATTGCTATGCTGATGACACACAGCTCTATCTTTCATTCAAACCAGACGATCCATCGGTAGCCGCACGGATCTCAGGCTGCCTGGCGGATATCTCTGCATGGATGAAGGAACACCATCTACAGCTCAATCTAGCAAAGACGGAACTCCTTATCTTTCCTGCCACTGCATCTTTACAACATGACTTCTCCATCCAGTTAGGTTCCTCAACAATTACCCCATCGACTTCAGCCAGAAATCTTGGAGTAATCTTTGACGACCAATTGACTTTTAAAGACCACATAGCTAAGACTGCTCGATTCTGCAGGTTTGCATTGCACAACATCAGAAAGATCAGGCCCTTCCTAACAGAGCATGCTGCACAACTCCTCATCCAGGCCCTGGTCATTTCTAGGCTAGACTACTGCAATGCTCTTTTAGCTGGTCTTCCAGCATGTACAATCAGGCCTCTACAAATGATTCAGAATGCAGCAGCACGGCTCGTCTTCAATGAGCCGAAAAAAGCCCATATCACACCGCTCTTCATATCTCTGCACTGGCTACCGGTTACGGCTCGCATCAAATTCAAGACACTGATGCTGGCATATAGGACAGCCACCGGATCATCACCTGCCTACCTCCATTCACTACTACACATGTACACTCCTTCCAGAAGACTGAGATCCTCTAGTGAAAGACGCCTCACTGTACCACCACAGAGAGGTATTAAATCACTGTCCAGAACATTCTTGTTCAATGTTCCTGCCTGGTGGAATGATCTTCCCACCCCTCTCCGGAATGCAGACTCCTTAACAGCTTTCAAGCGACTGCTGAAAACCCATCTTTTTCGACACTATCTGACTCAATAAAAAAAAAAAAAAAAAAAAATTCTCTCTTCTTGATCCTCCCTTCTAGCCTGTTTTTCCTCTCTTTCTTGATCTTCTCCTTCTAGCCAGCACTCTTCTAACAACGCCTGATATATGGTATTTTTGAGCACTTCCTATGTTGATCTGCCTCCTTAGGATGAATCACTTGTTGTATTCCCAATTGTAAGTCGCTTTGGATAAAAGCGTCGGCTAAATGAATAATGTAAATGTAAATGTAAATAATTCAGTTAATTAGGAAACATCTGTCAACACATTAATAAAGAAGTAAATACAGTTTATGATTGCAGTCATTGCTATGATATTATGCTTTTATTGCAATCTCGTAAATCTGTCTATCATTTTCGTTATCTGTGGTTGTCATAAGTGAAGCTTGGTCCAAACTGGAGCTGGATGAAATGTGTTGTGTAAAAACTAATCTCCTTTAGTGGGACTTACAGTAAAAGGTATTTAGGGACTTATGAGTGAATAGTAATAATTTATACTCAATGCGGGACTCCACTGTAGATATGATCAAATTGGGGGGACATGATCACATTTTTTGGACCTCTAGCAGCTGCATTCTGATCTGCCACCAAGTTATGCATTATTATAATTAAGTCTTGAGTCCATGAATGCATTAACATCAGAAACAGATAGTGGTAGAAGGTGGAAGGTTGTGATGCAAATCATATAGTAAGATCTTATACATGTTTTTAGTCCTGTGAATGATATCTCTGGTTTATCAGAACTTAATAAAACACACACACTAATAATAATAATAATAATAATAATAATACAATTGTGTAAAAGACTGTTATTTGATTAAAAGATTTTATTTATTTATTTATTTATTTATTTAATCTTATGTGCAATATTTTAGTGTTGTGTTACTATTCACTGTATTTTATATTTGTGTGGTACTGTACTCAGTTAAATTACTGATCACACAGTCATTGCTCTGTAAAATACTTTCTCCAAAGTTGTCCAAAAACCAAAACAATACCCGTTCTTGTCTTAGGACAACTTTGATGAACTTTTTTGATCCACTTCAAATGTTTACACTGTTAGCTTGTAATTAATAATAATTTAAAAAATGTCATCTTGTCTCGAAGATATGTAGAGCTAAGTATCATTAAAGGGATAGTTCACCAAAAAATAAAAATGTGATGTTTATCTTCTTACCCCCAGGGCATCCAAGAGGTGACTTTGTTTCTTCAGTAGAACACAAACAAAGATTTTTAGCTCAAACCGTTGCAGTCTGTCAGTCATAGAATGGCAGTCAATGGTTACCAAATCTTTAAGAGTAAAAAAACCATACACAGACAAAACCAAATAAACCCTGCGGCTTGCGATGATACATTGAGGTCTTAAGACACAGAACGATCAGTCTGTGCAAGAAACTGAACAGTATTTATATAATTTTTTTTACCTCTGATCCACAGGAAAGTTCAGCTGTATGGAGCGCGTTCACAATAGCCGTAATGCGTCAACATGCTCTGGCAATGTAGTTGGTGAAAAGTCAACATTCCCAGATGAGTTTGCACAAGAAAACGTAATCTTTTAGTTTTTAAATGGTTGCCGGAATCAGGATAAACACAAGTAATTACCATTTTGAGAGGCCAATATGCACTATGTAAACAATGAGTGATATATATGCGCGATAGATTGCTTCCGCGTGTGCATCCACTACTATGGCAGATCACGCCGATGCATCACGCGCCGGCTGTTGTGAACACGCTCAGGAGAGTAGAACTTTCCGGTGAATCAGAGGTAAAAATACTGTTCAGTTTCTTGCACAGACCGATCGTTTTGTGTCTTAAGACCTCAATGTATCATTACGAGCTGCAGGGTTTAATTTGGTTTTGTCTGTGTATGTTTTTTTACTCTTAAAGATTTGATAAACATTGACTGCCATTATATGACTGACAGACTGCAACGGTTTGAGTTAAAAATCTTTGTTTGTGTTCTACTGAAGAAACAAAGTCACCTACATCCTGGATGCCCTGGGGGTCAGCAGATAAACATCAAATTTTCATTTTTCGGTGAACTATTCCTTCAACATAAGTGTAAGATTATCACTTTTTCCAATAATATTTTCAAATGGCTGCATGTATAAGGAAAACAGCAGGGGGCCTAATACAGATCCTTGTGGCATTTATTATGTGCAATTTCTAAAATGTCTGCTATAGGTCATAAGAAAATGAGATAAACTGATCCTTCATATGCTTTCGTTATGAATCTCAGGTTGTTATGAATGCTGTATGCGCTGTCTGGGAGGAGTGCCCTACATCTCTCTGGTGGCCACTCTGCTGTGTTTCTCTGGCATTGCTCTGTTCTGCGGCTGTGGACATCAGGCCCTTACAGAGAGCGAAAGACTTATCGAGACTTACTTCACCCGTGACCATCAGGACTACATCACCCTAGCGTATCTGTGCGTGCCAGTAGCATCTCTCACATCATCTATGTTCAATCCAGATGAATCTATTTCAATTTTTAGTTTATTTACCCATAATCTCAAACTTAACAACAACAAAAAAAAAAAAAATGAAATGACAAGTTTGAATAAAGCTTTCTAAGTTGTCAAAAGTTGCTTATTTGCTCTAGAATGTTTAGTCATTTTAGCATCATTCTGTTACAAACATGTCTTTCTCTCTCTCCTGTAGTATTGAGTATTTTCAGTACATCATCTATGGTCTGGCCTCCTTCTTCTTCCTGTACTGTATAGTCCTGCTGGCTGAAGGCTTTTACACCACCAGTGCAGTTCGGCAATCATTTGGAGAATTTCGTAGTACAGTTTGTGGTCGCTGTCTCAGCACAACGGTGAGTGATTTGCAGTGTGAGTTTCACTTTGTGTTGGCTACTTTAAAAATGTTGCACCCTCATTTTGAGGCATACGCACCTTTTTAAAGAATTTTAAAATTCTATATTAACGTATAAGGCTGCCAATTTTCAAAATGTTGATGCTCACTTAATATTTCCCATCTGATGCAACTTTTATATCTCATTTGCATTTCTATTTACTCAAAATTGGTGCATTTTATTCAGTTTATTGTTGTGTTTCCTTTAAAGGAGTCCTATTATGCTCTTTTACAAAGTCTTTATTTTGTTTTGGGGGTGCACTAGAACATGCTCCCATGCTTAGTGGTTCGAAAAACGCATTATTTTTCACATAGTTTACATTAGTACAATAGCTTTCTCCCCAGGCTGGCACAAATGGCTCAATTAGTTCCAGGTTTGATGAAGATCCGCCTTCCGAAAAACGAAATGTGTTGTGATTGGTTAGCAGTCCCACTGCGTTGCAATTGGCGAACAGCTTAGATGACATTTCAGTTTTGCCACGCCCCTTCACAAAGCAGCAACTTCCATGTACAACTGTTAGTGCAAACTAGATTTAAGTGATTCTTACGTTTTAAATATGGATAGTTTTCTGTCTATTTCTATCTTTCTGTCTATTTATTTTTTACAAAAGCGCATCGGATCCCTACAGGTGGCTTTTACTGAAAACATAGAAATGATTTGTCATTTTGTCTGGCAAAGATATGCCACCTCCTTCTTCACATTTTTATGAAAATGGATACAGTACTGTATTTTCTGGATTATAAATTGCGTGTTTTATCATTCTGAAACATCCTGCGATTTCCGAGGCGACTTTATAAAGCAATCAAGCTCAAGCACAAATCATGCACATTAGGATTGGTGATGAATAAGAAAGGGCAAATGAGTTTGTATTGAGTTTGTATTGTGCATTTTCCTGTTACCACGCCATTAGTTTAAGTATTGATTTCAATATTTAGGCTGGGCGTTTATAATAAATGTTATAATAAACAGTGAATTTGTTTTTACTTATATTTGAATTCCTTTTTCTGTTCTGAACACTGCTAAATTTACAGTCCTTTTTTGTGGAGTATAATTGCATGTTTCTAATGTTTGTAAATGTTTTGCTTATTTCAAATTATTTCTAAATGAAATGTTAAAATGTGTCTTATACATCAATAGATTTCTACAATAATGCAACTTATCTGTGTCATATAGTGCTCATAAAAAATAAACAAGATTAACGTATTATGCGGCCCCTCACTTAATGTGGAAAACTTGATGTGGCCCTCGAGTCAAAAAGTTTGCCCACCCCTGCTCTAGTCAATGCTTGTGTTTACATCAACCAAGGCTCTGCATGTGTTTGACCCTCTATACCGCACACGTCAACAGCGTGGCTCCAGCACGGATACCGGACACTTTAGTCAATGCTTGCATTTATACGAGCCACCCTTTGGCTCGCTGAAGCATCCCAGAAGCGTCTGTCCATGCTACATCGCTAAAGTTGGGCGAATCCCCACCTCGTCCCTCCCCACCCGCCAATGATTAGAATTTCCGTAGGCGGGATTTATTTGAATGATATTCTAATGGGCCGTGTTGTGACATCATAGCATCCGGAAAACAAACACTGTAGTCCAAAGGAGTAGTTTAAAAAAAACAAAAAAAAAACGAAATATCTCCCTTTGGAGTGGACTTTGAGATTTGTAACTTTGTAGATGTTTTTCATGCTCAAACATAGGCACCACACACTGACTAAAATTTAAAAAAGTGGTGAAATGCATGTCTTGAATATAAATGCATTTTTCCATTTTGTGTGACCTCTTCATCAAAAATAAAAGGAAACATGAGCATCAAACTGATAAATGTATGCATTTCTTCCACAGTTCATTGTGATCACATATTTCCTGGTTGTGGTCTGGTTGCTGGTGTTCTCCCTCTCTGCGCTTCCTGTCTACTTTTTCTACAACATGGCAAACACCTGCTACACTATCAACATCCTCTCTGAAACGCCCTCCAGCATCAACCAGCTGTGCATTGATGCCAGACAGTACGGTAATGACCCCGCAATACATTTATCATACCTTTTCTGTCTCTTGACAGCTTAGAGATTTGATATCACGGCTCTGTAACGGTGATTAAAGTCTCGCTGATGTCTTTTGAAGTGTCCTGATGTTCAGATGTTTTCAGGAAAGAGGTACCTCAATGCGCACACTTATAGTTCGGCAAGCTTGATTTCACATATTTTTGCATTCACCGTGCATAATTCAACACAAGTGCATTGCCACAAGAGGTGCTATTCTGTGCATTAGAGAAAGAGGTAAATAGGTGCTTTCAAACTGAAGGTTCAATGCAGAGAGGCTTTTTACTAAAAAACGTAACTTATTTTCTTATTAATTTCTGATTTCTTAATAATTAGTCAATGAGAATCGAATGACAGCTGCCTGTGGTCTTCCAGTAGTTTACAACATGGGCAGTTTGGTGTTAAATGTTTAGTGTTTAATGTTCAGTGGCTTAAATTCTTGAATTTTTTCACCTCTGAAAAGTTTTTTTGGTTGTTTTATATTTCATACATAATAAGACATAATCAGTGGCAACAATTTTTTCATCATTTATTCTGTGAATTGGAGTGTGTGCAAATGATTGTTGGTGATTGTAGTTTTTTTTTAACCAGTCATCTCAGCAATAAATGGCATGTGAGTCTAACCAAACACACCACCTCATGTTGGGTCATTTATTTTATTTTATTATTTTATTTTATAGATTTACTCCAAGAATACATTAAAATGCCATCATACTTAATTGAATACATGTCTTTGAGCTTTTTTTTTTCTGAATTGAAATATTTTAGATTTTAAACTAAAACGTCAGATCTACTTAAAACATGTTTAGAATTTCATGGGGAAAATATTTAAACAAAACTGTTTCACTGCTTATTAATATTTGAAGAATTGAAGAAGAAAAAAACAGGAAACTGTGTCAATGATAATAAGTCACAAATTATCAGACAATTAGACTTTTTATGGCAAGGTGAGGTTAATTTTAGTTGTCAAATGTGATGTGGTGTAAATCCTTGAAAAGCTACTCTTGTCTATGAATGAATAATTAGTAATCATTCTTCATATAATGATTGATATAATGAAGATCAAGATGTAAGGACATACGTTCTACTTTAAAGTTGCAAAATGTCTTAAAAAATGTTTTTCAAAACCATATGAAACAATACAAATTATACAGGGATTACAATTATACAGATATACAGATTTTTCTTTATCGTGGGCATTATTATTGTTGTTGACCTGAATGTGCACACTGTGACAGCACACTTGAAATGAATTAGCTAAATGTCTGCATGTGTTTCCGGCCTAACAATGTAAACTCTGTTGTCTTTTAATATGGTGTTGTTTAAACTGACACAAATTTCAGTAAAACATCATTGTGCCTTGATCTCTTTAACACTGTTACTCTGTGTTTTATGTCTCTGTCTCTCTAAGGTTTACTTCCGTGGACCGCAGTACCAGGAAAGGCTTGTGGGATGACCCTGTCTAATGTCTGCAAGACAAGAGAGGTAAGACGTGGCCCTGGGCGACGAACGATTCGATGTCTTCTTATAATTCTTTTGAAAACCTTCCTCAAAGCTTGTCAAACCCAAAGCCAAGATCAGATGTTCATGCTGCGCAGTGAGTGTTTACGATGTCACTTTTCTGACTTGTTTTTCAGTTTTTCTTGACCTATGATCTCTACATTGCTGCCTTCGCTGGAGCGGGGATGACAGTCTTGGCTCTGGTGAGTGTCCAGAACAGAAGACAGTCACAATGTGTTCTCATGACGCCATTCCTGTAGGTGTCGAGGAATTCTGTTCCTGCATTTATTAACCTCTTGTTGGGGTTGGCTGTGATTTATTGTTGTCAGTTGTGGTTAGAAATGACTAGGATGACTGTGAGAACTGTTTTTCAGCTTAAAGGGATAGTTCACCCAAAATTGAAAATGTGATGTTTATCTGCTACCCCAAGGGCATCCAAGATGTAGGTGACTTTGTTTCTTCAGTAGAACACAAACAAAGATTTTGAACTCAAACTGTTGCAGTCTGGCAGTCATATAATGGCAGTCAATGGGATCCAAGGTTTTGAGATTTAAAAAAAAACACACACAAACAAAACTAGGGATGCACCGAAATGAAATTCTTGGCCGAAACCGAAAACCGAAAAAGAGGAAACCAAGGCCGAAAGAATTATGCCAATTATTAGTACCATTGCATTTATGGCTATGACTGTGTACTAATTTTACTAAAATCAAGGCATTGCAATTGCATAAATTAATATTAAAGTTTCAAAGAATAAATCAATTATATTAATTTAAACAATTATTATCAATCCACTATTATATTACTTAAATAACATATACATATATTTTACTGCCTTTGTTTAAATTGTTTAATTGTTTAAATTTTTATGACACATTATCTTGTGGATCCATCAGTTCACATTTACAACTCTACGTGTTTCTCTTCCAGCAGGAGGCGCTGTCAGAATGGTACACAAAGCAGCGCAGCAAATGACTTTGAAACGTGCAGCGCTCAAATTTATTCAATGGATAGCCTTTTGAAGTTTCATCGCAATTCTTGTCTTTCAGTCCCCACATTTAAAACCAGCTGAAATCATAATTAAGACTTTCTTAACCCCTAATAACACTGCAGTCATCAATGAAAATTAAGAGCTTTATTTCAAGAACCGACATTCAAAAACAAACCTTACACAAATGCGCCGATCTCTGCTCTCATCACTGGCTGCCCGCACGACTGCAGACACACCCCCTCTTGAAATTTCGGCATTACAAGTTTTGCAAATCGCTATCCGTGGGTCTTTCTCAGATATACTGAAATAGGTCCACACTGCAGAAGTGTTGCTTCAGACAAGCACGTGCAGGCTGTGGTTTCTGTTTTGCGTCAACATGCTGTTTCGGCCGTGTTGTTTCGGTGATACAAATCTTTCGGCCGAAAACCGAAAATGCACTTTTGGGCCATTTTCGGATGAAACTTTTCGGTGGCCGAATATTCGGTGCATCCCTAAACAAAACCAAATTAAACTCTGCGGCTTGTGACGATACACTGAGATCTTAACACATGAAACAATCGGTCTGTGCAAGACACTGAACAGTATTTATATCATTATTTACCTCTGATCCACCGCAATGTCCATCTGTCCTGAGTGCGTTTACAACAGCCGGCACGTGACGCGATCTCCCTGCACTGTAAACGCGCAACAGATTGTTTCCGCGCATGTGCTCTACTGAAGAAACAAAGCCACCTACATCTTGGATGCCCTTGGGGTAAGCAGATCAACATCACATTTTCAATTTTGGGTGAACTATCCCTTTAAAGGAGTAGTTCACTTTCAGAACAAAAATTTACAGATAATGTACTCACCCCCTTGTCATCCAAGATGTTCGTGTTATTCTTTCTTCAGTCGTAAAGAAATTTGTTTTTTAAGGAAAACATTTCAGGGTTTTTCTCCATATAATGGACTTCTTTTTGTACTTCCAAAATGCAGCTTTAAAGGGCTCTAAACGATCCCAGCCGAGGAAAGAAGGGTCTTATCCACTGATCTATATAATGACTGGATCGCTCATTGCGTTCTAAACTGCCGTTAGGCAGTGAAGCCACCGGAAGTGTTCGATCCGCCATCTTACTATTCCCTACCGGCAGAGCGCGCCATTGATTTACATGCAAACCACTGACCTAAAATTACCCGATTTGAAGCATATCATTCGCACAGGATTAGTTTTTAGGATATGTGTATGAATATAAAATTTTACTTAAGATGATATCTGGAATGTTTATGGGTTTTCGGGCTGGATAAGTGATATATTGAAATCGTTTAGGTGGGTGTGTCAGCTGCGCACTTACAGAAACAGGTAACTGATCCAACACTAAATGTATTTCTTTAAGCAGGAAATAATAACACGTAACCATATATCTGGTATTAGTATCTGAAATTGATTCGATTACACAATAAATAATACAATACATGCCTGTGTTACTATATTGCTCGTTGTATTGAAATTTAAATCTTTGAAATAAAGCTTCATGTCTTTAAGTCCGTACCAGTCAGCGGTATATTCTCCGAGTTATGGTGTGCATATTTTTAATGTGCCTGATTGAGCAACATCTATTTCAGACTCTTCAGATCAGCAAATTCTGTGGTGATTTACTAATATTACCGTTTCCATGTGAGTAAAATGTATATATGTTGAATTAATTATTAATTTAACGAACAAATCATTAACTGCTTCAAAATGAATACTGATAACGTAAGTATTGTTGAAACATGCAGTTACTTTACGAATAAAAGCAGGCTATAACAAAATTACATAAACAGTGAATAGCAGTACTAGATGAATTAAGGTATATACAAATGATAACTCTTCATTCAGATTTATAAATGAACACTTTGTCTTTTGTAAACATGTTGAATGTCCGATGTTTTTGTTTATCTGATGTACGCGACTGTAATGTAGGCTATGTGAACGTACATTTTATTAAGCAGAGGGAATTCCCGACATTAAACAAATAACCGTTTGCATGCTTAGGACGTTTGCATTGTGAAAATGTACAGTGAGACTTAAGATATAAAAACGCTGACTTGTTATGTGATGTGTTCTCGATAAAATCTTATAATTTCCTATTCATTCAATAGAATGTAAGCGAATACTAGGGAATACTAATATGGCGACGCGGTGGCTTCACTTTTATGACGTCATGAGCAATCCAGTTCTCTATTATCAGTGGTCTTATCTAGCAAAACGATCGGTTATTTTCTAAAAAAATTACATATTTAACCTCAAATGTTCGTCTTGTCTAACTCTGTGTCTACTCTGTGTAGAGATTAAAAAGCATATCAATTGTAAATGTTTTTTTAAAAAAACTGATTGTTTCACTAGATTCTTCTTCCTTGGCTGGGATCATTTAGAGCCAAACACAATAAACTAAGTAAAATTTGTTTTGACTAAAATGGTTTGCAAAGTAAAATAGCACTTTATTTTATTTCAGAAAGTATTTTCTACTCATTTTGTTGAACATGTGAAATGGCAGACTAGCGTATCGTCCCAGACCTAACAACATCAAATCGCAATACTTGTAGAATTGAAATTCTTAAAGGTCCCATATTGTACACATTTCTGGAGGTTTATTTTAGTTGTTGATGTCCTTAAGAATATATATTTGCTGTATAAGTGCCAAAATCCATCTCAATATATTTTTACAGCTCCTTTTTTAGGAGCTCTGTCAAAAACAGGTCGATTTTGGCCCATCTAATTAATATTCATGAGCCTCTCTTCTGATTGGCCTGTTGTTTTCTGAGTGACGCACAGCCAGGCCAATCACAGGTAACTACGGTCATGTATCGTTGTAGCCGAACCCAGAGCCATAGAGAGAGCCTAGGCTGCTGATACTCAACACGATATTTCAGAATGATCATTAATGTTGTTTCTTTTTCAAACACCGAATGCAGTTACATAACTGTTGCTTTAGTAAAGCCCCTTTCACAATGTGCGCTGATTCCGGAAAATTACGGGAACGAGCGCTGTGTGAACAAAAGCCAGAACCATAAAGGCAGTGTTGTAGTGATGATGCACGTTATCATGCGACTCTTCACAACGAGAAAATACATGCAAAGTCGAATGAAGCAGCAATCAGGGAGCTCCTCACGATCAGCGCTGAAGCACAGTTTGTTCAGGTTAGTTTCAGTTTAGTGACACATACCCGTCGCATTACATCTCACATCCAAACGTCACATGTCTTTATGGGTTGTGTGTAAAGCACGCACAGATTCCGGAAAACAACTGTGAATGAACCAAATCAAACAACTCCGGAACAAATCATGGGACACATTATCCGTGTATTTACCAGAATCGCTGTGTGAAAGAGGCTGAAGTTGACGTGCCAGTGGTCTCTTATATTCACGTTGTTCTGAAGCCTGTGCAATGAAGTAGTTTCAACATCTATCGACTGAACAGGGTTTTCTCCACTTGTTTCCGTGTTGTTGTTGCTTAGCAATGTTATGGACGTGATGTTGTCTGGGTTTGACAAAAGGAGGGTGGGACGGTGGTTGGTGCTCGGGGAGGTGACTGAAGGCGGTGACTGAGTAGATCGGCCGTCACATCTGTACGGAAGTCACAGCGGCTCGTAAAAATGATCAGCTACTTTAAGCAGGCTGTGTGCAGTTTACTGTGGATTGACTGTTTTGAAACTCATATGGTAGTTACATAGCCCCTAGAAATTTCGATTTTGACCATATGGGACCTTTAAAAAAAAATTGCAATGCATATTATATCGGCACCCAGGTTCTTAGCAACATAGCACCCTGCCAACCACTCAGACGCTGTGATAATTTCATTGCAATGTGGTAAAACCACTCTGAACATCACACAGCAATGTGATGAAAAGTAGTGTTGGGGTAACACACTACAAGTAACGTGAGTCACGTAATCAGATTACATTTTTCAAGTAACTAAGCAAAGTAACAACATTTTCAGTTACTTTCTCAAATATGTAACACCAGTTATTTTGTTTTCCATTCATTGACTGACAGCTCTCTTGTCCTCATGTTAAGGGCAATGGTTGTGTGTGCTGTGTAAACATGATGGTACTATAGTTCTAGACTACATGTAAACCTGCATTTACTCATCTCACTGGACCTTTCTCACATTTCTGGGTTTCTCTTAGTGGAAGCCGTCATAGTTTTTTTTAGTTCAGAGCTTTATTAATCCCCATGGGGCAATTAATTTACAAACAAAGGTCAAAAAAAGGTCATTAAATAAATCGGCTAAATCAACTAAATTTGTTACATAGACGTATTGCTTCAGGCACAAAGATAAATTTGTACCGATTTGTAGAACATCTAATTGACCTTAAGCGTCGCCCAAGGGACATCCACTTAAAATAATAATTCAAAGGGTGTGTGTTGTCTCCTATTATTTTTTTTTTTTCTCCTGTATTTGGTGTATTATGAGTATTTGTATGTGTTTGTTAAGTGTTGTAGATGTGAAGCACCACAAAAGTTGGATAAAATACGAGAGCAGTGAATAGCAAATAGCAAAATATATTTTTTGCATTCCCATTTGCTCAAATAGGAAAAGAAAACGTGTTGTAATATGGTTAAAAATCAAGACCAGTAAAAGCATAGTAATTTTTTGGGCAACCACCTACAAAACCCTGGCATTGCGGGTTGGGTTTTCACAGGGAAACACCACCGTTTTCTGATTAGTCTCTGGTCACTGGGTCACATTTATTATCTTCTGTTTCTGTCTTTCTCTCTTCAGCTCACATACACTGTGTCCACCACCTATAACTTTGCAGTTCTGCGGTATCTGGGGAGGAAAGGCATCAGTCCACGCTGCTAACGGTTGTTCTGTCCTGGTGTCCTTCTACGGTCAATAACGGCACCATATTGGAGCACTTTAGAATTTCTTATTTTCTTCTTTTTCACAACACAACACAATTTCCTGACACTCTTTAAATTATTATTATTATTATTATTTTATTTTTTATTTGATGTAAAGATTTACAATTTTGGAATCTTTGCTCCAAACTCTCTTTCATCTGATTTACTGCTCCTGACCACTAGAGGAAATATTCTGCCTTCAAGTCTCCTGGTATGTTATAATTATGCTAATGTAACAAAATTAGCTGTGTAACACATTCGTTGTCTGTGTATTTTATCTAGTAGTTTGGTCACAAACTGTGACTAACTGGCTAAATGAGTCATGTTTTCTAGGCAGCTTATTTCCTACACTGCAAAAAAATGATTTTCTTACTTAGTATTTTTGTCTGGTTTTGCCAAACATTCTTAAATCTAAAATACTTAAGATATTAAGCCTTGTTTTTTTAGAATGAATAACTAAATAAATAAAATGAATGAATACATAAAATGTGTTATTTTATGTTTAAACCATGAAAAATATCTGCCAAAGGCAAGTAAAATAAGCGTGTTTTCTCTTTAACTTAAGATTATTTTTCTTACCTCAATGGCTTCTTGTTTTAAGGAAAAACTAACACTATTTTGATACTTTTTTTCAGAAAACAAGACTTAATATCTTAAGTCATTTTGTTTCTCAAATAAATGTATCTTTATTTAAGAATTAGATATTTGTACTATAAGAAAATCTTACTATTCTTCAGCAGTACACAAACATTCACAGTGTACACTTAAATTATGACCAGTAGCAAGCTTCTGCTGCCATTATTGATTACAATATTGAGTTGGGGTTACCATGCTTTCATATCATAAATATGATCATGCCAACATGACTTGAAGGCAGCTAGAAATATTTAATTCGATTTTTACCCTTTTTAGGTCAATAATACATTCCTTTTGTTTTTGAAATCTGACAGGTTTGAGTTCAACTTATTGTACCTGCTATCAAATGCCTACTATCAATTTTTTATAGCTACTATATGAGTCCATTTAAAACAGTCAGCTGGTCTATCCATAATTAAAATTACTTGATTGGACAAAATATACTTGTTTTAGAAAATAATAATTGGGTAGTAATACCATACTATAAAATAATAATTAGATGCTTAAAAAAAATCTAATGGTGATGATGGCTGGTTTCCATGGTGACATCCCTCACATCTGGTTACCATGGAAAGACACAGCAATGCGTGCTGTTTTCTTGTGACCCCAGCACTTTTTTTTCTCACAGCCTTTTGACAGGACTGAGAAATGCCTAAACAATAGATCAGCCCCTCTTTGTTAGACGAAAGCCCTGGCACAAACCCATGCTAGGGGTCAGTTTACGCGTCAGAAGATATCGCCCACTGACAAAGAGGCTTCTGGGACTTTTCAGCTGCTTGAATAAAAGCCTTTCTGTGACCGGTGCACAGATGCGGCTAATGATGTTTGAGCAGGTATTTTGCTGCAGAGGCTGACGTTACTAATAGTGTTTCGTGGCTGGGATATTTCACTGAAAATCGAGAGCAAAAGACACTTAGGAAGAAACAAAAATGGAAAAAAGCAGCCTTATCAGCCGTAGCTTCATTTTGTTTGTATTCTATATATATATATATATGTATGTATATATATACAGTATCTCACAAACGTTTCTCAAGGGACAATACTATAGAAATTGAACTTGATATATTTTAGAGTAGTCAATGTGCAGCGTGTATAGCAGTATAGATTTACTGTCCTCTGAAAATAACTCAACATACAGCTATTATTGTCAAAATAGCTGGCAACAAAAGTGAGTACACCCTAAGTGATAACAGCAGTATGTTGATTAACCATGCAAAGCCACATGTCTTATATTCTTCATGTTCATGTTTTTGTCTGCTTGACAGGACAATTCAAAGTTGTGTATCTTATATTAGAGGAATTAAAATTAGGTGCTTTACGTACAGTTCCCTCATACTGACCACTGGATGTTCAACATGGCATCTCATGACAAAACACTCTCTGAGGATTTGATGATGAACCGAGTTACACTACAGTGGTCAGGGTCATACAGAGGTTTTCCAAGATGGTTTCCATTCAGAACAGGCCTTGCAAGGGTCGATCAATGAAGTTAAGCACTCGTTCTGTGTGTCAGGTGCAGAACCTGGCTTCAAAAAACAGATGCATGAGTGCTGCCAGCATTGCTTTAAAGGTTGCAGAAGTAGAAGATCAGCTTGTCAGTGCTCAGACCATACGCCGCACACTGCAACAAGTCGATTTGGATAGGCGTCATCCCAGAAGGAAGCCTCATCTGAAGCTGGCTCACAAGAAAGCCCACAAACAGTTTACTGAAGACAACCTGCCCAAGAGCATGAATTACTGGAACCATGTCCTGTGGTCTGATGAGACTATAAGATAAACTTGTTTGGCTCAGATGGTGTCCAGCATGTGTGGCGATGCCCTGGTGAGGAGTACCAAGAAAATTGTGTCTTGCCTACAGTCAAGCATGGTGGTGGAGCATCATGGTCTGGGGCTGCATGAGTGCTGCTGGTACTGGGGAGCTGCAGTTCATTGAGGGAAACATGGGTTCCATTATGTACTGTCTATTCTGAAGCAGAACATGATGCCTTCCCTCCAGAAACTAGGCCGAACAGCAGTTTTCCAACATGATAACAACCCCAAACACACCAACAAGATGATAACTACCTTGCTGAGGAAGCTGAAGGTGATGTAGTGGCCAAGTATGTCTCCAGACCTGAACACTATTAAGCACCTGTGGGGCATCCTCAAGCGGAAGGTGGAGAAGCACCAAGTGTCTAACATCCAGCAGCTCTGTGAGGAGTGGAAGAGGATCCCAACAACAACCTGTGCAGCTCTGGTCAATTCCATGCCCAGGATCATTAAAGCAGTGCCAGATAACAATGGTGCTAACACAATATATTGATACTATATACACAAGTTCACTTAGGCTGTGCTCGCTTTTGTTGCCAGCTATTTTGACAATAATGGCTGTATGTTGAGTAATTTTTAGAGGTCAATAAATCTATACTGCTATACAAGCTGCACATTGACTACTCTAAAATATATCCAAGTTTCATTTCTATAGTATTGTCCCTTGAGAAGATACACTAAAATGGTTGCTGAAATGTGAGGGGTGTACTCACTTTTGTGACATACTGTATGTATTTTTTTTTCTTTACAAAAGGCAACCAGTTCAGTATGTTTTAATTTGATTATTTCATCCTGAACATTTTGTTTTTAATGCATGTTGGATGCTTGATCATCCCCTAGCGTTTGGTGAAAGCAAGATTTTAGTGTAGATTTAAAGCAGTAGTTCACCTAAATACTGTTCACTGTCATCGTTTACTCACGCTTATGTCGTTCCAAACCCATATCGCCTCACAGAAGGAGATATGTATGACTAGTGCACTACATTCCAAGTCTTCTGAAGTCACACAACTGAAATTAAAGTTCCTTGAAAAACATGCTCTTCAAAATTGTCCTAAATTGTCATCTGTGCTTCATCATATTTGAATTTGACACAATTTTAGGGACATTTGGGATGACTGATATTAAACCTGTTGTAATGCATCCTAAAAGGCTTTGAATGTGGTGCACAAGTCATGTGGACTAATTTTTATTCTCTTCTTATAGAGCGTTTTCTATCACTGTATAAAAAGAGCAACATGAACATTTATCGAAATATCTCCTGTTTTGTTATTTGGACACAGGTTTGAAACAACGTGACTGAGACAAATAATATGTGAACTGTTAATGCTGTTTTGTAACTCTAATTATCAGGAGATTATTGTAGTTATTGTATAACGCATTCTTTTGCTAAAATGCCCAATTAATCAGTGATTTGTTTTTATTCATCAAAGGGCTTATTCCATAGGTTTATTATTAGCACTAACAGCATTTCTTAGATTATGTTTTGTACAGATTTAATGCTTAATTCACCTCAGGTTTCTTATTTTAACCTGCTGCTTGGCTGCACAGTTTGTTGTTGTATTGTTACTTTAGAAAGTGATGGCTGGGAGGTTTAGCAAGAAAATAAAGATTCAGTTGTATGTTAATGTGTTTTGTTATTCATAGATTCACTGTCCACTGCACCTAAAAGCATGGCAGCTTGTTTTAAAAGAGCGTCATCGGAGAGAGAAGGAGGAGAGGAGGCTGCACGCTCTCTTTGGCCAAGTGTTAAATGAGCACAGAGGAAGTCTCTGTTCTCCTTATTTGCTTCACACAGCTGACGTGTGACATGTGTGCGCTTCCTGCTGACTACAAGTGGTCTGGTTACTGTATTATTCCTGAAAATACTGAAAACATTGATTTGTTGTTAAAAGAAAACACTATATTTCAGTTACGAAGATTGTTACCTGGTTAAACAGGAAAGAGCATTTTGTTTAACGTTGAAAACTATGAAAGTATGAGTTAAAACAAGTCTGTCTCATAAACCACACGATATGATTGCTGTTGCAGTTTGTTTATTCATCGCATTGGATTCTTGCAAAGTAAATTTGCAAGCAAAAAGTCTTGACCTCCTTATTGCATTGGAGATGACGTGAAACAGTAGGGCAACACAACTCCTGCTTTCAAAACAACACACATTTCCGTTAGCATGTCAGTAAATATAGTATTACCCAGTACGAAGCATATAACATTGAACACTGGGATATCAAGCGGTAAAAAGTGACAAATAGTCAGTACATTCAATGCAGTAATGCCCTTATTAACCACAATTCATCCCCCAATTCTCTACCGTGGTTGTGACTGGTCACACTGACAAATGAACATCATAAATATGGCATTATTAATGAAATACTCCTGTGAACTGTAACATCATAAATACTGAGGCAGGAATGCTACAACACCAGCTTGAGCGGAAACAGCTTGGGTGAATCTCACGAGAAAATGCCCAGGTTATATTTCATTACTCAATACTGTCGTGCAAATGCCAATTACGAAAAGAAATGCACAAAATCACAATGCAAAAAACATTAATCATCCGACACTCTTAAAAATAAAGGTGCTTCACAATGCAACAGAAGAACCTTTTTAGTCTAAATGGTTCCATAAAGAGCTTTTAACATCTGATTAAACTTTATGTTTCACAAAAGGTTCTTTGTGGCCAAAGAAGGTTCTTAATGGAACCAAAAATGGTTCTTCTGTTCTATGGCATCGCTGTGAAGCACCTTTATATTTAAAGGAACACTCCACTTTTTTTGGAAATAGGCTCATTCTCCAAATTAATGTCCATTTAAATAGGACAAATATCGAAACTCGTTGGTCACTTTTGAACGCGATGCTATTGGTCTAATAGGATTCAATCTATGCTAAGCTATGCTAAAAGTGATATCGCCAGAACAGGAGAACGGCTGAATGGATTTCAAAACGGTAAAACTCGGGGCAAGTTGGAGAATGAGCCTATTTCCAAAAAAAGTGGAGTGTTCCTTTAGGAGTGTAAAAACAGGTTTAATTTTGTTTACATAAAAATATAACTTCAATTGATCTTGAGGTGAAACACAACCTGGACATGAGATTTGCCTGCTTACTGTAAAGCTTTAGTTTTCTTATGAAGTTGACATTTGTAACACTGAAACATGACACGTCAAAACAGTTGCACTTCTGCATCCTGTTGTGATTTAAAACACAGAATCTTTCCATCATGTATTACAGAGCTGATTATAGTGGAACATTTCTGAAAGTGTTTGGTACCATGATTTATCAGTAAGTAGATTTTCCAGTATTAGCAATGAATATGTTCCTGCATGTTCAGCAGTTTAAAGGAGTAGTTCACTTTCAGAATAAAAATTTACAGATAATGTACTCACCCCCTTGTCGTCCAAGATGTTCATGTCTTTTTTTCTTCAGTCGTAAAAAAATTGTTTTTGGAGGAAAACATTTCAGGATGTCTCTCCATATAATGGACTTCTATGGTTCCCCCGAGTTTGAACTTCAAAAATGCAGTTTAAATGCAGCTTCAAAGGGCTCTTTATGATCCCAGCCGAGGAAGAAGGGTCTTATCTAGTGAAACGATCGGTTATTTTCTAAAAACATTTACAAGTACACACAGAGCTAAAATGAGCATTTGAGGTTAAAAAAGAAAAATAAATTGTCATTTTTTTTTAGAAAATAACCGATCGTTTTGCTAGATAAAACCCTTCTTTCCTCGGCGGTGATCGTTTAGAGCCATTTGAAGCTGCATTTTGGAAGTTCAAACTCGGGGGCACCATAGAAGTCCATTATATGGAGAGCAATCCTGAAATGTTCTCCTCAAAAAACAATTTCCTTACGACTGAAGAAAGAAAGACATGAACATCTTGGATGACAAGGGGGTGAGTACATTATCTGTACATTTTTGTTCTGAAAGTGAACTACTCCTTCAAGTACGAGAGACACAGTGTTGCATCTATTTTCTTTTCACAGTGTACCTATAATCGTTGGAGACCGTTCATGTGTGCACCAGATATGTGAGCATGTCCATCAACAAAAACAAAGTAACAACATAGAATTTCTTGTGTTTTACATGTATAACAAATGTATGATAGCAGGCAAGCAAAGGTCTGTAAACAGAAACATGGCTACATGTTACACATGAATGCAAGTGACAATAGCGTTTGAGAACATCAGCTGACCAATCCACAGATTTGGGTCTCTCTATAGTTGTAATGAGACATATAGCTAAGGCTGAGAAAACATTCATATTCTGGGAAAAAGCACTAGGAAGTAAGTCAATACTATAAAAAGATCAAATAAATTAAAGTACCTATAAATGCACTAAAACAAGGGTCATTCATAAGTGCCCTCTAAACACGGTCAAGGGTCAGTGCAAGATACTGAGTACCATGTGCTTTGGTTTCATCAACATTGGGCTGAAAACCATAAATGTGAATTAATTTTCTTCAAGTTTGCATTAAATTTAGACAGGTCTTTTTAAATGTTCTTACATGCTTTCGGAAAATGATCTGTGCCCCATTCCTACATTCAATTACTGAGACAGATGTGGTCCGAATCCTCAAACTGATCAACACAGACACAAACAAACACACTTCTCATGCAAGAGACTTTCACTCTTCGTCAAACACTACAGCACAGCCGCCCAGGTTCAACATGCAATTAGGCATGTAAAATTGCTCAAATGTACACAAAACTAGATCAAAATCACTAAAAAGTCAAACAAGACATTGAACATCTAAAACTCCCTGTACCTTACAGAACAACGAGGATAAAAAAGTAATATTTCGATACTACGATAAAAGAAATTCCCTTTCTGTCTAAAAGTAGTGCTGTACTGATGCATCTCTTTGTAGGCAATGTGTCGATCTGAGGTTATGCTTTCTACTGTTTGTACCATAATAGGTGAATCTAGTGAAACTAGTGAAATGGTCATATTTCAACCTCCCCTCAAAAAAATGCATTAAGAGTCTCATGAGAGGTTTCTCTTCATGTAATTGCTTCATGTGTGGACACAATTATTTTTAATAATTGTTAAAACCAGCATAAATTAAAGCTAATACAATAAATGCTACAACGATGAATCAATTGTTTAAATAATATTTTATAAAGAAAAAATAATTTTTGTTGTTTTAATGTTATAGTAATGAACATGGGATTTTTGTCACATTAGGGTAATAATAATTTGTGTTTAAGGGGAGACACTGCAGGCAAAAAAGCTGTTTTTCCTTGCAATTTGAGATTTTGGGCTTTTTGTTTTTTCATAGTGTTTTTTTCAGACTAGTGGAAAGAACTGTTAAGTGTTTCTTTTCTAGCACTTTATCTATTTGTGTCAATAGATTTCAATTACAATGCATATTTTTAAAGGCCGTTTCTCAAAATGAGTTTTTTCTTCTACACTGAGCCAAAAATCTCCACTTCGGTAGCACTTACACACACCAAATTTAAAATTGTTATTCCTGTCTATATCCTGAAGGTTTTTACAGAGGGATTTGTTCATTTATGATTCGCTTTATTTTATACATTTTATTCCCCAAAAAATGGTAAAAAAAATATAGTGTTTCCTGTCCAGTTTTTTTCTAAATTATGTCGTGCCGAAATGAGATATTCAAAATTCTCTCTTTAAAAACTTTTGACTCTAATACATCAAAAAAATTAAACAAGAATTTTGAAACTGACTTCATCCAGTGTTTAGATTTTAGCAAAAAAGTTTAGCAAATTTGGCACACAATTTCATTAAACAATGCCTCATTTGCATATTTAAACCTAACATTTTAGACAACTTGTAATACAAAAAATGTTTGTAATTATCAATGTAATCAATCAACTGGGTAAGTTTTTTTTTTTTTTTTTTTTTTTTTTTTTTTTTACCCTATTCACCTGCAGTGTCTCGCCTGTTTAATTATCATGAAAATAATGTCACAGTCAATAATAGGCTTTAATTGTAATATCTTGTTCCTTGTTTCTTTTTAATAATATTTATTTTTTATGAGGTGAAATATGACCCAAACATGTTCTTGACAGACTTGACCCAAATAATAACATATTAGCAAAATTAATTAAAAATGCATTATTTTTTTCAATACGCTTTCTCTCAAACAATATTATATCACCGATAACAGTAGTCTGCAATATGTGACTCTGTGGGTTATGCATTTAGAAATATCTGGGAAAATGAGTACCACAACGTAACAGCTCAATAGTAAAATGGTCCATTTAAAACTAGCAGAGGCTAGATCTGCGGTCCAGGACATGAAGCTATCATTAAACACCACGTCACAAGCAGATAAGCCTTCGATTGGGAAACCGTCATGGAATATATTATGTGTACCAGACTGCGGAGAGATAAATACGTATGAAATACCTTTACTGTTTAGTAACTCTGTTACACGTGTGGCCAGGTAGGCCATGAGACACGTCTGGTGCCTGTACCTAAACAGAAAGCTCTCAAGCATATCAGCAAGAGAGTAAGTCCACGGCTATGAGGCCACAAGGCCGGGGGTGATGTAGAGGCACCTCAACAGCAGGACGAGCGAGCCACTTTACGATTTCCATGGAGATCAATGGAGCTGCTCAGCAGGGTGTGGTCAATGGGGTCCTCGCTGGCTAGAACTTCCCGAACAGCAGCCTCGAAAGCAGCCCCCACGTTCGTGTCGTCCTTGGCGCTGGTCTCGAAGTACGGACAGCAGCCGTTTTCCTCACACCAAGCCCTGGCCTCGTCCTCACCAACCTCACGCTCTTCCTTGTCCACCTTGTTTCCCAGCACCACAAAGGGGAAGCGCTCCGGGTCTCGTACGTCTGAGTAATACATGAACTCCTTCTTCCAGCAGCCCAGGTTCTGGAAGCTCTGCAGGTCGTCCACGGCAAACGTGAGCAGGCAGCAGTCCGCCCCACGGTAGAAAGGTGTGCGCAGGCTCTTGAAGCGCTCCTGGCCTGCCGTGTCCCAGATCTGCAGGGTGACCAGCCGACCGTCGATTTCCAGATCACGGTTGAGGAACTCCACACCGATGGTATGGAAGGACTGCGAGTCGAAACGGTCGGTTACATAGCGGTTCATGAGGGAACTTTTGCCCACGCCCCCATCCCCCAGGAGAATGACCTTCAACAAGAGGCTCTTCCCGCTCATAACGGCCCCCGGTACCACGCGTGTTCACTGTAGCCTGACAAACGTGAAGGACAAATACACACACAATGACACAGCAATGCCTTTCCAGGTAAATATACAGCCATTCAATCATCAGCAGATAAACTAAGAAAGGTCTAAACCTCTCAAAACAGTGTACAGCAGATAATGGTTGTTTATCTGGTGCGGGTCAGGTGCTCTAGACTTTGGCCAGGAAAACACCTTCTCTGAGAGCACATGGATTGGTTTAGCATCTGTTTTCCTCTTTCAACTTTTAAGCTTGTGCAAAGATAAAAATAATTTTCTGCTCCACCACAAGCAGAAATACAGGTGCTGATCGACTGATCGACCCCATGCCACGCCGCATTGCTGCAGTAATTCAGGCAAAAGGAGCCCCAACTGAGTATTGAGTGCTGTACATGCTCATACGTTTCAGTTGGCCAAGATTTCTAAAAATCCTTTCTTTGTATTGGTCTTAAGTAATATTCTAATTTTCTGAGATACTGAATTGGGGTTTTCATTATAATTTAAAATTAAAAAGAAATGCACACATGAAATATATCAGTCTGTGTGGAATGAATGTGTACGTTATACAAGTTTCACTTCTTGAATGGAATTAGTGAAATAAATCAACTTTTTGAAGACATTCTAATTATATGACCAGCACCTGTATTTTAGCTTGGTTACCATTTGATTGTGACAACAAAATGTTTTAATAATATGTCCTATATTACTCTGAAGGTGTACCACTTTGTGAGCAAAATTCATTGAAAAGTCATTTCAATCAGGAGTTTTGAGTTAGGACTTGTCTGAAGTACACTGACAATAGACAGCAGACCTTTTTTGGCAACAAAGTTTCTACATATCAATTTTTACATATTGGAATAATAGATTTTATAATAATTATAAAACAACCCAGTGTTGAAGGTAATGCATTAGAAGTAACGCAAGTTACGTAATATTACTTTTTCCAAGTAACTAGTAAAGTAACGCATTACTTTTTAATTGACAAGAAAATATCTGAGTTACTTTTTCAAATAAGTAACGCCAGTTACTTTTTCCCCTCATATATTGATTAAAAGCTCTCCTGTCCCCATGTTGAGAGAAATTGTGAGTAAGATGTTACTTTAGTTCTAGAATAAATGTGAACATGCATTAATTCATCTCACGCACTAAAAAAACAGATACAGTATTCCTCAAAATAAATAAAAACCTGCAATAATTAAATATGTTAAATAATACAAATATCCTTTATGTATTTAATCCAATTTTATTAACCAATGTCTTTGCTGCCGACCTTTGATGATCCATTTCATCCATACTCATAAGCTAAAATTACTCATGATAATCTAACATTTGTTTTCCTTTTTTTATTATTGCTGAAGTGTTGACATTTTTCTTCTGCGGTCTACTGTACAGACGTCAATTTACTTTTCTCTAAGCCTGAGGCTTTTACATTTGCCAAAAATAGAACTTTTTATATTAAAAACAAACAAGCAAGCCCTGCCCAGATTTAAAAAGTAATGCAAAAGTAACGTAACACATTACTTTCCACGAAGTAACTAACGTAATTAGTTATGTTTTTAGGGAGTAACTTAATATTGTAATGCATTATTAAAAAAAAAAAATCCTCCAACAATGACAAACCATTCTTAAATTTTCTAATGCCATTTGTAGCTAATGCAAATGTTTAACTGTAGTAATTTTGGCGAGAAGTTAGCTGCTATGGTGAAATTTTGTTAAGGAAAACATACAGACTAATTTTCACAGGCAGCACTTAAGTTATTTCAACACGTAAAAATCAAACAGGCCAGTTTTAAGATGTCCCAAACTTGCTCAGAAACATACTGGAGGAATACAATGCATTATTCAGCGTTGTTCAAGAACTAAATAAAGCTTTTACTTGCTATCTAGAGCAGGAAACAGATGATAGCTCTCTGCGCATGCGCATTCGTGCATGACAGCTGTGTTTTTAGCACACGAGTGCTCAAGCTAAGGTTTATCTTTATTACTCTCACGAACATTGCTCTATCTCAGCTCGTACTATGACTAATAAACAAGACTGAGATTTTTATGTTCGCGTTTGGTGTCATTAATCATATACATATTCCCAGCCCCGTTAGCTCATTTTAGCTATATGACTAGCACAGTTATAAAGGTAGATGCTTGTCTTTAAAATAAACTGCAGCACTGTTACGCATACGTAAACATACACACAGGAAAAAAAAATGAGTCTAGTCTTAAATTACTTGAATCATGTAAAATTACTTTCTGAATTACCTCATATTGTACCGCTAGCAGTGCTGCTGGCTGCTGAGATTTCACGCGCTGCGTGCGTGTATGTTAGTGATTGGGCGAGCGAGCGAGAGAGAGAGAGAGACAGAGCGAATGTGTGCTTGTTATTAAGTGTTCAGGTAAAATTATTTTATATAATAGTTTGATTGCATACGTTTAAATATTATTATATATTACTAAAAGGTCAAATAAATTGTTTTAGAATTTTAATGATAACTATAATTCGTTGTAATTCTCATCCAGAACTCTAGGTGGCAGTAATGCCTAGCTTTTCCCAATGGCATTCCTCAAAGGCAAAGCAGGAAGAACTCATGCTACAGCAGCTTCTGTTGTGCATCCTGTGCTACAGAACTGTGGAAATGCAACAATACAGCATGCATCTGTCCTGAAATGAAGTAAGAAAGTATGCTGCAAGTCCATACTGTATGAAAACAAGCGCCTGTGTTTATGCTTTGTCGTAAATGTGTTTTTTATTCTTCTTTGGCTGTGGTTAAAACACTGTGCCTCTATACCCAGAGTGCATTTCTAAATATAATATGCCCAAAATGCTGCTTAAGTAGGCTGCTGACTATGTTTTGCCATTACGATGACCAAAAATGATGTTTAATTAGTCATATTAGTAGGTTGTAAGACCACATTGTTTAAAGTTATGTCTAAAAAGCTCATTATGTTTTGAAATACAGTCATTTCTGTTCATTTTTCCCATATTTATTACTGTGCATGTACTTGAATGTTTTAAATAGTTTACAGTTTACACTAAGGATGTTTTATATCTGTCTGGTTGGGCTAGTGACTCTGCCACAAATAAAATAAAATAAAATAAAATGTTGTTTTCATAGTTTTTGGCATATGTGACCTTATACTGTTGTTAAGACAGCAAAATTTTAGACACCAGTGAAATTCTCAATTGAGTTTTGATACCACAGCAAAAAAAAAAGCACTAGCCTAACTAATAAAGTGCAAACATTATTAAAATAAACCGTCTAAAACAAAACTAAGAAATGTTTTTTCAGGCAGGTATAATAGTAGTTAGTATAAATTACCTTCAACCTTAATCTTTGTTAACACTAACACTACATGATTCATTAAACAGCAGTGAGTGATTTTCTCTTTGTCCTTTGTTGTTTGATTACATTAATGCCATAAATGAGTATATTAGGCTGCTGTCACTTTAAGACCTAATGTTTAGATTTTAAATACTGACATAATTTGATTTGTTGCATTCACTTGACTGGCTGTATTTAGGCGACTACTCGTTGAGATGTGCATTGTGACATAATTTTGTGTTTTTGTCTGTTAAGATGTGTTAAGATGCTAAAGAGATCTCAATTCCATATTCTCTTGTTGCTCCTGACATAATATAGGGTCATTCTGTGTCAAATCAACCAAATTTCAAAAAACTTCCCAGCTCAAATTTTAGATTTTGCTAATATTTATTCTGAGGAAAGATATACATTGATATACAGTGATAAAAGGCAAAATATTAAATGTCGTGGATGAATAATTCATGATTAATCCATTATTTTGTAGAGGGAGGTCAAAATGTCAATTTTCACCTTAGATTCTGAGTCAAGTTACAGGGGGGTAAAAATGACTTCAAATAGATTGCAGCATCATTATCTTATTTTTGCACAGAGATTGGTAGTTATATTAGTAAAATCTGTTGACTTTAGCAATCTTTGTTGCAATATGTGCCAATGGTGACCATTCAAAATTCGGCAAACAGCACTTTTCAAGTTTTTCTCCACTGAAAATAGATAACATTCAACAATCTGGACATTAAGCCTCATTGAGATCCTCATATCTCAGGGACTGAATGATGTAGGGTTTTGAAAATTAATATTCCAAAAAAAAAAAAAGAGTTTATTTACAACTAGAGTCTAAAATAATATTGCAATAGCTTTAATACCTCTTGAGTTATGGGCACGCAAACTTTGGAAAATGAATATTTATAGCACTCAGACTGCAGTTTTCTTGACAAAAAGAAACAAGATACATCTCCTCTTTTAACATAATTTGTTCTTCAGACATTTCTCTTTAAAATAAAAGATCATGTTTTTTTGTTTGTTTTTTTTAAATGGACCCATATTTGGTTTTTGACCACTGAAAATGTGTACATTTTAACGATTTACTCCTGGAACCATGTTGAAGTTCCAATATCTCTGGAACAGAATCTCATAGGGCATTAAAAATAAAGATGCCAAAAGGAAAGTTTGTTAAGACCCAATATCTAAAAGGACATTCAAATATCTTTAATACTTCTTGAGTTACAGGCATGCAAACTTTGGAGAAAAACTTGAAAAGTGCTATTTTCCCATTTTTGAATGGCCACCATTGGCACATAATGCAACAAAGATTGCTAAAGTCAACATATCAAGTAATTTTTACCCCCCTGTAACTTGACTCTGTATCTAAGGTGAAAATTTGACCTTCCTCTGCAAAATAGTGGATTAATCAACAATTAATCATCCATGACATTTAATATTTTGGCTTTCATCACTATACATGTCTATCTTCCTCAGAATAAATGCTAGCAAAATCAAACATTTGAGCCAGGGACCTCTGGTTGACCCTACTGTGGGGGGTCAAAAATCTTAAGATTCTTTCATGCTTTCACATTAGGCAGGGCTTTATCAAGCCCAGGTTTATTTTTGCCCTTAATAATATTTACAGTCCAGTGTAGGTAGTTACATTTTCTTCAACCACATTGCAACAGTTTACTGATGGAAGAGAAGTTTCAGTGTAGTCTCTTTTCTTTCTCAGGTTGACTATGGCGCTTTGCCTGTGGCTTATTGTGGTGGTCCCAGTATGCTGCTGGGCACAGGAGCCAGTGGATACGACAGACGATGGTGTTTTCCAGCCCCAAAGTGCCCTCACTGACATGGAGTTTGCCAGTGTGAGCACATATCGTGGTCCTGGAAACACTGACTCTCGCCCCAATAATAAGCTGCCCATCCTTCTTTGGTGGAGCTCCAATCTGTTCCCGCACTTCCCAGGAGATACAGAGCGTGTGGACTGTGCCCACTCATCCTGTCTAGTCACAAGCAACCGTAAAGTTCAGCTGTATCGCCGCACGGCATCCATTATTTTCTATGGCACAGACTTCCGGGCGTACGAGGCTCCGCTGCCACGTTTGTCCCATCAGACCTGGGCGCTTTTCCATGAAGAGTCGCCCATGAATAATTACCTTCTCTCTCACAGTGTTGGAATCAGGCTGTTTAACTACACAGCCACCTTCAGGAGGGAGTCTGACTATCCTTTAACGCTGCAGTGGTTGCCCTCTCTGGAATACCTTCTGAAACCAATAGCAGTCCCTCTGCAGGAGAAGAACCGCTGGAGACGGGCCGGTCTGGCCCCTGTGCTCTACATGCAGTCCCACTGTGATGTGCCCTCAGACCGGGATCGCTATGTTCAAGAGCTGATGAAATATATAGAGGTAATACTGTAAGAAATGTCAAAATTTTAAATATATTTAAAATAAATAGGCTTTAGCCCCAATTTGCTAGTTGTTGTCTGAGTTGCTGGCCAACTTATAATTAGGGATGCACCGAAATGAAAATTCTTGTCTGAAGCGGAACAAAATTAAACACTGGGTCGAAGAGTCGAAGTGTCCCCCCCCCCCCCCCATGTATTTTGCCAATTTTTTACCATTGCATAAATTAAATAGTCAAAATGTGCTTTTTACAGTTTTGTCTTGCTTTAAAAAAAAATCAATTACAAAACAATAAAAAAATATTTACTTAACACTGAACATTTTTTACATTCTAGTAGGCATTATAGCCTACCAACAAAGCACAATTTAACTTACAATTAATAAGTTAGATTAAAATATTCTTTGTCCATTTTAAGACCCCCTTCTTGAATCAGGCTTGTGTTTTTAATGTACAAATAAATGCAGCCTTGCTGAGCAACGGAGAATGTTATAATAAATGTATTAATTGAGCTGTTGGAATGATTGTTATTATTATTATTGTCTTTTTTATTTTACTTTACAGAACAACAGAAAAATTACAATACTAACATTTATGAATGTTGACTGGCACAAACCCAGAAGTACTACTTTTTGCTGACAGCAGCAGATTTAGCCTAGGATCTAGGGCTACAGGCAGGTGAGGGTTTTTTTTTTCGGGGTTGGAGCTAAACTCTGCAGAACATCAGCGCTCCTGGACCAACATTGCCTATCCCGTATCTAACACATTGTTTTCATTTGTCAAGTGTATCATATAGTACATTTATGCGTTTGCCAGACATTTTTATCCGAAGCAACTATTGTTGCATTCGAGGTACACATTTACATTTTATCAGTTCTAACGCTCCCAGGTAAATCGAACCTATGACATTTGGCATAGTTAGTGCCATGCTGAACAACTTGAGCTACAAGAAATGTATGATGCCTTGTGTTTTATTAAGTAATTTAGTGTATTCCAGCCTTTTGTAACAAAATCATACTTTACTTTTTATGCATACACTAGAATATGTGTACAGTGTGTGCATCGCAAATGTCATCATCAGCACAGTATTTTAGGTGCAGCTTGCATGTAGACTTTGCAATTTTTTTGCACTTATTAGTTTGTCGATGGGCCTCGCCCATTGTTTCACAGTCAAAAATTAAAATAAAGAGAGGGACAACAAAGAAACTACTGGAAACACAACAACAAAAGTCACCCGGATCGCACTTGAGCACTTCTGTGAAGAGACAAACCAGTATAAATGAGTACAAGAGTACAAAGAGTGCAGAAACTGGATGAGGAAACATTCTAGTGTGTATATGTCATATGCCTACTGACCCCATTGTCATCCACGATGTTCATGTCTTTTTTTCTTCAGTCGTAGAGAAATTATGTTTTTTGAAGAAAACGTTTCAGGAATTATCCCTATATAGTGGACTCCAATGGTGCCCGCGAGTTTAAACTTCCAAAATGCAGTTTCAATGCAGCGATATAAGACGATTTTGAAGTTGGAGGAGAAAATGAGATGGGAGTTTTTCAACATACCCTAACTGTCTTAAACCAGAATACACAGAGTACACACAGAGCTGGACAAGATGAGCATTTAAGGTTTAAAAGTATGTAATTTTTTTTTTTTCTTAGAAAATTGTTTCGCTAGATAAGACCCTTATTCCTTGGCTGGGATCCTTTGAAGCTGCATTTAAACCGTATTTTGGAAGTTCACCATTGGAGTCCACTATATGGAGCACAATTCAGAAATGTTTTCCTCAAAAAACCTTATTTCTTTACGAGTGAAGAAAGGAAGACATGAACATCTTGGATGACAATGGGGTGAGTACATCAACTGTAAAATCTTCTTAAAGTGAACTACTTTAAGAATTTTTATCGTCATTTGTGTCTTCTCCTCAGATTGACTCATATGGGAAGTGCCTTAATAACAAACCCCTACCTGACTATCTGGAGGATACCAGCACAGCCACTGGTGAAGACAGGCGCTTCATGAGTTTTGTCGGCCGTTATAAGTTCCACCTAGCCCTGGAGAACGGCCTGTGCCCCGACTACATGACGGAGAAGCTGTGGCGGCCCATGCAGCAGGGCTGTGTGCCCATTTACAGGGGTTCATCATTGGTGGCTGACTGGCTGCCAAACAATCATTCTGCTATCCTCATTGATGATTTTCCCTCTCCACGGGAACTGGCGGAGTTCATAAAAGCTCTGGATCAAGACGACGTAGAGTACTCACGCTATCTGGAGTACAAAACGCCGAGCAAAATCACTAATCTGCGTCTGCTGGAGGGGCTGGAGACCAGAGAGTGGGGCGTCAATGACATGAGCAAACCAAACTACCTGAACGGGTTTGAGTGTTTTGTGTGCGACCAAGAGAATGAACGTCTGGCAGCAGTAAAAGCGCACAGGAAGAACCCAAAACAAAACCTGTCGCCTCAACCAAAGATGGCCAACAGCTTACACATGGGCTGCCCGCTGCCCAGTCCTGGATATGGACCTGTGGAACACCTTGACCCACATGATGGGTGAGCAGCTTTCGTTTATTACCATTTCACTGTAAAATGCATCACATTTTAAGTTAACGGAGTCATGCACTAATTATTTTATAATATTCTCTGAGGTCCACTTATAAGATTTTAACATCAAAAAGAATAATAATTTATTAGTGATAGGCTATTTTCTGTCTTTGTTTTGACCCTCTCTGCAGAACAGTGTGTTTTTGGCACATTCTATGATTGGCTAACAGTTTTACATTTTAAACATAATAGATGTACTGTGATGTACGCTTAAAAACAACATGGGTTATTTGGGTTGTAATGTATAAATACTTAGTATATATCAAATCATCTGAACAGACAATGCAATAGTGGTACAAACATGTTTACTCATACTTACGGTATCTCACAAAAGTAGGTACACCCCTCACATTTCAGCAACCATTTTAGTATATCTTTTCAAGGGACAATACTATAGAAAAAAAACTTGGATATACAACCCCAAATCAGAAAAAGTTGGGACAGTATGGAAAACGCAAATAAAAAAGAAAGTAGTGATTTCTAAATTTACTTTGACTTGTATTTCATTGCAGACAATACAACAGCACATTATTTAATGTGTTCCTCATGATTTTTTTTTTTTTTTCTTTTTTCAAAATAAACACGTATTCCAATTTTGGTTCTTGCAACACATTTAAAAAAAAATTGGAACTGTAAAGCATTTACCACTTTGTAATGTTGCCATTCCTTTTCACAACACTTAAAAGACGTTTAGGGACTGAAGACACCAAGTGATGAAGTGTTTCAGGTGTAATTTTGTCCCATTCTTCCTGCAAACAAGTCTTAAGTGTGTTGCAGCATGGGGTCTTTGTTGTCGCATTTTGCGCTTCAAAATGTGCCACACATTCTCTATTGGAGACCGGTCGGGACTGTAGGCAGGCCAGTTAGGGTGCTTTCACATCTGTGGTTCGGTTCATTTGGTCCGGACCAAGAGCAACAAATGATACATTGTAGCATTTTTCTGCCGTTTTGGGTCCTTTTCACACCACACTGATTGCTCTGGTCCGAACCAGTTGAAACGAACCAAAATGCAGTCATGTGACAACATCCACCTCACTCGTTGGCCAGATCGTGTCATTGAACCACTGATCTATAATAGAGAATTATATAGATCAGTGTGTTGAACGTATTTTCTAAACTGTTAGGGGCCATTCAAATGTCCCGTCTTTTGCGCGCTCAAGCTCGTTATTTCAAATGTAGACGTGCGGTATGCGCGCTCAGCATGGAAGCGACGTGGTCGCGACGCACACGTTTTTTCCATTCGCGAAAGCGCCGCATCGAGATAAAAACATCGCAACTTTTCAGAATGCTGCAAGCGCACCGCAGGTCATGTGACATAAACCAACCAATCAGCTTCTTCCTTTCCCTTAATAACATTGAAAGCATTGACAAGTTGGAGAAGCAGCTTATCATAGCTGTACAGGCGTTTTCCATGCGTTTTTAGGCGCGACATGTGAACGGCCCCTTAAACAATGAGAAAGATTGTGATGTTCTTGTGAGTTTTCGAAAGTTGGGACCTATATGATCATCAGACCAAATTTATGAGGCTCCGCACCTCCTCACAACTCCAAGTTTGTCCGCGAGCTGTCTTGAGGCTATGTTGCTAACTGTCAACAAATACTTGTCCTCATCCCATAATGAACAGCGCAGCGGACTACGGCAGCTGGATTAGTCCAAAAAGGTGCAGTACTTTTTGCGGTTGGGTCTGTTCTAGTTCGGTTCATGTTCTCACCACAAACGAACCGCTCCCGTGTTCGTTTGAAAGCGTACCGAGACCACCTCTTCAAGGAGGTCTCGGTACGCTTTTTTGGTCCGCTTTTGGTGCGGACTCGAGTGGGATTGCTACATTCACACCTGCCCAAACGAACCGCACCAAGAGGGAAAACGAACTCTAGTGCGATTCAACCGAACTAAATAAGGCAGGTGTGAAAGCACCCTTAAGTACCTGTATCCTCTTCCTCTGCAGCCAGGACTTTGTAATGCGTGCAGAATGTGGTTTTGCATTGTCTCTTGTTGAAATATGCATGGGCGTCCCTGGAAAAGAAGTCTTCTTGAAGGCAGCATATTGTGCTCCAAAATCACTATGTACTTTTCAGCATCAATGGTGCCATCACAGAAGTGCAAGTTACCTTTGCCAAGGGCACTGACACAACCCCATACCATGACAGACCCTGGCTTTTGGACTTGTTGCTGGTAACAGTCTGGATGATCCTTTTCTTCTTTGGTCCGGAGCACAGAGCGTTCATTTCTCCCAAAAAATACTGATTCATCTGAACACAGTACACGTTTTCACTGTGTGATGGTCCATCCCAGATGCCTCAGAGCCCAGAGAAGTCGACGGCACTTCTGGACACTGTTAACATAGGGCTTCCTTTTGGCACAGTACAGTTTTAACTGGCATTTGTGGATGTAACTATGTGTTGTGGTACTTGACAAAGGTTTGCCAAAGTAGTCCTGAGCCCATGTGGTGATATCGCTTATAGATGAATGACGATTCTTGATGCAGTGCCGCCTGAGAGATCGGAGATCACGGTTGTTCAGCTTAGGCTTGTGCCCTTGTCCTTTATGCACTGAAATTCCTCCAGATTCCTTGAATCTTTTGATTATGTTATGCACTGTTGAAGGTGAAATATCCAAATGTCTTCCTATCTTTCTTTGAGGAACATTGTTTTTAAACATTTCAATAATTTTCTCACGTATTTGTTGGCAAACTGGTGATCCTCGGCCCATCTTTGCTCCTAAAGGACTAGATGGATGCTGCTTTTGTACCAAATCACCTGTTTCACATGTCACCTCATCACATCATTATTTAACCAGTTTACCAGATTACTAGCCCTAAATTGCTCCTGTCCCAACCTTTTTTGGAGTGTGTTTCAGGTCTGAATGACAGGAAAGGATGTACATTCGTGGCCAAAAGTTTTGAGAATGACACAAATATTAGTTTTCACAAAGTTTGCTGCTAAACTGCTTTTAGATCTTTGTTTCAGTTGTTTCTGTGATGTACTGAAATATAATTACAAGCATTTCATATGTTTCAAAGACGTTTATCGACAATTACATGACATTTATGCAAAGAGTCAGTATTTGCAGTGTTGGCCCTTCTTTTTCAGGACCTCTGCAATTCGACTGGGCATGCTCTCAATCAACTTCTGGGCCAAATCCTGACTGATAGCAACCCATTCTTTCATAATCACTTCTTGGAGTTTGTCAGAATTAGTGGGTTTTTGTTTGTCCACCCACCTCTTGAGGATTTACCACAAGTTCTCAATGGGATTAAGATCTGGGGAGTTTCCAGGCCATGGACCAAAAATTTCAACGTTTTGGTCCCCGAGCTACTTAGTTATCACTTTTGCCTTATGGCACGGTGCTCCATCGTGCTGGAAAATGCATTGTTCTTCACCAAACTGTTGTTGGATTGTTGGAAGAAGTTGCTGTTGGAGGGTGTTTTGGTACCATTCTTTATTCATGGCTGTGTTTTTGGGCAAAATTGTGAGTGAGCCCACTCCCTTGGATGAGAAGCAACCCCACACATGAATGGTCTCAGGATGCTTTACTGTTGGCATGACACAGGACTGATGGTAGCGCTCACCTTTTCTTCTCCGGACAAGCCTTTTTCCAGATGCCCCAAACAATCGGAAAGAGGCTTCATCGGAGAATATGACTTTGCCCCAGTCCTCAGCAGTCCATTAGCCATACTTTTTGCAGAAGATCAATCTGTCTCTGGTGGTTTTTTTGGAGAGAAGTGGCTTCTTTGCTGCCCTTCTTGACACCAGGCCATCTTCCAAAAGTCTTGGCCTCACTGTGCGTGCAGATGCGCTCACACCTGCCTGCTGCCATTCCTGAGCAAGCTCTGCACTGGTAGCACTCCGATCCCGCAGCTGAATCCTCTTTAGGAGACGATCCTGGCGCTTGCTGGACTTTCTTGGACGCCCTGAAGCCTTCTTAACAAGAATTGAACCTCTTTCCTTGAAGTTCTTGATGATCCTATAAATTGTTGATTTAGGTGCAATCTTAGTAGCCACAATATCCTTGCCTGTGAAGCCATTTTTATGCAACGCAATGATGGCTGCATGCGTTTCTTTGCAGGTCAACATGGTTAACAATGGAAGAACAATGATTTCAAGCATCACCCTCCTTTTAACATGTCAAGTCTGCCATTCTAACCCAATCAGCCTGACATAATGATCTCCAGCCTTGTGCTCGTCAACATTCTCACCTGAGTTAACAAGACGATTACTGAAATGATCTCAGCAGGTCCTTTAATGACAGCAATGAAATGCAGTGGAAAGTTTTTTTCGGGATTAAGTTCATTTTCATGGCAAAGGAGGACTATGCAATTCATCTGATCACTCTCCAACATTCTGGAGTATATGCAAATTGCTATTATAAAAACTTAAGCAGCAACTTTTCCAATTTCCAATATTTATGTAATTCTCAAAACTTTTGGCCACGACTGTTTATTTACAAATAAATTGAAGTTGACCAGACAAAACGTGACATTGTGTTCATATTGTCTGCAATGAAATACAAGTCAAAGTAAATTTAGAAATCACTACTTTTTTTATTTGCGTTTTCCATACTGTCCCAACATACAGCCATTATTGTCAAAATAGCTGGCAACAAAAGTAAGTACACCCTAAGTGAACTTGTCCAAAGTGTCAATATATTTTGTGTTAGCACCATTGTTATCTGGCACTGCCTTAATCATCCTGGGCATGGAATTGACCAGAGTTGCACAGGTTGTTGCTGGGATCCTCTTACACTCCTCTATAATGACCTTACAGAGCTGCTTGAAGTTAGACACATGTTGCTTCTCCACCTTCCGCTTGAGGATGCCCCACAGGTGCTTAATAAGGTTCAGGTCTGGAGACATACTTGGCCACTCCATCATCTTCAGCTTCAGCTTCCTCAGCAAGGCAGCTATCATCTTGGTGGTGTGTTTGGGGTCAGTATCATGTTGGAAAACTGCTGTTCGGCCTAGTTTCTGGAGGGAAGGCATCATGTTCTGCTTCAGAATGTAGAGTACATAATGGAATCCATGTTTCCCTCAATGAACTGCAGCTCCCCAGTACCAGCAGCACTCATGCAGCCCCAGACCATGATGCTACCACCACCATGCTTGACTGTAGGCAAGACACAATTTTCTTGGTACTCCTCACCAGGACATCGCCACACATGCTGGACACCACCTGAGCCAAACAAGTTTATCTTATAGTCTCATCAGACCACAGGACATGGTTCCAGCAATTCATGCTCTTGGACAGGTTGTCTTCAGCAAACTGTTTGCGGGCTTTCTTGTGAGCCAGCTTCAGATGAGGCTTCCTTCTGGGATGGCGCCTATGCAAACCGACTTGTTGCAGTGTGCGGCATATGACAAACCGACAAGCTTCTACTTCTGCAACCTTTAAAGCAATGCTGGCAGCACTCATGCATCTGTTTTTTGAAGCCAGGTTCTGCACCTGACGCACAGAACGAGTGCTCAACTTCTTTGATCGACCCTTGCAAGGCCTGTTCTGAATGGGAACCATCTTGGAAAACCTCTGTATGACCCTGACCACTGTAGTGTAACTCAGTTTCAGGGTGTTACTGAACCTCTTATAGCCTTGACCATCTTTGTGGAGAGAAACAATTCTAATTCTCTAATCCTCAGAGAGTTCTTTGCCATGAGATGCCATGTTGAACATCCAGTGGTCAGTATGATAGGATTGTGCTTAAAGTACCTAATTTTAACTGCTCTAATACAAGATATACATGTTTGTATGGTCCTGTCAAGCAGGCTTTGCATGGTTAAACAACATACTGCTGTTATCACTGAGGGTGTACTCACTTTTGTTGCCAGCTGTTTTGACAATAATGGCTGTATGTTGAGTTATTTTCAGAGGACAGTAAATCTATACTGCTATACAAGCTGCACATTGTCTACTCTAAAATATGTCCAAGTTTCATTTCTATAGTATTGTCTCTTGAAAAAGATACTAAAATTGTTGCGGAAATGTGAACTGACTTTTGTGAGATACTGTATATGTTGCTACATCACTGTTGGATCCAATGGAAGGAGAAATGGATTCGCGACAGGGGTTTGTTATTGGATTAATCCTGTCTTTGTCTCTTTAGTCCTCCCCACTGATTAATGCATGCAGGGGAAGGAGAGATGCAATGATTTTATTCTGCATAGGCTGTCTTTCATCACACTATGACGTGAAGCCTGTATTTATAATAAATTATAAAGGTATTATTAAGGCATTATAATAAATGCATAATGCATTATAAAAAACCTTATAATATGATGTATCTCATGAGTATTCATAAGAACAGAACATAAGAACTGGGCGGAGCAGGAGGCGCAGGAGCCCTCCAGGGCGGAGCAGGAGGCACAAGAGCCCACCAGGGCGGAGCAGATGGAGCAAGAGCCCACCAGGGCGGAGCAGATGGAGCAGGAGCCCACCAGGGCGGAGCCGAAGGAGCAGGAGCCCACCAGGGCAGAGCCGAAGGAGCAGTAGCCCACCAGGGTGGATCAGAAGGAGCAGGAGCCCACCAGGGCGGAACAGGAGGCGCAGGAGCCCTCCAGGGCGGAGCAGGAGGCGCAGGAGCCCACCAGGGCGGAGCAGATGGAGCAAGAGCCCACCAGGGTGGAGCAGATGGAGCAAGAGCCCACCAGGGTGGAGCCGAAGGAGCAGGAGCCCACCAGGGCGGAGCAGAAGGAACAGGAGCCCACCAGGGCGGATCAGAAGGAGCAGGAGCCCACCAGGGCGGAACAGGATGCGCAGAAGCCCTCCAGGGCGGAACAGGAGGCGCAGAAGCCCTCCAGGGCGGAGCAGGAGGCGCAGGAGTCCTCCAGGGTGGAGCAGATGGAGCAAGAGCCCACCAGGGCGGAGCAGATGGAGCAAGAGCCCACCAAGGCGGAGCAGATGGAGCAAGAGCCCACCAGGGCGGAGCCGAAGGAGCAGGGGCCCACCAGGGCGGAGCAGGAGGCGCAGGAGCCCTCCAGGGCGGAGCAGGAGGCGCAGGAGCCCACCAGGGCGGAGCAGATGGAGCAAGAGCCCACCAGGGCGGAGCCGAAGGAGCAGGAGCCTACCAGGGCGGAGCAGAAGGAGCAGGAGCCCACCAGGGCGGATCAGAAGGAGCAGGAGCCCACCAAGGCGGAGCAGAAGCCCACCAGGGCGGAGCAGATGGAGCAGGAGCCCACCAGGCTGGGACAGACAGACCTGAAACACAGACCACGGACACAGAAACAAAGAGGTCATGGAGTTCACTGACAGCCTTCATACCCGTGAGAGGTCGAGCAGAGAGTTCATAGATGGCCTCCTTGGCCAGGACAGGGCAGACAGGGACCACAGGAATGGCCTCCATAGCCGTGACAGAGGGGACCGGAAACTCAGGAACGGCCTCCATAGCCATGACAGGATGGACAGGAATCTCAGGAACGGCCTCCATAGCCATGACAGGATAGACAGGAATCTCAGGAATGGCCTCCATAGCCGTGACAGAGGGGACCGGAAACTCAGGAACGGCCTCCATAGCCCTGACAGGATAGACAGAAATCTCAGGAACGGCCTCCATAGCCGTGACAGGACAGACAGGAATCTCAGGAACGGCCTCCTCAGGGGATTCCGCCATAGACGCCGCCGCCATAAAAGGCATGGGCGCAGCGGACATGTGGACAGATGAGGCCCTTGATTCAGGAAGTGCTGCTGTGTCTTGACTTGACTCTGAAGGAACAGCTGCGACTAAACTTGGCTTTGAAAATACACCTGCGACTTGACTTGGTATAGGGATTGCGGCTACGACCTGACTTGACTTTGTAGGAACAGCAGTAGTGACGTGACTTGCCTTGGCAGGAACAGCAGCTGTGATATGGCTTGACTGTGCAGGAACAGCAGCTGTGACGTGACTTGACTGTGCAGGAACAGCAGCTGGCGCAGGTTCAGGAGAAGCAAATATGACGTTAGCGGGCGCTGACTTGGCTAATGTAAGTTTGGGGAGACCAGCTACTCGAGCCGATAGCAGCGGTGGGTCCTCCACGCTAGACACCAACCCTCTTGAGACGGAGTTGGCACGATAAAGTGTAGATGTAGCGGCCATCTTGGCCGGGGACTCAGGCTTGGCGGCCATCTTGGCCGGGGATTCAGAAACAGAGGCCATCTTGGCCGGGAACTCGGGAACGGTGGCCATCTTGGCCAGGGATTCAGGCTTGGCGGCCATCTTGGCCGAGGATTCAGGAACGGAGGCCATCTTGGCGACAGGCTCTGACGTGGCAGCCATCTTTGTGACAGGCTCTGGCGTGGCGGCCATCTTGTGCAGAGGCTTGAGCGTGGCAACCATCTTGCGAGCAGGCTCTGGAAGAACGGCCATCTTGTAAACAGGCTCAGGAAGGGCAGCCATCTTTCAAACAGGTTCTGGAAGGGCGGCCATCTTGTGAACAGACTCTGGATGGGCCGCCATCTTGTGAACAGGCCCTGTGCTAGCAGACATCCTGTGCTGTGGCGGCGACCATCTTGTGAGTGGACTCAACCTCAACCACAGTAAACGGAGATTTACAATACAACAGAACAAAGTCAATAAACTGTTCAAGGGTCCATTGGGGTCTTCATCAGGTAAGTTGAAACTGATATCTGGGTCAAGTCCACTCCAGAAACATTCCTTAATCATGGTCTCCTCACAAGGTGCCAGGTGACTATAAGTAATGAATTCCTCCACATAACACTCGATGGGACGGCCATTTTGGAAAATGGAGCTGAGCAAACTCACGGGGTTGAATGAACTTCCTGCTAGATCCATAATATGGTCAGTTGTTCTGTAACGGCTCGATGGTCAGAAGAGGCAGGATGAGGATCTAAATGCAGTAGTTTATTTGGAACTCCACAAAGAAACAAGAAATACAGGAACTCAGACTCGAGCAAGAAACAACCATGACAAAACATTACACATTTAACAACTGACCAACCACAGAGAAAACACAAGGACTATTTATACACAAGACAGAGGTAATGATCTAATAGGTAACCATGGAAACTAACAGGGGAATGGGCGTGGTGTAATAAGTGTCCATGGCAACAAATAGGGGAGCAGAGAGGCAGGGAAGCAGAAAACAATGGGGCACAGAAACAACAAAATAAAAGTCCTTAAACACAAACACAGCAAACACTGACCAGACTCATGACAGCATCCACTTAAGTTACCAAGGATTATACATCTCATAGTTTTAATATTAAGTTAAGTAAGTTTTTATTGTATTATCAGTTTGATTATTTTAATGGTACCCGTTAGACAGCTGTTGACAATAAATCTGCAACTACATGCCAGTTAGCAGTAACTATTATTAGTAGTGTGCTAAATATTTGCTAACACTCGATTTTTATGGTTCCCCAACAAACTGATTATAAGTAACTTTGCAAGTACGTGAACCTTCTACCTAGACTAACCTTAACCATTATATTTGACATGTACTTGCTTATAGTCAATAGAGTAAGGGGACCATAAAAATAAAATTTAAAAATAAATGCAATATGATATAGTCCATTATAAATGACGTCGATTTAATATGGTGTCCATTGTGTGTTATAAATAATCATAATCTTAAAAGTTAACCTCAAATACGTAAGTATTATAAATACAGGCTTCATAGAATTTTTTTTTTCGGCTTGGTTTTAAGAAAAGCTGTTTGAGTTCTAAAACTTTACAAGATGTTTTTATAGTACGTTGACCTGTTTTATGTCTAGAAGATCAAGGGAAATTTGATTTCTCAGTTCATGACCCATTTTAATTTGTTGTGAATGTTGTTTTAAAGCAAGGCACGGAGTAGAGTGAAATTCTGATGTTTGTTTTCAGCTGGCTTCAGATGTGGCCGCAGGACTACTGGCAGAGTCTGGATCAAGCAGAGGCTTTGGAGTCACTCATCAGACACAACGTCTCAGATCCGTCGTTATTGTGGCAGCATATACAGAGTATTGCTGTGAGGAGAGCCAGAGGCCAATGAGAAGAACTCAGGACTCACAATCCACCTGAGGGGACGTCACAGATCAAAACTTCCTCTGAAGTCTCAAGACTGAAATATTTTTGGAAACAATTTGGCAATGCACCTAAGGCTGATGAAATGTGAAAATCACAATAGTCTTGTTACATTTAAATATTTCCCATCAGTATTTTCTACTATCCATTCACAATGAATGTTCTTGAGCTAAATGTTAATCTAAAAGCTTCAGCAGATGTTGAATGCTCACACCTTACAATCACACAGGCTTGCTTGCAGCTTGTCACAGAAGGTCTCATAGAAGGATATCACTGCAGTTATGATGAACAAAGAATAACGATGTCTTTGCATAATGGTCTTGAAGGGTGAATCTCATGAAAACACGTCAAGGTCAAATTTCACTATGAAATCAAAAGGAAAAAATACTACATAAAGTAAAGCAAGCAAAACTCCTTTTTAAACCATTACGACTTTAAATCATTAAGCATATTACACCTCTATAAAATTATGAGTATGTGTCTGGATGACTTTGTTTTGGCGATTTACATTATACTAAATGGTGATGCTAATTATTGAATATACAGCTATTTCCATTTTTAGTACTTCCAATATAGCATTTTTTCATATGATGGAAACGAATGGGAATGTGGGCGTGAAGGAAGGTTGTTTATTGTCATACAATGTCACAATTGAAATTAATTTGTCAAACTTTGCTCAAATCGTGCAAAAAACCTTTTGAGTGATTTGTTTTTAATAACCTGGACCTGTTTTCAAACGGTTCATGACATTCTCCTATAGGACCTGTTCATGTCTCAACCTGTTTCAGTGTTCGTGTACCTCAGTATTTCTTATGCAATATTTATATTTTTTACTGCGCATTCTTGTAACAAAACAATAAAAGCAGAATTTGACTTGCATTCAATGAGAAGTTTGCTTTAATGGTCAATATTGATGCAGGATACATATTTTCAAAACAATGCTACTAAAACAGCAATACGATATCTTTAAAATGGTTTCTGATGATTAAATACAACAAAGATATACATTCTTACTGTCTTGACTAAACATTTAAAGTGAGAAGAGAATCCAAAACAAAATCCTATATGCCCTGCAACAAGCACAAATAACATTTTATGAACATATTCAGAAGGTATTCTCCACAGCTGCAGTGTGAGATGTCAGCCGTAAGATCAGTGAGGAAACATAAAGAGGACTGTGTTTTGTGTCAGTAACAAGTCTAATTCCTATTCATATAAGCAAGTTAGCTACTCTTCACTGATGTTTCAAGCAGTGTAAGCAGATCTCCTTATATCACATTGGCATAGCAGCTCTCACAATGGACCGTCCCACGATGGAGAAACATATTGTGGAGAAAATCTCCCATTGGTTTACTGCAAATACCACACTAGAATGGGGGGGGGAAAGAAATTCAATATATATTTTCATTAAGTATGGCAGGATAGTATATCACAAATGAGCTAAAATATATCCAGCACATTGTGCCATACAAATTAGAGAGGTGTCTGGGAAAAAAGAGTTCTTTGTGTGAGCGGATATTGTTGCGTACCTTAAAGCAGGCTGGGTGACAGGATATGTTCAGGTGCTCAATGGTGATTTTGGCGTCATTTCCCACCAATTCTCCACAGTATGTACAGGGAGTCATATCTCCTCTGAAAAAAAAGGGGTCATTGTTTATGGCTCGTATGACAAAAAAAAGCCCATTTACTCATAATACATAATCACATAGGATACATAAATTTGGTCCAGAATGAATGAATATGTCTATTTGTGTATATTCGTAAGTACAGAAGTGTTCTTGTCATATGTTATGTGAGATATATAAACATGTTACCTAGAGTAGCTAGAGTAGCTGCTGGGGCTGCTGTAGTTGTAGTTGGAGGATGTTGATGACACATAGTCATAGTCAGAGCTGCTATAAAAAAGAAACACAGAACAGTTTTGTGGTTGAAGACTATTGATTCACAGATAACTTTTCTATGATCTACCACAAACAAATCTCTGTACTGCTGTTATTTCAGTCAGTTTCAATAATTAAAATCCAGTCAAGGTTTGTTTTGTGCATTATTATGGTCTACACTGTTAAAAGTTTTTACCAGTTTCAACTTAAAATTTTAAGGCAGCTGCTAAACTTAAGTTTTTAAGTTAAATCAACCTACGTAATATCAACTCACAAGTTAAATCAACACATTTTATTGTATTAAGTTAAAATGACGAAGTTTTCACCAGTTTCAACTTAAAAACTTAAGTTTAGCAGCTGCCTTAATTTTAAGTTAAATCAACCTACGTAATATCAACTCACAAGTTAAATCAACTCATTTTATTGTAATAAGTTAAAATGACAAAGTTTTCACCAGTTTCAACTTAAAAACTTAAGTTTAGCAGCTGCCTTAAAATTTTAAGTTAAATCAACCTACGTAATTTCAGCTCACAAGTTAAATCAACTCATTTTATTGTAATAAGTTAAAATGACGATGTTTTTACCAGTTTCAACTTAAAAACTTAAGTTTAGCAGCTGCCTTAAAATTTTAAGTTAAATCAACCTACGTAATTTCAACTCACAAGTTAAATCAACTCATTTTATTGTAATAAGTTCAAATGACTTGTAGTTTTAAGCTGAGTTAACTTAAAATTTTAAGGCAGCTGCTAAACTTAAGTTTTTAAGTTAAATCAATTTACATAATTTCATCTCAAGTTAAATCAACTCATTTTATTGTAATAGGTTAAAATGACTTGTAGTTTTAAGCTGATTTAACTTAAGTTTTTAAGTTAAATCAACCTACGTAATATCAACTCACAAGTTAAATCAACTCATTTTATTGTAATAAGTTAAAATGACGAAGTTTTCACCAGTTTCAACTTAAAAACTTAAGTTTAGCAGCTGCCTTAAAATTTTAAGTTAAATCAACCTACGTAATTTCAGCTCACAAGTTAAATCAACTCATTTTATTGTAATAAGTTAAAATGACGATGTTTTTACCAGTTTCAACTTAAAAACTTAAGTTTAGCAGCTGCCTTAAAATTTTAAGTTAAATCAACCTACGTAATTTCAGCTCACAAGTTAAATCAACTCATTTTATTGTAATAAGTTAAAATGACGATGTTTTTACCAGTTTCAACTTAAAAACTTAAGTTTAGCAGCTGCCTTAAAATTTTAAGTTAAATCAACCTACGTAATTTCAACTCACAAGTTAAATCAACTCATTTTATTGTAATAAGTTAAAATGACGATGTTTTTACCAGTTTCAACTTAAAAACTTAAGTTTAGCAGCTGCCTTAAAATTTTAAGTTAAATCAACCTACGTAATTTCAGCTCACAAGTTAAATCAACTCATTTTATTGTAATAAGTTAAAATGACGATGTTTTTACCAGTTTCAACTTAAAAACTTAAGTTTAGCAGCTGCCTTAAAATTTTAAGTTAAATCAACCTACGTAATTTCAGCTCACAAGTTAAATCAACTCATTTTATTGTAATAAGTTAAAATGACGATGTTTTTACCAGTTTCAACTTAAAAACTTAAGTTTAGCAGCTGCCTTAAAATTTTAAGTTAAATCAACCTACGTAATTTCAGCTCACAAGTTAAATCAACTCATTTTATTGTAATAAGTTAAAATGACGATGTTTTTACCAGTTTCAACTTAAAAACTTAAGTTTAGCAGCTGCCTTAAAATTTTAAGTTAAATCAACCTACGTAATTTCAACTCACAAGTTAAATCAACTCATTTTATTGTAATAAGTTAAAATGACGATGTTTTTACCAGTTTCAACTTAAAAACTTAAGTTTAGCAGCTGCCTTAAAATTTTAAGTTAAATCAACCTACGTAATTTCAGCTCACAAGTTAAATCAACTCATTTTATTGTAATAAGTTAAAATGACGATGTTTTTACCAGTTTCAACTTAAAAACTTAAGTTTAGCAGCTGCCTTAAAATTTTAAGTTAAATCAACCTACGTAATTTCAACTCACAAGTTAAATCAACTCATTTTATTGTAATAAGTTCAAATGACTTGTAGTTTTAAGCTGAGTTAACTTAAAATTTTAAGGCAGCTGCTAAACTTAAGTTTTTAAGTTAAATCAATTTACATAATTTCATCTCAAGTTAAATCAACTCATTTTATTGTAATAGGTTAAAATGACTTGTAGTTTTAAGCTGATTTAACTTAAGTTTTTAAGTTAAATCAACCTACATAATATCAACTCACAAGTTAAATCAACACATTTTATTGTATTAAGTTAAAATGACTTGAAGTTTACACCAGTTTCAATTTAAAATTAAGGCAGCCGCTAAACTTAATTTTTTAAGTTAAATCAACCTACGTAATATCAACTCACAAGTTAAATCAACTCATTTTATTGTAATAAGTTAAAATGACAAAGTTTTCACCAGTTTCAACTTAAAAACTTAAGTTTAGCAGCTGCCTTAATTTTAAGTTAAATCAACCTACGTAACATCAACTCACAAGTTAAATCAACTCATTTTATTGTAATAAGTTAAAATGACAAAATTTTCACCAGTTTCAACTTAAAAACTTAAGTTTAGCAGCTGCCTTAAAATTTTAAGTTAAATCAACCTACGTAATTTCAACTCACAAGTTAAATCAACTCATTTTATTGTAATAAGTTCAAATGACTTGTAGTTTTAAGCTGAGTTAACTTAAAATTTTAAGGCAGCTGCTAAACTTAAGTTTTTAAGTTAAATCAATTTACATAATTTCATCTCAAGTTAAATCAACTCATTTTATTGTAATAAGTTAAAATGACTTGTAGTTTTAAGCTGAGTTAACTTAAAATTTTAAGGCAGCTGCTAAACTTAAGTTTTTAAGTTAAATCAATTTACATAATTTCATCTCAAGTTAAATCAACTCATTTTATTGTAATAAGTTAAAATGACTTGTAGTTTTAAGCTGATTTAACTTAAAAATTTAAGGCAGCTGCTAAACTTGGCTTTTTAGGTTGAATCTGGTGAAAACTTTTTACAGTGTATGCATTTCATAGTCACGTTAATTCATTTCAGTGCTGATTTTTGGCTTAATTGTATTACTTATGTATCACATGTAAGCAGTTTTGTGTGGAGTAGGGATGCACCGAATGTTCAGCAACCAAAATTATTCGGCCGAAAATAGCAAATAATAATAAGCATTAGTCAGGGTTCAAAGTCCAAAGCGAGGAAAATCTGTGTGATAAGAATCATTCATAAATCTGCTGCTGTCAGCAAAAAGTAGTACTAAGGTCTTCTTGTGGTGTTCCGCAAAAATAGAAGTCAACATTCATAAATGTAAAAGCCTTTTCACAACAAAAGCCTCAGGCTTAGAGAAAAGTAATTTCACGTCTGTACAGTAGACCGCAGAAGAAAAAATGTCAACTCTTTAGCAAAAAAAAAAAAAAAAAAAAGGAAAACAAATGTTAGATTATCTTGAGTAATTTTTGCTTAGTATGAATGAATTGCATCATCGAAGGTCAGCAGCAAAGACATCGGTTAATAAAATGGGATTAAATACATAAAGAATATTTGTATTATTTAACATATTTAATTATTGCAGGTTTGCGTTGAATTTCACAGTTTTTATTCATTTTGAGGATTACTGTATCTGTTTTTTTAGTGAGTGAGATGAATTAATGCATGTTCACATTTATTCTAGAACTAAAGTAACATCTTACTCACAACTTCTCTCAACATGGGAACAGGAGAGCTTTTAATCAATAAATGGGGGGAAAAGTAAATGCCGTTACTTATCTGAAAAAGTAACTCAGATATTTTCTTGTCAGTTATAAAGTATAAAAATGCGTTACTTTACTAGTTACTTGGCAACTTGCGTTACTTGTAATGCGTTAACCCCAACACTGCTTATTCTAACATTCTCCTTTGCTCAGCAAGGCTGCATTTATTTGTACATTAAAAACACATGCCTGATTCAAGAAGGGGGTCTTAAAAATGGCCAAAGAATATTGTTTTACTAACTTATTAATTTTAAGTTAAGTTGTGCTTTGTTGGTAGGCTAAATGTCTACTAGAATGTTAAAAATGTTGGATTTTTTTTTTTTTTTAAGCAAAACAAAAATGTAAAATGCACATTTTGGCTATTTAATTTATGCAATGTTTAAAAAAAAAAACATGAAAAACCGTGTTCGGTAATCTGCCTTCATCCCAGTGTTCAATTTTGTTTGGCTTCGACCAAGAATTTTCATTTGGGTGCATCCCTAGTGTCTTAAGAGTCTTAAATCTGGGGCCTCATTTATAAAGTATGCGTACACAGAGATAAATCCACACCAACACTCATGTTTGTAAAAACTGCTTTTGACGTGGAAAAGTGCTTAGCGGTACTGCAGGTTTTTGGAAATGTAAGATGTTCTTGCAGTTCGCTGTTCTAAATTAAAGGATTTGGAAAATGACTGTGATCTTGGTGATCACATCTGAAAGAGCGTCTGTGCATTCTATGAATCACACATGCACATATTTAAGAGATGCATCCATCAAATTTAGGATGGTTTTATACCTGAGGCCAACAAATTGAGAACCGCTCATTGGCAAAATGATTATAACAGCAGAAAATTTTTGTAAGAATATAAAGCCTCCAGGTTACCTGCCATCAGCACGTGAGTCATTCAGATATTCCTTAACATAGACAAAGTTCCTAAAAACAGAAAACAAGAAAGATCAGACATTCAACAGGCTCAGGTTAAAATAATCAGGCTTTCATCAAAATAATATCTTCCCACATACTTCCTGGAGTCAGATTCTGGTAACTTGTCCTGGTCAGAACTCTGCACTGTTCTGGTGCTTGTTTTGGTGCTGGTTTTGTAACTATAAGACAAAAATAGTCATTATGTTAGAAATCTTAGAAAGTCTCAGACAACAAAACGTGACCTCTGATGTACCATGCACATTAGAAGGTTCTCATGCACTCATACACTGTGTTTGACTACAGAGGATGGACTAAAGGGTGAAAATATAAAGAAAGGCACTATTTCAGCAAGATCTTTGAAGAAACAATGAGTAACCCAAGACCTAAAGCAGGGCTATACTTATTTAGCTGTTGCCCTAGAAAACCTGCCCTATATCTTTTGCTCCAGCGCTCTGCTACTTAATTCTGAAATCAGATGCTGAACAGGAAAAGCTAGTTTAGCCCCTGTGACCAATACATGAGTATTACATGAAGATTTGGCCAGACTGGACAGTTCAATGCTTGTTAATCCCGTTTAAAAAATACTTTTGTTGAAAACATCAAGAACAACAACTTTTAATTATTTATTTTAATCTTTAGGGAACATCAGGACTTCAAAGTGTCCTAAAAGTATGTTATTACAAATATGAGATATTATACATAAGCTTGGAAAAGCTTCCCCTGTCTTCACAAAATGTGCAATAAGTCTGGAAGTTAATATTAAACATTAATCATTACTCCATATTTAATATTTGTATATATATATATATATATATATATATATATATATATATATATATATATATTTTTTTTTTTTTTTTATTATTTTATATATATATATATATAAATATAATATTAGTATATATATATATATATATATACACACACTGCAAAATATGCCTTTCTTACTTGGATTTTTTGTCTTGTTTCCAGCCAAAATATCTAAAAATTCCTAAATCAAGAAGCATTTTCTAGCCAAGTAAAAACTATTTTCTTGTTTTCAGAAAACAAAAGTCAAAATTAAGTGAGTTTTTGCTTAGAACAAGCAAAAACTAGAAAACAAGATTATTTTTCTTGCCCCATTGGCAGATTATTTTGCTTGTTTCAAGCAAAAATGCACTTAATTTTGACTTGTTTTTTTTTCTGAAAACAAGAAAATAATTTTTACTAGTCTAGAAAATCGTTCTTGATTTAAGAATTTTTTGATATTTTGGCTGGAAACAAGACAAAAAATCTAAGTAAGAAAAGCTTTTAGTACTATATATATATATATATATATATATACTTTTCTTTGTATATATATCTTTTTTGTTTGGTCTAAAATATTGCTTGACAGCCAGGGAAAACTTCCAAAGGGATTCACATGATGATATTTAAACTAATCATGTTAAAAATATAATAAATAACAAATTAATTTAAAATCATACATTTCATATATCAACATTCCCACTGTCTGTTAATAAGAATTTTTTAAACAAGAAGTATTGACAATTTAGTCAGATATCCTCGTCTTTAGTAACCTCATCATCTCAAGCAGATCTATAAATAGTGGAATTTACTTGAATTATTGTTTTAAGTCTTATTTATTAAAGCCTTTGCGTATGCAATGAACTTCACTCAATGAACAGCAGCTCTTACCTCTCCATGTCTGTCTCCCAGTCACTGTGAAAAAAGAAACAAATGTGGCTGTTAAAAGGGATCCGGTGATAAGAAGGCTAGTTTTATTTCCAGAGAGCGTGTGCACACGTGTGAAAGTCCTTTTGATGCTGTGAGAGAGTTTATCTAAAGCTCAGGTGGAGTTTTAGGGTTGGGTTTGACTCAAACTACCTCGCTACTTCCTTCTCCAGGACATTAACCCATTATGTTATTGACTTTTCATTGCAAAGATCTCTATGCAAACAATATGAATCGACACAGACAGGCCCAGGTGTTGGGCCAAGAAATGAGCTGTGTTAATAAAGATGAGCTTTTGGAGTAACAGTTATGCAGTGCTGAATTACCTCCTAGTATCAGTTGGACTGACATCTTCAGCCAAGGAAACCAAAATGCCTGGCGTGCTATTAATTAAGCACACAACATCCTGATTAATATTGTTATTTAATCAAATGCACTGTGAACACAATTTATATATTAAATTTTTTTTTATAAAAAATATAAATCAAATCAAATTTTGAAAACCATGTCAAATGATTTATACTCACTCAGCAACTAAATCCACAGGATGCTGATAATGATTGAATGTATCTGTGGAACTGAAAATATAATATTAAAATTTTCACTATTATGACAAACTGTATCATGATAATCATTATCATAATTTTAGCAAACAGCCTGATATATGAATCTGCACAATTACCTTGAGTCCTGGTCTGGAGGGGCGTACCATTCAGGGCTATGAAAGACACATTTAGACAGAGAATGAGGTGTTGCCATGTGTGACTGTTAAACAGTGAGGATTTCAGCTTTCAGTCAGAATCATTACCTCTTTGTAGGTTCACTCGATGTTCGTATTGGATCAAATTCATCATATGAGCTGAAAAACAAACAAACAAACTGAGCTTAATAGCATGCACCATCATATGCAAATGGATTTTTTTTCCCTGTTACCAGCCAGAATATCAAAAAATTCTTAAATCAAAAATGAGTTTTAGCTTAGAACAAGCAAAATAATCTGCAAATGGGGTAAGCAAGACAATCTTATTTCAAACAGTAAACAAGATTATTTTTCTTACCCCATTGGCAGATTATTTTGCTTGTTTCAAGTAAAAACACACTTAAATTTGACTTGTCCTTAATTTAAGAATTTTTAGATATTTTTGGCTGGAAACAAGACACAAAATTTAAGTAAGAAAATATTTTTTGCAGTGTTATGCTGAGACAATACAGCACAGGACTGTTTTGCTGAAGGCTGTAGTGTATACTTAGTAGGGCTGCTCGATTATGGCAAAAATTTTAATCACGATTATTTTGGTCAATATTGTAATCACGATTATTTAACACGATTATGACTGGGTCCACACCTTTAAATTAGTGATTAATTTAAATATAGCAGTAAAAACGAAAAAAAAAAAAAAACAGTGCATAAAAGAAAACTTTTATGCTAGTCTAAAGTAGTCTAACAGCCTACTACATAAACTGAATGTGATTATTTGAATGTCAAATAAACAGTGTCTTCACTGTACTAGTTAAACATGCTTTGTTTCTTATTAAAACTATAAAAGTCCTTCATTCAAGAGCAGCGAGTGATTTTTTCTTTTTGTATTTTTATGTTTTATTAACATTAAGCACAGAGACGGCAGAAGGAATATACACAGAACAGCGCAAGCTCTCTTTCTCCCTTTTAAAAACATCAAAGAAACATTAATAAATCAAGCACGTCCCATTTTATGAAAGTCACGTTACATGATTTTGCTGTTTTGCATGTGAAATTAGGCTTTTATGGAGGAGCCAAAGCACACCACTGGAAAGGGGGGCAGAATGGGGCGCAATAATCGTTTCATCTGGATTACTGTATTTTCATGATCGTTTGAAGCCGAAATTGAAATTGAAACTGAATTTCGATCAATTGCAAACCATAATACTTAGATCAACACAATTATCAACACATTTACCATTTTGTAATAAAGCAAAAAGGCGATGTTTGGGTGGTTTGCATGACATCTCAAACACAGATTAAATGCTTGCTTGACACACAAGAACCCTTTATGACAGGGGTGTTCAATCCTGCTCTTGGTGGGCCAATGTCCTGCAGTGTTCAGCTACAAGCAGCTCCGACACATTTGCCTGGAAATTTGCCGCTTTGTGGCTGCTACAATCTTCAAAATAAAGGTGCTTTAAAGGGTTCTTCAAGTGATGCCATAGAAGAGCCATTTTTGGTTCCACAAAGAACCATTCAGTCAAAGGTTCTTTAAAGAACCTTATTCTTACCTTTTTATAATCTGAAGAACCTTCTTTTGCCACAAAGAACCTTTTGTGAAACAGAAAGGTTCTTCAGACGTTAAAGATTCTTTATGGAACCATTTAGACAAAAAAGGTTCTTCTATGGCATCGTGAAGCACCTTTATTTTTAAAAATAGACATGTATCCTCGATGCGCAGCTCTGAGGCGAGCACTGCAGACCAGACAGTCAAAGTGGCATTACATCATGAAAGTGTGAACTCAGAAGAAAAATGCAAGGGTTTAGGGTGCGATTTCGGACAGGCCCTAAGTCTGAAGACATTCATTAGCTGGACTCAGCAGGACAGTGACCCTTCAGGAACGGGTTTGGACACGACTGAAGAAAAGAAAAAACAGAAAAAGAAAAACAATGTACCTCTTAATATCTTCAGTCCGGGTTCTCCAGGTGTAAGTGTAGTCAGTGCTGGTTCTGAAAGAGGGGAATACAAAACTGTTAGTTACACTTCAATACTTGAGTGAAGTCTTCATGGTTTTCTAAGCTTCTTTTATGCCATTTTTACATTATTAATCATTTTTAAATGATTGGCAATCTAACATACTTATTGTCAAAACTAAGAAATGACAGTTACATGAATGAAAAAAAAAAACGAATGCATTATAAAGGCATTTCTAAGGCATTATAATGAATGCGTAACGCATTATAAAAAACTGAATAATCATAACAACAATTATAATACTTTGGTATTTGAGGTTATAATTTTTAAGATTATGATTATTTATAACACCCAATGGTCACCATATTAAATCTACTTCATTTATAATGGACTATATCATTTTACATTTTTTTTTTTTTTTTACATTATATTATGTTTCATTTTGATGGTCCCCTTAGTTTATTGACTATAAGCAACTTTCCGAACTACATGTCAACTATCACTCCTTAGAGTATCAGTAGACTTAGGTTAAGGTTAGGCTATCAAAATACGGTGTTAGCATATATTTAGCACACTACTACTAATAATTACTGCTAGTTGACATGCAGTTGCAGAGTTACTTATTTACAAATAACTACAAATTATAAAACATTAAAACTGTCCTTATGAATACTCATGAGATGACACAACAAGTTTTTTTTTTTTAATAAAATGCATTATGCATTCATTATAATGCCTTAAGAGTACCCTTATAATGAATTATAAATACGGGCTTCATAGAAAGTGCAAAAAATCACCTGGTGGTACTAGTATCGAAGGGAATAAGATCATCTGCGAGCAGGTCCAGACTTTTATGTGTCTTGTTTGTCTGAGGCAGAGAACTACAGAGGAAACATTCAGATTATTTAACAGTTGATTCTATACAACAAGTGCCTTTTCCAGATGTTTACAATAACATTAGTGTAAGTCTGTAAACATTTTATTAATGTAAATAATGTGTTAATGTGTAAATTGCATTGTGCCAGCTCAGGGTAAATACATGTAATACTGTAATAATACTGTAATATACTGTATATAACAAAGCCGTTATTAAGACAACAGGGGTTGACAGTAACATGATTACCAGTTATAGTGGTTGAATGATAGTTGGGGAGACAACTTTTATATAAGTTTATATAAAAATCTATGTAATAAATTACATTTTATAATTACATAAATCTTAAAACATGCAGAGAGATAATAAAGACAGGTTTATATTAAGAGGAGAAATTGCAGGCGAAAACAGTTTTTTCACGCAACGGTCAAGTTTGAGATTTTGGGCTTTTTGGTTTTTCATAAAGTGTTTTTTCAGACTAGTGGAAAGAAAACATCCAAAAGACTCCTTTAAGTGTTTCTTTTATAGCACTTTATCTATTTGTGTCAATAGATTTTAATTACAATACATATTTTTAAAGGCCGTTTTCTCAAAATTAGTTTTTGTCTCCTACACTGAGCCATAAATCTCCACTTCAGTAACACTTACTCACACCAAACTTTACATTTTTATTCCTGTCTATATCCTGAAGGTTTTTACAGAGGGATTTGTTCATTTATGATTAGCTTGATTTTATAAAACATTATGTTCCACAAAAAACTGTAAAAAATATATTTTCTGAATTATGGAGTGACAAAATGAGATACCCAAAATCCCCTCTGTAAAAACATTTGACTCTAATATGTAAAAAAAAAAAAAATTAAACAAGAATTTTAAAACTGACTTCATCCAGTGTTTAGATTTTTGCACTAGAAATGTATGCAATGAGCGCATATTTAATTAAATGACTCATTTGCATATTAAAACCTAACATTTTAGAAAACTTGTAATACAAAAAATGTTTGCAATTATCAATGTCATCAATCAACTGAGTAAGTAAGTCTTTTTTTTTTTATCTGCAGTGTCTCGCCTTAAAATAACCTTAGGCCTCACAATCAAGGTTCAAGTCATTTTGTACATAGGTATATGAGACTTCAATTTTACAGAACGACCACAGCCTCTGTTTTGTACGTTACACTCCCCTATGGATCCAAAATAATTTCAATAATAACCATATGTGACCCTGGACCACAAAACCAGTCTTAAGTCGCTGGGATATATTTGTAGCAATAGCCAAAAATACATTGTATGGGTCAAAATTATTGATTTTTCTTTTATGTCAAAAATCATTAGGAAATTAAGTAAAGATCATGTTCCATGAAGATTTTTTGTAAAATTCCTACTGTAAACCTATCAAAATGTAATTTTTGATTAGTAATATGCATTGCTAAGAACTTAATTTGGACAACTTTAAAGGTGTTTTTCTCAGTATTTTGAATTTTTGCACCCTTAGATTTCAGATTTTCAAATAGTTGTATCTCGGCCAAATATTGTCCTATCCTAACAAACCATACATCAATAGAAAGCTTATTTATTGAGCTTTCATATGATGCATACATCTCAGTTTTGTAAAATTTAACCTTATGACTGGTTTTGTGGTCCAGGGTCACATATGTGCATTCAGCCTCTCTCACCTGGTGTCTGTGAGCAGATCCTGACTGAGAAGATCGACTCCTGGATCTGCTTTCCTAGAACTGCAAGATGAAGAAATACAGTAATGATGTCGCATCAAAATCTTTATTTTGAGTATATTGTAGAGCTCTCCTGTCCTCTAGTGGTAGCTTACAAAACAGCATATTTTAAAATGTTAGTAGTAATAGTCGTCCACCTAATATGTGCTTAGATGGGTTAAACCCTCTCACAGTAAGTTTGGTCAATGTAGTCCAACAAAAACAAAAAGAAGGTCATATAGCTTTGGAACAGGAGTGGGGAATGTTGATTTTGGAGGGCAACTGTCCTGCAGAGTTTAGCTCCAACCCTGAAAAAAATACCTACCTCTATATCCTGAAGACCTTGATTAGCTTGCTCATTTGTGTTTGACTAGGGTTGGAGCTAAACTCTCTGAAGCAGCCTTCCAGGATCAACGCTCCCCACCCCTGCTTTAGGATAACATCAAGGTGAGAAACTGAGAATATATACAACATAAAAGGGTTTGTTCCACAGACAGGGCTTAAACTAAGCCAGGATTAGACCATAGTTCAATTAGGATATTTAAGTATTTTAACATGCTTTAGAGCAAAAAAAAAAAAAAAATTACTTGAGACAAAAAAAGGGCACTGATATATTTTAAGATCAATCAGTGCAAATTTCTATCAGCTGAAACAGCTTGGACTTGTCTATGAAACCAGGGGAATATGTTTATAGGATAAATAAACAAACTTAAGCAGAAGCTAATATTTTCACTGGATATGTTCATTTACTGGTTTGCATGAATGGTACACAACTAAATTGGTATTTCTTGAGTTACAATTAAGGCTGCCTATGGTCATTATAAACATATATATATATATCCCTAAGAGTGAGTTTAGATCATGTCTGTGACTGTGTGAATTGACAAGGTTATCTGGTATTGCATTAAACTATCACATGGCAATAAATGCAATAAATCCACATGACAGTGAGGTCAGATAAACAGCAACAATATTAGCCTTCTCACTCTCTGCTGTGAACTCATTAATACTGTGTGAAATCCCGTTACACATGAATAGCACTGAGATTAATGAACGTAATCTTTATATGACGGATGCTATTATGCATGAATCAGATCATCTTATACCTGGCATGCTCTGTGTTGAAGGATATCAGGGTGTCTGTGAGGCTAAAAAAGAAAAACAGAACAAAATCTATCAACATGTAAGACTCAAAGGCTATATAATCAACATCAGATATGATATCATTTACATTTCTGATAAATATGAACATTAATAGAGCAAACCTTTTCTCTGGAACTGGCGCAGGCTTGGTTTCAGGTGCTGGTTTCAGCTGAGTTGTCGATTTAGCCTCAGGTTCTGTTTTAGGTCCAGTCACTGGTTTAGGTTCTGATGTGGGTTTAGGGTCAGTTGCTGTTGTAGGTTTAGTCACAGCTGCTGGCTTTGGTTCAAGTTCTGTTTTAGTTTCAGTTGTTGTAGGTTTAGTTGCAACTGGTTTAGTTTCTGATGTGGGTTTAGGGTCACTTGCTGTGGAAGATTTAGTCTCAGACACTAGTTTAGATTCAGTTACTGTTTTAGTTTCAGTTGCAAGTTTAGGCTCATTTGTAGTTATAGGTTTAACTATTTTAGGTTCTGGTGTGGGTGTAGAATGACTTGTTATTGTAGTCTGTGTTGTAGATTTAGTTTCGACTACTTGTTTAGATTCAGTTGCTGTTGTAGTTTGTGTGGTAGGTTTAGTTTCTGTTGCCGTTTTAGTCTCAGTTGATGGTTTAGGTTCAGTTGTAGGTTTAATTTCAGCTGGTTTAGGTGTGGGTTTAAGATCAGATGCTGTTGTAGCTTGTGTGTTAGTTTCAACTGCTGTTTTAGTTTCAATTGCTGGTTTAGGTTCAGTTTTTGTTGTAGGTTTTGTTTCAACTGGTTTAGGTTCTGATGTGGGTTTAGGATCAGTTGCTGTTGTAGTTTGTGTTGCAGGTTTAGTTTCAGATGCTGTTGTAGTTTGTGTTTTAGTCTCAATTGCTGTTTTAGTTTCAATTGCGGGTTTAGGTTCAGTTTTTGTTGTAGGTTTTGTTTCAACTGGTTTAGGTTCTGACGTGGGTTTAGGATCAGTTGCTGTTGTAGTTTGTGTTTTAGTCTCAATTGCTGTTTTAGGATCAGTTGTAGGTTTAATTTCAGCTGGTTTAGGAGTGGGTTTAAGATCAGTTGCTGTTGTAGTTTGTGTTTTAGTTTCAATTGCTGTTTTAATTTCAGTTGTAGGTTTAGTTTCGACTGGTTTAGGTTCAGTTACGGTTTTAGTTTGTGCTGCAGGTCTAGTTTCCACCACTGTTGTAGTTTCAGTTGCTGGTTTAGGTTGAGAAGCTGGTTTAGGCTCAGATGCTGTTTTAGCCTGTGTTGTATTTTCTAGCAATGGTTTAGATTCTGATGTAGCGTTAGCTTCGGTTGTTATTTTAGTTTGTGTTGTCGGGTTAGTTTTAGTCACTGGCTTAGGTTCAGATTTAATTTCAGGTGCTGCTGGCTTGACCTCCTTCACCACTGGTTCAGTGTTTGTTTTAACACTGTAAATAAAATAAAATTACAATTGAGACACTGTTAAACAAGAAATAGGACCATGATGTTGTATAACTGACAGATGTTGTGCAGATTACCTTTGCACAGGCACAGACTTAACAGATGCTGTAGTTTCTTCATCATCAGTGATCTCTACCCTACAAACCACATGTGCAAAAGCAAAGAGGATGAGGATAATGGTGATAGCATACAGGGTTTGCACAGGTAAAGTGGGAAACTTGAACTTAATACAGATTTTTTTCATCAACTCTGTCACCTGTTTTCATCCTACACTCTTAAAAATAAAGTTTCTTCAAAAGGTTCTTCTCTACAGCGATGCCATAGAAGAACCATTCAGTCAAAGTTCTTTAAAGAACCATCTCTTTCTTACCTTTTTGTAATCTGAAGAACCTTCTTCTGCCACAAAGAACCTTTTGTGAAACAGAAAGGTTCTCCAGATGGTAAAGGTTCTTTATTTAACCATTTCGACAAAAAAAGGTTATTCTATGGCATCGTGAAGCACCTTTATTTTTAACAATATATTTACATTGGTTTGTGTGCGCTAGTACCTTTTGGCAACAAAAGTCACTATATCAGCAGAGCTGTCAGGCTTCTCTGAAGATCTGGAGATATTAAATGTAAACATTGTGCAGTGAGAAATAAGAAATGCATTCATCTTAATATTTTTACCACATACTGTAGTGGTACAGAGGAGAAGTAATTAAGAATGAATGGGGAAAAGTCACATGCCTTAAATTAACTATTAAAGTTCACTATTATAAAAAGAACAGCTAAACATTAGTTGACAAAAAAATATATATATGAAATATGACATTTGTTACTGTGTCTTATAGGTATTATTTTTAAATAAATGTAAACATGCTGAAAAAGCTTTGTTTTAATAAATACAAATTCATTCCATTGTTAATTTAAAAATACAAATACGAATTTTATAGGTTGTTGTTTTGTTGATAGTAATGTTATTTATTTATAGTAAAATAGTGAGAACTTCTCATGAAATTATAAAAACATACTAGGGATGCACTGAATGTTCGGCAACCGAAATTATTAACCATTAGTAAATAAACTACAGAACATTATGTTGTCTAATACACACAAATTGTATTTATTCTGACAGTTCAAAGTCCAAAGCGTGATTGAAATCTGCATAATGTGAATCATTCATAAATCTGCTGCTGTCAGCAAAAAGTAGCACTGAGGTCTTCTTGCGGGTAAGTCATTCATAAATGTTAGTATTGTAATTTCACTGTTTATTCTGTAAATTAGAATAAAAAAGCAAGACAATAATAATGATAAAAATCATTACAACAGCTCTATTAATACATTTATTGTAACGTTCTCCTTTGCTCAGCAAGGCTGCATTTATTTGTACATTTAAAACACATGCCTGATTTAAGAAAGGGGGTCTTAAAAATGGCCAAAGATATTATTTTACCAACTTATTAATTTTAAGTTAAATTGTGGTTTGTTGGTAGGCTATAATGTCTCCTAGAATGTTAAAAATGTTCAGTGTTAAATAAATATTTTTAAATAGTTGTTTTGTAATTGATGTTCTTTCTTTGAAAAGCGAGACAAAAGTGTTAAAAGCAAACATTGGCTATTTAATTTATGCAATGGCCTTCGGTCCAGTGTGTAATTTTGTTTGGCTTCGGCCAAAAATGTTCATTTCGGTGCATCCCTAAAATATACAATTGCGATACACTTAGAAAATATTTATAATGATACAAGAGCTGTCACCGGAGATATACAGCTTTTTACCGTATTTAGCCCTGAAGTGTGTATATTAGTACCTTAAAGGTACATATTATTATGCAAGTACCATGGTATTAATATGGTACATTTCCAGACACTTACTCATATTTCTTTGCAGCTGACATTACGTATGAACGACGATTTGCTGCCGATCCCTTCAGCACACTGCTGGCTACCTCTGTCCTACACACACACACACACACATATACAAAGAAAAGGTTATTTTATGAAGAGGAACATGAAGTCACCTTGGATAAATCAGTCTGTGGAGTGTGGTCTCTCACCTCTTTTCCACTTCATCTGTACTCAGAGTTGGTTCAGACTGCACTGTCTTTTCATTGCTGGACCGAATTGTGTGTGGGGCTCTGGGAGAAGAAAATTTAGGGAAATAAACATAATGAAGATGTGCTAAAATGAGCTCAAATGCTTTATGTGCATGACCCACATGCTTGAGTATTTTCGGCTAACTTACATTTTCTTGTAACTCTCAGATGGCTTTTTGTTGAAACTATTTATTCCGCTAAGGGAGGAAAGACACACAGCATTCTATTAAAACTGCTTTGTCTTGTATTAGCAATTACAAACCATAAATTATAATGTAGCTTAACCCATTTAAGCCCACTGGCAACTATAGTTGCCACAGTATAGAGCTGTCATTTTCCTTTTGTAAATATTTTTCTAGATGTTATTCATGTTTTTGATTGCAACACATAATCATTACTATTAGTGTTCATCATCTGTTTTTGATTACACCATTATTATTTTTTTTTTTATATTTATACCATATGTACATCGACTTAACATACAGTAGTCACCACTAATAAGCTACTAAATATATTGTAGTAGCCTACATTTTTTGTACAGCTGCTTTGCAACGATTTGTATTGTGAAAAGCGCTATACAAATAAACTTGAATTGAATTGAATTGAATGTTTTAAATCTCAATGACACGCAAGCAAACAACCAGATTTTAAGACCAACAAAAAAGGTCCTAAACATGATGCTAACCTGATTATTTTTGCTGATTTTAGCTGGTCATCCAGTCTGGTTTTAGCTGGTTGTAGCGGTCAGCAGGCTGGTTTTAGATGGGTTTTGGCCACTTTCTTAGCTGGTCAGGCTGGGAGACCAGCTAAAACCAGCTTCTTTCTATCGTAAACCAACTAAAACCAGCCTGGCCAGCCTACCCAGGCTGGGGGACCAGCTACCTCTGTCTTAAACCAGCTAAAACCAGCAAACCAGTTTAGGCTGGTTTTAGCTGGCAATCCAACCTGGTCTTAGCTGGTCAGAAGGCTGGTTTTAGATGGGTTTTGGCCACTTTCTTAGCTGATCTGGTTGGGAGACCAGCTGGAACAACCAACTAAAACCAGGCTGGAGGACCAGCTAAAACCAGCTACTTCGGTCATAAACCAGCAAACCAGTTTAGGCTGGTTTTAGCTGGCAATCCAACCTGGTCTTAGCTGGTCAGAAGGCTGGTTTTAGATGGGTTTTGGCCACTTTCTTAGCTGATCTGGTTGGGAGACCAGCTGGAACAACCAACTAAAACCAGGCTGGAGGACCAGCTAAAACCAGCTACTTCGGTCATAAACCAGCAAACCAGTTTAGGCTGGTTTTAGCTGGCAATCCAACCTGGTCTTAGCTGGTCAGAAGGCTGGTTTTAGATGGGTTTTGGCCACTTTCTTAGCTGATCAGGCTGGGAGACCAGCTGGAACAACCAACTAAAACCAGGCTGGGGGACCAGCTAAAACCAGCTACTTCGGTCATAAACCAGCTAAAACCACCAAACCAGTTTAGGCTGGTTTTAGCTGGTAATCCATCCTGGTCTTAGCTGGTCAGCAGGCTGCTTTTAGATGGGTTTTGGCCACTTTCTTAGCTGGTCAGGCTGGGAGACCAGCTAAAACCAGCTTCTTTCTATCGTAAACCAACTAAAACCAGCCTGGCCAGCCTACCCAGGCTGGGGGACCAGCTACCTCTGTCTTAAACCAGCTAAAACCAGCAAACCAGTTTAGGCTGGTTTTAGCTGGCAATCCAACCTGGTCTTAGCTGGTCAGAAGGCTGGTTTTAGATGGGTTTTGGCCACTTTCTTAGCTGATCTGGTTGGGAGACCAGCTGGAACAACCAACTAAAACCAGGCTGGGGGACCAGCTACAACCAGCTACTTCGGTCATAAACCAGCTAAAACCAGCAAACCAGTTTAGGCTGGTTTTAGCTGGTAATCCATCCTGGTCTTAGCTGGTCAGCAGGCTGCTTTTAGATGGGTTTTGGCCACTTCCTTAGCTGGTCTGGCTGGGAGACCAGCTAAAACCAACTACTTCCAGCTTAAACCAGCTAAGGCCAGCCAACCAGCTTGGGCTGGTTTTAGCTGGGGGTTTTTTCAGCAGGGTGTTGAAATCAGTTATTTTGAGTAAGATGCCAAATGTTCTCATCCTATTCAATTTTGACACTGAAGGGGTGCATACAACATATTTGCCCATTTCGCACATTCAAATTAAATTTTCAAGAAAGAAAAAAAAACGGGGGAAAAAAAAACGCAGTACATGTTCACATAGGACACAAATATGTCCATGAAACCATTCGGAAAAATTTGGGCACAAATGGGTTAACTATAAAAATGCACCTATATTCATTTAATGGAATTTACTTCATGATGTTGTAATATCTATAAAACTAGTATAATTGTATAATACTAGTATAATATTCTTACGCATATCCATTTGCGGATGAAGTGGATGTTGGCTTGGTTTCGGTTTTTTTGAATACCCCTCTGCAAAAGCAAATTTTCACATATGAATACACATAATACAAAGGCAGCGTTGATAGCGATAACCTTTGATTAAAAGAGCATTCTCATTACCGGATTATGTATCCAGAATTAGATGTTCCTGATCTGTGAATTTGAAAATAAAACACTGTTATTTTTAACATGTAAAAACACGACTCTTTTAAGAACTGAAAGGTTCTTTGTGGAAACGAAATGGTTCTTCCACTGTGAAAATCCCCTTTTGGAACATTTATTTTTAGAAGTGTAGATATTGCATATTAATTGACCCTATTATCTCTTATTTTCTACAAGCCATATCTCCTACGCTTCTGTCACTAGTACAGTATCAGTTATCTCCACTTCTTAAAAGGCACATAATCTCATAATAATAACTCCTCGTGTCCATTTCATAGACCACTTTCTTTCTTTTTTCATAGAACAACCAGCTAGACAACAATCAGTCAAGCTTCAAAAGCAGACATTGAAACCTTGCTTTGCTAACAAAGCCCTGCTTTGTTAGCAAAGTACCCTCTCAATCATTCATCCTCATTCTGCTGTACCATTCTGTAGCCTTCGACACAGTAATTCATCAGATCCTTATGTCTACCTTATTGTTCACAGAACTGCTCTTCACTGATTTGAGTACTACTGTACAGACAGATTCTACATGGTGTGTTGGCGTCAACTAACCGCTGGTGTAACCTCAGGGTTCGATTATTAGTCGCTTTCTGAAATAGACAACATAGATGTGACCTATCATCCAAAAACATTGATTTTCCTGCCAGTGTTATGCCGATGACATGCAGTTCTCCTTCTTGTTCCAACTTGACAGTATTACAGTGGTCCTGGTCTGCCAGGAAGTTGGAAATGGTGTCTGACCAGCATTTAAACTTTACAGACCACATTACCAAGGACAACTAGTCATTCCGTTTTTTGTTTTTTGTTTGTTTTGTTTTTTATTTTAATGCTGCACAACTCCTTATTTCTACCCTGAAATGTTCTATTTCTACATTTCTACATGCATTGCTCTTGTAGCTTTCATCTGTGAAAATGATTGAAAATGCAGGGATGTGTCAAGTCCAGTGTTGGGGAAAGTTACTTTTAAAAGTAATGCATTACAATATTGAGTTACTCCCTAAAAAAGTAACTAATTACGTTACTTAGTTACTTTTTATGGAAAGTTATGCGTTACCTTACTTTTTGAATCTGGGCAGGGCTTGCTTGTTTGCTTTTAATATAAAAAGTTCTATTTTTGGCAAATGTAAAAGCCTTTTCACACCAGAAGCCAAAAAATGTCAACTCTTCAGCAATAAAAAAAAAGGAAAACAAATGTTAGATTATCTTGTGTAATTTTTGCTCATTAGTATGGATGAATTGGATCATGGAAGGTCAGCAGCAAAGACATCGGTTAATAAAATTCGATTAAATACAGGATATTTGCATTATTTTACATTTAATTATTGCAGGTTTGAATTGAATTTCACTGTTTTTATTCATTTTGAGGAATACTGTATCTGTTCTTTTAGTAAATGAGATGAATTATTGCATGTTCACATTTATTCTCAACTAAAGTAACATCACAATTTCTCTCAACATGGGGGCAGGAGAGCTTTTAAACAATAAATGCGGGAAAAAAAGTAACTAGCGTTACTTATTTGAAAAAGTTTCAGATATTGTCTTGTCAATTAAAAAGTAATGTGTTACTTTACTAGTTACTTGGAAAAAGTAATATTATTACGAAACTTGCGTTACTCGTAATGCGCTACCCCCAACACTGGTCAAGTCTTCAATGAACACAAAAGAACAGAGCACAGTACACTCTTAAAAATAAAGGTGCTTCAAAAGGTTCTTTAAGCAATGCCATAGAAGAACCATTTTTGGTTCAACAAAGAACACACATTCAGTCAAAGGTTCTTTAAAGAACCATCTCTTTTCTTACATTTTTATAATCTGAAGAACCTTCTTTTGCCACGAAGAACCTTTTGTGAAACAGAAAGGTTCTTCAGATGGTAAAGGTTCTTTATGGAACCATTTCGACAAAAAGGTTCTTCTATGGCATTGTGAAGCACCTTTATTTTTAGGAGCGTACACAAATGACTAGCCATTTTTCACATTTTTAGCTCATTTTGGCCTTCTAAATGATAAATAATAAAATACATAAAAAAATAATGCATACTTCTCTGTGTCAGGTTTGGGCTGGGGTGCATTGACCACGGGTGAGGAAACAGGACTTGTTTCTTCAAACACGCCGTTTGAGCGGTTTGCTCGCACTTCAGAGATCCTACAAGAGAGAATGTGTTAGATATATTCATATTGTACTGTGTGTGGAACTTTGAACTTTGTTCTGAAATGTATTTCTCACCATGGTTTCTCCTCCTCCTCTTTCTCAAGATCTTCTTGTTGTCGTCTCTGTATCCAACTGTTATCTCCTTTCAGAGCGGTGCGCACCTTTGTGGTCTTCAAAACCGACTGTCTGTCCCCCTCTGAAATCAAGACAGCCCAGAGCTTATCATACACAAACATACAAAGACATATTTTGATATCACTAGAACACAACAAAAAGTTGATTGCATCAATTGTAACAGTTGTATGAGACATGTGATGAGTATTTAGAATGAAAAAAATGAAAAAAAAACTGAAAGTTGAGTGTGTTAAGCAATGTGTGACATGTGGCACGACAGGATTTGATGCTGTGACGCAGGACATCATTGTTTTGGTTGTAAGTGTGGAATTCCATAAATTAATAGCTCTGACTTATGCACAAACACTGACAGTTTGGACAACAACAAACAACTTACCTTTGGACATTTTCTCAAAACGGTCTAAAAACTTCCTCAAGACACCTAGATTAAAAAAAGGGTACAAAAGTACAAATTTGTCTTAATCTTATTTATTGTCTTTTCATTTTTCATTTACATGGTCATTTTTTGTCAAAATAAAGACTACTGACAATGCAAAGGCGGACTAAAATATATAGAACAAATATTTCTTGAGCGGCAGATCAGCATATTCAAATGATTTCTAAAAGATCGTGTGACACTGAGGACTGTGCTCTAAAAAAGTCCGAAAAACAGGATCTAGTGTACTGTGTTGATATCAATGAATTTTGTAGTTTTTAAAGTGTTTTACCCATATTTTAAACCACACACAATATTGTGTTGTGTTTTGGGGTTAAAGAAAATGTCCATGAACTTAAAAAAAAAAGGCTTGTAAAGAAACAAATAAATAGTTTGACTTGCGTAACTGAAACTATTTTAGCATTCCATCAATATGACTCTCCAACGTTTTCTGTGTTGGATGGAATAAATCTGTCCGATTCTTGGAGAATTTCCTGAATTAATTTTTTATATATTTAAACAGAAAAAAACTTTTCAATTATAATATTTCATAATATTATGTCTTAGTGATTATTAAAATCAATAAACCAATCAATTGTACCAACCCCACATTTTTGAATAGTAGTATATATATTAATGAATTAGATAATTATATTAGTTTTATTGCTGAACGCACTGCATTTCTTTTTAATAAATGGTTCAAGTTATAAATTGTATGTACACAAAGGTGACAAATTGTAAACTACCGCAAAATAAATTTCTCATTGCGAGACTGGCAACCAAAAAATATTACACAACTTACACAAAATTCCCACTAACTAAAAAAATGTACTTAGGAAATTCTCCAAGAAACTGACAGATTCATTCCATCCAACACAGAAAACAGACGTTGGAGAGTCATATTGATGGAACGCTAAAATAGGTTCAGTTACGCAAGTCAAACTACTTATTTGTTTCTTTACAACATAGCCCACAAATCATGAATATTTATGTAATCAGGTCGTTTTGAACCTAAGATACAGATCCAAAAAATCATTCATGACTTCTTTTCTCATGTAGAAGAGCCTGTCCAACCAGGCAGAAAACACAAACACACATCTGACAATGACAAAATCTGAACACCTGATCATATTCAGCAAGTTTCAATACGCCCCTAACATTGCATTTTTGTTAATACTACATTATTATTTCCAGAAACAATTTCTTTAAGTTTAAAATAGCGATTGGTGGATTTCCAATTTAACATCCCAGTGTGTATTTTATTTTTTGTCACACGTAACTACCCTTCATATTTTTTGATTTGCCTGAACAATATGCTTTCAAATGATCAAAGACGAGAAACCATGATATATAATGTCCAAATTCAAGCCTCACATCTGCATGTGACATAAGGCTTGTTGCCAGTAAATTAATTTCTAAAGTCATAAGGCCAAAGTCACTCCTATAATCATACGATTGCACCACAAAACGACCTTCAAGAGTCAACACAGCTCGTGCAAGACCAAACATGCTTAAATGGTGATTGTGACAGACTGAGCGAAAGCCAAATTTAAGGATATGAAAGCCAAAACACTTTGACTCTGCTATATATCAGGTAGTACAGATGAAACCAGCAGATATATAAGGAACTGAAATCAAATGTTATCAGTAAGTAGCAGTAGCAGTAAGTTGCCAACCCCAAAAAGTCCCATAACACATTAGAAACCAGTAGTTTGTAAGGTTTTATAAAAAGGAACAGATTACCTACCTTATTAATGTCAGTTTAGCTGCAGTATGGTGGCAGTTGCACTGAGAAGTGCTAGTGATTTCGACTGACTGATTATGAACTCTGTCAATAAACACACACACATTCAGGGGAGGTGTTCACTGACAGCTCTCTTCTCCATCGAACAGGTACGGGCGTGGGCACAGACCCGCTCAGCCAGTCAGGTAGGCCAGGACAACCAAACCTATAGGTGTGTACCTGTGTGTGTGTGTATTTACGTACGTCATGTTTTGGCTGCAATGGGAGGTACACTACTCTCCCACCTTTATTCCTCGAATTATGTTGCATTTACAGCCCAAATTCAGACAAATCTACATCAAACAGTAACTGGAAATGACAAAATCTGATGAACTGGTTGAGTCGAGATAGGGTTAAGCAGCCTTCTGCATGACTGAAAACACAAAGGGCTGCACACACACACCGGTGTCCAGAGGGATGGTACGAGCTCATAAGGTGTTCCTGTGGGACTGTTCTAGAAAAGCTTCCAAAAATAACAGCTTGTGCCACTGACTAAGGACGAACTTGAAGTTAATGAAGAATAAGGAAAGAATTGAAACATCTACTTTAAAACATGCCACATTTTCAAATTTGAAAAGTAATCTTTGTATTTACAATTCATAAGGTTTTAAAGAACTTTTTTTTTTAAGTTTGGATGTAATAACCCTGTAGC
>NC_133376.1:4517519-4717930 GCF_049309525.1 Garra rufa
ATATATATATATATATATATTATATATATATATAATATATATATATATATATATATATATATATATATATATATATATACACATATATATATATATATATATATACATATATATACACAGTACAGACCAAAAGTTTGGACACACCTTCTCATTCAAAGAGTTTTCTTTATTTTCATGACTATGAAAATTGTAGATTCACACTGAAGGCATCAAAACTATGAATTAACACATGTGGAATTATATTTAATTCTATATATACTATATATACTTCTGCACAACACAACTGATGGTGCCAACCCCATTCATAAGAAAAGAAATCCCACTTATTAAACCTGACAGGGCACACCTGTGAAGTGAAAACCATTTCAGGTGACTACCTCTTGAAGTTCATCAAGAGAATGCAAAAAGTGTGCAAAGCAGTAATCAAAGCAAAAGGTGGCTACTTTGAAGAACCTAGAATATGACATATTTGCAGTTGTTTCACACTTTTTTGTTATGTATAGAATTCCACATGTGTTAATTCATAGTTTTGATGCCTTCAGTGTGAATCTACAATTTTCATAGTCATGAAAATAAAGAAAACTTTGGTTCAAAGGTGTGTCCAAACTTTTGGTCAGTACTGTATATATATATATATATATATATATATATATATATATATTCAGAGTATGATTTGCTGGGGGGTCTGGTCTATGCATCCCTGCCTCTGCTGAATTATTTTTATTATTTATTTATTTATTTATTTTTATTATTATTTTTACGTCCCGATCTAAATCAAATTATTCGCAATATGCACTTTAAAGTCCTGTTCTGAATCAAATGACTCGCCAAACACGCTCTGAAGTTCCGTTTTAATCAAATGATTCATGATACGCTCTTTAAAGTCCTGTTCTGAATCAAATGATTCGTCCTACACGATTTGAAATTCTGTTTTGAATCAAATGATTCACCATACGCGATTTAAAAGTCCTGTTCTAAATCGAATGATTTGCCAAAACACGCTTTGAAGTTTCGTTTGAAACAAATAATTTGCAATAAGTGCACTGAAGTTCTGTTTTGAATCAAATGATTCGCGATCCGACTAGAGCGTTTCGAAAGAGTGAATCATTTTGCGATGCACTGGTTTACTGATTCAGAGTTTCAAAAAGCACCACTGATACTTTGCTCACTGTCTCTATATAATTTATTCGTTATTTGAAATTAAATCATTACAGTTAATAGGCCTAACTTACAATGTTTTTATTAAATTGTGATCATGTTAGACAGCTTCCTTCGTATTAAAAACATTTCATGATGTGACACTCACTGGTTCTTGCCTAAAAAAAGCGGGTATATAATGTGTGTTGTTAACAGATTACACTAACAGTTTGTGTAACCACCTCAAAAGCACCCCACTTTGCTTTTTTCACAAATCGCACCCTGTATATATTAGACAGCTCTACCAACTGAACATAAAAAAAATCTATTAAATTAAAAATTATAATTTTAAATCAGAAATTTGTTATAAAACGTGTATTCATGTCATTGTACTTATGAACATGCATTTTTATGAATCAATAACACTTATGACATTTTCTATATATGTTTGTTAAAGCATCCGATTTTAATATATATGTATAAATATGATTTAGACGGAATCAAAAACTCTCACGCTGTAACTTCCTAAAGTAATCCCTGCCTACTAATTGCTTACATAAACTTGTCAATGGTAACTCAATGTTCATTGGAGGTGAACGGCTGAGTCACTAGATGGAGATTGTGGGGCTGATCCAAAACACATTTAAAACAGGTGGGGTGTGTACAGTCTCTAGGATACTCACTAAACCCAACAACCAGCGTTCTGCTGCCATCAGACAAACTCACACCCCTGTGAACATGTGACAAAGTTAACAGGCCTGATGTGGTTTCAGCATGGGTTACACCTACTGCTACGGGACAGGAACAGGTTTGACGACTGTGAGTCACAGTGATAGCGATTCATATCTGTGAGTGGAGAATCTCAGCTATCTGAACAACACCCCCAACTCCCATCCAACGCCTGCTTAAGGAATTGTAAAAATGCATCATTGCTAAAACACTGCTGTCTATTGTGCAAGATAAAATGCATCACTAAAAGATGGCTAACATGAAATAATAGATTTCATATGCGACTGAAGCTGTTATATAGATAAACATAAGATGTTGTAGAGGAGGTGGAACTAGGCAGAAAAAAAATCAGATGGTAGGAGTTTGTACATTCATCCAATAATTAGTCTAACGGATACAAGGTGGATCGTACATCATGGCAATTATATTATTTATGATTACATCCTTCATTAGTTAACATCAATTGTACAGCAAACTATCATTTAGGTCACAGAAACATAAGGGGTTGAGAGTAAATGATGATAACGTTTTTATATATATATATATATATATATATATATATATATATGTGGGTGAATTATTCCTAAATGTACACAATTATGTGCAAAATGTCCCATTACGCAAGTAATATGGGATGCAAATTCTATTTCAAGTACCCAAAAAAAGGAACATGACACATTTAGAAACTTGTTTTGAAATTTATACTGCAAAAGTTTCAAAAAACTGAACAGCTGATACATAAACTCTGAATTCTTCTGGACCAAAACAGAATGAGAGCAATGTCCATAAGTGCTATCTGAATTCAACAACACTGTTGAACTACATGCCGATACATCCTGGTAAAAAGGTACATTTAGAATAGGAATGATTAAGTGCATTGTTAATATAGCCGTGTAAACACTGGAAATCCAACGGCTCCATCAAAGGCTCATATTGCAGTTCAGCAAACAGTAATTTATGTCAATCAACCTCCAGCTTCATTGTGGTGTTACCCTCCCTTCCGTAGATGTGGGTAGCTCTCCACAGTGCGCACTATTGCCTCTTTTAATGGCACCAGGGGCTGGTAACCCATATCCTTTTTGGCACGAGCACAGCTGTAGTAGTGGTGGGTGCCGGCCAGAGCTACTCTCATAGGGGTGAAGGTGGGTTTGATCTGGATCAGCGGCCGCAGTACCAAAGCGATCAGCCACAGCAGCAGGGCTATTCCATAGACCAGTGTGTAGGGCAGGTGGTATCGCGGAGCACTGTAGCCTAGACCCACAAGAATCTGTGACATGAAATCCCAGAAACGCACCGGCTCATCGTTGGTTATGTGGTAAGCCTGGTAATATAAAAACACTGAAATTGAATGCAGTGTGGGGGGTTTGTCTTTTGCTTCAGCTTGGTTTCAATTAAATTGCCTTTTTGGTTTTCATATAGAAAAATGCTAATTCCACTTGTTCAAGGCTTTGTATTTAATCAGGGGTCACCAAACTTGATCCTGGAGGGCTGGTGTCCTGCAGAGCTTAGCTCCAACTTGCCTCAACACACCTGCCTGGAAGTTTCAGGTATACCTATTACGACCTGGATTAGCTGGTTCAGGTGTGTTTGATTAAGGTTGGAGCTATAAACTCTGTAGGACACTGGCCCTCCAGGACCGAGTGTGGTGACCCCTGTATTAAAGGGGTCCAATAATGCTTTTTCACTTTTTGAATTTTAGCCAGTGTGTGGTGTGTATGTTTGGGCATAAAAAACATCTACAAAGTTACAAATCTCAAAGTCCACTCCAAAGGGAGATATTTAGTTTTTAAAAAATCCCTTTTCAAGAACTACAAAAGAACGGCTCCTTTGGACTACAGTGTTTGTTTTCTGGATGCTGTGATGTCACAACGACTCGTTGGTGGGTGGGGAGGGACGAGGTGGGGATTCGTCTAACTTTAGTGATGTAGCAAGGGCAGCCGCTTCTGGGATGCTTCAGCGAGCCGCAGGGCGCCTTGTATAAATGCAAGCATTGATTAAACTGTCTGCAAACTGCTCTGGTAGCCGTGTTCGAGCTGCGCCGTTGACGTGTCTGGTATAGAGGGTCGAAACACATGCGGAGCTGTGGCTGATGTAAACACAAACATTGACTAGAGAAAAGATTTTCGGTTGTCGCACTGGAGCCGCACCGTAAACATGTGCAGTGTGTGGTAATAGATTTACTCATCATACAGTGTCGATATTGGGCATGTAAATAGTTAAATAAATTAGCACAATAATGATAATATCATGTATCGGCGATCTAGCAGGCTGACGATAGGACAAACACTACTGTAGCTTATTATTTACTCACCCTCCATGCATCCTAGGTGTATATGACTTCCTTCCTCAGACGAATGCAATCAGAGTTATATTAAAAATAATCCTGGCACTCCCAATCTTTAGAACGGCATTGACAAGTGTTTCTCTCCATCAGTCCAAAAGAAGTCAATCCATAATAAAAAGTGCCTCACATGGCTCCGGAGGGGTCAGTAAAAGCCTCCTTTAGCGATACGATGTGTTTTTGTAAGACAAATATCCATATTTAAAACGTAAGAATCACTTTAATCTAGCTTGCGCAGTTGTACACGAAACTAGCTGCTTTGTGAAGGGGCGTGGCAGGACTGAAATGCCGTCTAAGCTGTTCGCCAATCACAACGCAGTGGGACTGCTAACCAATCAAACCCATCAAACCCGGAACTAATCGAGCCATTTGTGCCAGGCTGGGAAAAAAGCTATTGCAATAATGTTAATTATGTGAAAAATAATGCGTTTTTTTTTTAACCACCAAGCATGAGAGCATGTTCTAGTGCACCCCCAAAACAAAATACAGACTTTGTAAATAAGCATAATAGGACCCCTTTAAATGCTCATGCTTTCTTATGATTAAATTACAGTATAAAGGTTTGCCAAAAAGCTGTTCCCAGTAGTGGCAAAATGTTAATTTTTGGCAAAAGTTCAACAGTACCAACTGAAATAAATTTGCCACTAATTAGCCAGAAGTTTGCCACAATTAAATAGCTTATGTGTCTTTTTTAAGCATTTTCAAACAGAGGAAGTGTTCCTATGGCATGTTTGCCAGCAAGGCTGTGCAGCAGCATTTTTTTTCAGTAAAATTCAATTAACCATTAGTTAATGGGTTCAGCCACTGTGGATAGCTACTGACACAGTTTTGGTTAGCTTTGATGGAAATACACTAACCCAACTGTAGCCAAGCAACTACTGGCCATATGACATCTTATAAAAACTAACATTATTATTATTATTATTCTTTTTAAGTAGTTTTCTAATTTTCCAAGACTGAATAATTGCATAACAAAATTCAAGTTATCTCAGGATGTGCTGAAAAAAAAAACGGCATATAATAAGCTTTATTGACCATTGCTGCATTTAATGAATGACTGAAAACCTCTATGAGAGATTTGAGAGTGTGTAATTAATTTCCCTGTAAATAGAAAAGTCAAAACTTGATGCATCATTGATGTGGGTTGTTTACACATTATACACACACACACAGTGGTATTTGATCTATAAATGCAAGTTTAGAAACATATCTGACTCATTCAGTCTCTCACATACTCTTTCACACACATTCCATACCTGACCGCACAGTGGAGAATCAGCCTTAAGGTGTTCAGCTGCTAAAATATGCCCATGAACTACATTCTCCACATAAGTGAAGTCCACAAGATTGGATCCATCTCTAAAGAGAAAATCAGCATTAGACATTTGATTCATTTACTGATCACATTGCCCCCATCACATCAACATACAGCCTGTCCAAATGTTAAAGAACCTGAGATTCAGCATCTAATTTAAAGCAGGGCACACAACAAAACATTTCAAACCCACATTGGTGTAAAATAAATAAAGCAGGTTTAAAATTCTGCACCAGGTCACTGATCAAATAAAAAACTAATTCATACAGGTGGTCATATTTTCTTGCTTCCACTGAAGCACAGGATGCTTTCTGGATTATTCTCAAATCATGCCGTAGAACATGATCATCAGGTTTTGTTCATGCCACCTTGAATGCTGCGGGAGTACAATCCTGTTCCTTTCCTGCAGAATTTAGCTCCAACACACCTGTATGGAAGTTTCTAGTAACTTCTAGTAATTAGCTGGTTTAGGTGTGTTTAACTGAAGCTAGATCTGAGATTAGGAGCAGGATTGGGCAAGCATCCATTAAATCAAAAGAAGGACTGCTCCAAAAAAAAAAAAAAAAAACATCAGTCAAAACATTTTTAAAACATGCAAAAATAAACCAATCTAAGTAACCCTAGACTAGCGGTTCTCAACTCCAGTCCTCGGGGCCCACTGTTCTGCACATTTTGTATGTTTCCGAATCTGATGCTGCATCCCAATGTTCATACTCATACTATGCCCTTAAAGTATGTACTCTTTTGGTGAAGAAAAAGTATACACTTGAGTTTTGAGTAGGCAAGCTTTGGGACATACTAACACGTCACACAACTGCGTCTTTAACGGACGCTCTGTTGCATTGATACACGCACCCTGTCACGGTAAACTGGCCTGTCAATCATCTTGTCACAGTTAACATCTTCCACATTTCATTTCATTTAACTTCCTTAACCCTTGTGCGACCTTAGGGACATTTTTGTCCATTTCAGTTTAGTTTTTTGTTATTATAAGTGTGTCTGTGTTAATGCCAACTGCATAAATCTTGGCTCAGGTGTGTATTTTTATATTTCACCCTCATTTCCTACAAAAAAATCAATTTTACCCTCCGTACAAAAAATACTCACACTCAGGACCTTAAGGACAAAAATGTCCACATTGAAACCCGTTAAAACTGCAGTTTTTTAACCCAGGGCCATTTGACTATAAAATGATACAATATTTGCTAATAGGCATTCATTCTATCGGCAAGGCTTCAAATTTAAAATTTTTACTAGATTGTGGCATTTTTTCAAATTTGGCATATAAAACAAATACTCGCTTTTTTGTGTTTTCTGCTTATGCATATTATAGTCTATTATAGAGTCAATTGGAAAAATAATGCAGCTATAATTGTGTGGGTATGTTGGTAAGGATGTCCGAGTGTGGTTTGCATTTGTTTACTGACATTTTTATGGGTGTAATTAGTTTGAAAGAAATGATATTGTACTGGCAATCAAAAATCCCACTTCATGTATATGAGTCTCACCCTTGGCGGGGTCATAGGGCCATGTGAAAACTAGGAATAAGGTCAAACAAGGTTAATGAGCTTTGAGGATTTTTCTTTTACACCCAAACACACATTTTAATCCTTGATTGACCTTTTTCATTTGTTATTGTTTTTGTACAGAGATAAAAGGTGAGCTTGTCTGGTAGATTTTATACAAAATGTGTGTTCGCACAGCCAAACAGGTGTTCGCAAAGCAAAAACCTATACATATTTGGTGCTTGAGAGCTTGGTCATTTCATTGCTTGCAAGACGAAGAGATGTTACTCAGCAGAGGAAGCTCTGGAGCTGGTGTTGCCCACTGACTGGGCATTATGTAAAGAAACTAGCTTTTAAAGCATTACAATTCTGAAAAAGAATGAATGTTTGGTAATTATGAATAGAATAGATGCTGATAAAAAAAAAAAAAAAACAATAGTCAGTAAAAGTGGAAAAAAATATTAACATATAACATTTCTATGACAGTTTTTTGACATGGCCTTTTTTGTCCATTATGGACCTAAGTGTTAGGTTTTTTTTTTTTTAAATCTGACACTACATAAAAAATATAAATGCCTCAAAATGAATGTTGTTGTTCTTCACTGACACACCCAAGAAGCTAATAAGCAAAGAAAAAAAATCTGCTTAGCATTTAGTATATGGAAATTAACTACTATTTTTCATTTTTTCATAAAAAAACACCTGTGGCATTATGTAAACAAAAGAGCATTTAAAGGGTTAAAATTCTGAAAATTAATGAATGTTTGGCATCTATGGATAGAACAGATGCTGGTTAAAAAAATCGATATCAATGAAAGTTGAAAAAAATATTAATAAATCATATTTTTATGACAGACTTTTTTGTCCATTTTGCACCTATGTGTAACTCTTTTTTTTAATGCACAAGGATTAAAAAGAAAAGAGAAAAGTAGTAACACATTGATCTGCCAGTCATGGGTCTTTCATGATGAAAACTCTGCTCATATTTTCTGCATAATGATGCATTTAAAAGTTAACGACCAAGCGGATGTTTATAAAACAGGGTATATACAGGAATCCTAAAGGTAATTTCAATACCTTTTTAAGACTTTTTAAAGACCTTTTCAGAATATTTTAAGACCTCATCGCCACTTCAAGTTCTAATCAGTATCAAACCTTTAACTTAATAAACAGTTGTTAATAAACAGTTGTAGTTAAATCAATGGAGCACAACCATGCAACAGAACTCAGATAAGTTCGGAAGCTTCGCGGTTGTTTTCAGCGACAGGCTTCAGCCACCGTTTAAACTCGTCTTTCTCCAACCAGGAGTACACAAACGTACATTTTCCTATTTTGCGGTCTGTTTCGCTCTATGGTTTCGCTACATGTGGAGAGCGTCACATCTCTACCTAAAAGCCGGTCATGCACATCCGCCATGTTTGTAGTTTTTAACGCCTTTATTCGTGTTTGTAGTTCCAAATCCTTCACCAAAGCGCAATGGATTGTGGGCAAAATTAGCTATTTGAGTGTGCACAGATCCAGACTTCAAAAATCGACCTGAAATAGTAGACCACCCAGGGACTTTTTTCGGCATACTATGCTTTGGGACACACTTTTGTAATCTCACATACTATTTAGGATGGATAGTATAAACATTGGGACGCACAGTGACACACTCAGTTCAGTTCATGGATCTTTCTCCTAACGACCTGATGATCTAAATCAGGTGCGTTAAATGAGGGAGACATACAAAATGTGCAGAGCAGTTGAGAACCACTGCCCTAGACTGCCCTTATTATGAACCCTTGGTCATGTTGAACTTACTGCTGAATAACGCCCCTTTGTGGTCGATTACTGTCAAGGTGCTCTCCTTTGAGTCAGCTAGACAGTTTACCAATGTTTTTGTCAGTGGATAATTAAAGGTGTGTTTTGAAATATTTCTAGGAAAACTGAAAAAAAAAAATTGAAATATTATGTAACGTTAGCTTATAGTCGCATACCGCTTTAATTAAACTGTACTTGCCACCCGCTCTCTCTTATAATATGAGCATCCACCACTGAAAAACCCATATGGGCCAAAACACCTTTATTTTCATTACAATATGTGGTCGGATATGAAGCGCTGCCAGATTCACATTTTCCAAAACACTGCACACAGTACAGAAGAGCATTTCTTTCACGGTAAGCACACGTCACCACTGCTGCACAGTCACTGGAATAGGGTTTTTTTGTTGATAAGTGTGTGTTTTAGAAACGTCTATGGTAAAATACCGGGTAACACTTTATATTAACCACACACTATGAACCATTAGTTAAGCATTAGTAAATTCATCATTTGTAAATCATTATCTCTACATTAATAGACAGTAGTAAGCAGTTTATAAATACAGCTATAAATGCTTGTTCTTGATTTTTAAACATACCTATAATGCGTTTAATGACTGTATTTTCATACTTTATTAATGATCAATTTATTATTTCCAAATTACGGATTACAATATTTACAAATAAGTTATATAGTTGTCATCAGTGGTTCATAAGATCATTTAGAAAGTGTAAGTAAGTGATTAATGAACTATTTAAATTCATACATATTACATTTATACATATTTGTAGAGATATAGTAATAGTGTGTTAATAAATGCTTTATTAACACATTTTCCTAATGTAATTCAGGTAGTTATAAAACATTTAGTAGTTGTCAGTTAAGCTCATCTAAAGAGTTGTGAAGAGCCATACATTTCCACTTCAGTAGCACTTACACACCAAACTTTACATTTTTAGTCCTGTCAATATCCTGAAGGTTTTTACAGAGGGATTTGTTTATATATAATTTGCTTTAATTTATATTTTGATTTTAACATTTTATTCCCCAAAAAATGGGGGGGGGATATAGTGTTTCCTGTCTGTTCTAAGTTTTTTTCTGAATTTTGTTGTGACAAAATGAGATACCCAAAATTTGCTCTGTAAAAACTTTTGACTCTAATATGTAAAAAAAAAAAAAAAAAGAATTTTGAAACTGACTTTATCCAGTGTTAAGATTTTTGTACTAGAAATGTATGCAAATTTGCGCATGTTTCATTACATAATGCCTCATTTGCATATTTAAACCTAACATTAAAATAAAACTTGTCATACAAAAAAGGTTTGCAATTATCAAAGTAATTAATTAACTGGGTAAGTAATGTGTTAACTATTAGTTAATTTTTTTACCCTATTCACCTGCAGTGTCTCGCCTTAAAGAATCAACTAACTGATATTTGTTTCACCATTTTCAAATTCAACTTCACGAACACACAAATCTTAGTATGTCCTTTTGTTGTAAAGATAACATTATGGGTGGCACTAACAGAAACTGATGAATCATTTTTACAAGCGTATGGTATGCACCTATAGAGAGTCAGCTGCCTGAAGCTGACCATGAAAACTGGCTTTTAATATTTTTTAAAACTAAATATATGGTTATAGTGTGATAATTTCCATTTGGAAAATCACCAACTTCAACTTTTTTTAAAGCGAGTGGGCCCATACCCACCCAGGCCCAACTGTAGGTTCCCCTGTGGCCTGAACACAATTTGGTCTATTTCGCAATAATGTTACTGGACGTCAAGGTAATAATGGTTTAGTTGGGTACAGGTGCAATGCTCTTTGGTCTTCTTATTTCTTTGCTTTTTGCTCTGAGAACAATATTCTTTACTGATATTGTTGCTACTTCAATGTTTACTACTACGCCTTCTAATATAACAGTGTGCATTTTAGGACATCCTCAGTCATACAACGAAAGTGTCATGCCTTAGACTAAAAGGCTTCAGTCACAGGACAAAACAGCATCGTGCCTCAGACTGAAAGGCTTCAGGTCTCACGAAAAACGACGTCAGGTGTCAGATCTCATACAATCAGACGAAACAGACTCAGATTAAAAGGCATCAAACAAAAAGACATGGACAAGGCGAAATGGACGCGGTTCAGTATGTTTAAAAAGTTTAGAATTCTGCAACCAACTAGCTTGTATTTTGCCAAATAGTACTAAAATTACCCTTGTGAAAAATAACCATTGTTTTAATACAAATAAAACTGTGGTTATACAAATGGTAACCAAAAAACATGTTTGGACACTTTCACTATAGTAAAACCATGGCTAATTTTAGTAAGGTTAACTTTGTCCATCCTGAGTCCATTTCACCTGATGTCTTTAAATCGGAGTCCGTTCCCTCTGATGTCTAATTGTACGAGATCTGACACCTGACATTGTTTTTCCTGACGCCTTTCAGTCTGAGGCGCAATGCTGTTTTGTTCTGTGACTGAAGCCTTTTAGTCTGAGGCATGATGCTTTGTCATCTGTATGACTGAGGTCTGAGGATATCCTAAAATGTACACCGTAAACATGGCATTTCATGTCAAAATGATTGCTGGGAGTCAAGATAGCATTTCAGGTGACAGTCTGCCACCTAGTGGACTCTCTGCACCACTGTTTTAATGTGTTGGTACAGAGACCTTTCAGCAAAATGCCAAAATTGCTCACCCGATGATGAACTTCATCTTTCCTCTGCGGGCCGTATCTACCAGGATGGGCACTAACTGAGGGTCCCGGGGGCCAAAGATGCCATGAGGACGAATAGCGACAGTGAGCAAACCCTTCTCTTTATTGCAGGCCTCTAATACCAACTGAACAGAGAGAAACACAGATTGATGATTATAATACTTTGGAGACATGGAGGATTTAATGAACTATTTGGTTTGTTTGATTCATTTCAAAAGAGAGTTGAAGCTCAAGTGTAATGTTATAGGGACATTTAATGCCGCTGATATGATTCATACCCACCTTCTCTTGTTGGATTTTAGTCTCTGTATAATAATCAATTGGCTTTTTTGCATAGGGCAAATCCTCTCTCCCATTCTTGATGTCAGTTCCTTCAAACACCACACTAGCACTGCTGGTCAATATTAATTTCTGTAAAAGCATGATGAATGTCAGCAACATAATTTAAAAGAATGTTCTGGATTAAATAATGCTCTTAATTTTTACAGAAAGCCATTTTACATTTTTTTTTTTTTTTTTCACTAAAAAGTCTCTAATGCTCATCATGGTTTTTTTAATTACTTCATTACTTCGGTGTCACATGATCCTTCAGAAATCATTTTAATATGCTGATTTGTTGATCTGCTGCTCAAGCAACTTTTCTTTTTATTATCAATGATGGAAACACTTCGAATAACAGCATTCTGCAGAGCTCTATGCTTACTTTCCTTTTAACATAAAAAAATTTAGGAGCAGTCAAAATTTTAGGAGCACCTTCTAATCAATAATCAAAAAATCTGATAAAAAAATTAGCCTTCCCATTACGAGATGACATTTGACTCCTTACATTGATTTACAGGAGAATTTAGTTTTTACCATTGTAATGGATTTTTTCTAACTTTATTGAAAGTATGTCATCTTTTATGTCATTTTTTAAAAATATTTTTTAATCTTTTTACATTTTTTTAAATTAAAACAACAGAATAAGAAAAAGTAGAATAAGAATAAGTTACCAATCAAATCAAATCAGTATTAACTAAATTAATTTGTACTACAGAGGTGGCACAGAAGAAAAGTGGCTTGTAGGTGTATTTTCATGTTTAATGAGGCTCAGAGGTGGTACAGGTGCAATAAAATACATAAATTTGTGTTGAGATTAATGTTTTAAATATAACATTTTGAATACAGAAATATTAAATGATTTAAATAATTGAAAAGATATTTTAAAAATGATACTATATCTGCCAGCAGGTGGTGGCAAGACACTGATTTAATTACTGAATCATCTCATTCACTTGATTAGTTTGAACGGCTGAATCATTCAGGAATAAAGCAAGTGACTGTCTTTATGAATGGGAAATTGAATCATTGACTCACTAGATTCATTTAAAAATGCAGGTTCATTTATAAACGAAACAACGCTGTGTTTGATTGGACATGCGCAGCGGCTCAATTGTGACTTGCTTCAGACTATTTTTGATGACGAAATAGAGCAAAATCAGGCAATAGTGTTATAGTCACACAATGTAAGTCACTTAATAATAAGTTCTTGTTTATTTAACTGTCGTATTAAATCAATATCTCATTTACAAACTCCCTTAAAAATAATTAAAAGTTGTCACTCATCTTAGTTCATTGTGATCTCACAAAGTTCCATTATAATCAACAAAGCTCTCTCCACTGCACGATCAATCTCTTATATACATTCTCTCTACACTTTGTTTATGCAATGATTCATAAGATATGTCTGTGATACATTACTCAACGTTGCAAAAACACATAGAAACCTTTGAAGCTTCTCTAAGCTCAAACACAAATATGCTGATCAGACCAGACTCCTAAATATTTTTTTCGTAGTCGCACGCAGTAGTTTTCAGTCCCAAATGTGACTGAAATGGTCGCACTGTAGAGCCCTGTTCTGTATATATATATATATTTTTTTTTTTATAAAAAAAGTGCATATTTATTTTTTCTGTCAGCTGACACACATGATACTTCTATATAATGCATACCTGTACTCCTGCCTCATGACAGGCCTGTATGACAGTCTGTGTCCCATCAATATTGACCCTCTGAAACAGAGCGCGGTCATCACTGGCTGGAGCAGGTGAAGCACAGTGAAACACTATAGACACTTCTTTTAAAGCCACCAGCAAGGCCTAAACATGACATCAGGAGAACGGAGAAGAAGGGTGATCAGAGGGTAACTGACTGAGTCAGACTAATTCTGCAAGATCAAAACTGAACAATCCCCACCTGTTTGTCACACAAGTCTCCTTGGTGAAATGTCACTCCTGGAAGTTCATAGGCCTGTCTGATATCAAACACATTTACTGTGTATCCTCTGTCCACTAAACGTTCCACAAGGTGCCTGCCCAAAAATCCAGATCCTCCAATGACAGCACATCGCTTGCTGCTCTGCAGATATTCACAATATCAAAACGAGGTGAATTCATTGTCATTTGTCCCTTCTCTGGCAGAAGAACATATACAATATCTGCAAACCATGTAGAGCTTTCAACACAGTTAAACATTGGTAGACATGGGGCAGAAAAATACAAACATCCACAATTGACAATAATAATTAAAAGTAAATGAAATGTAAACACTCTTAAAAATAAAGGTGCTTCACGATGCCATAGAAGAACCTTTTTGTCTAAATGGTTCCATAAAGAACCTTTAACATCTGAAGAACCTTTCTGTTTCACAAAAGGTTCTTTGTGGTGAAAGAAGGTTCTTAAGATTATAAAAAGGTAATAAAGAGATGGTTCTTTAAAGAACCTTTGACTGAATGGTTCTTTGTGGAACCAAACATGGTTCTTCGATGGCAATGCTGTGAAGAACCTTTTAAAGCACCTTTATTTTTAAGAGTGTAGTCATTGTGCATTGTGACCAGTGTGCAGATATATAAATGCACAGAAAGGAAACATAAATTAGAAGTGGATTAAGGGGAGACAATGCAGGCAAAAACGCTGTTTTTTTTCATGCACCTGTCAAATTTGAGATTTTGGGCTTTTTGGTGTTTGATAGTGTTTTTTCAGACTAGTGGAAAGAAAACACCCAAAAGACACTGTTAAGTGTTTCTTTTATAGCACTTTATCTATTTCAGAATCAGAACAGGTAAGGTGTTTCAGGTGTAATACTCACTGGTCTTACACGAGTTGCCATGTCTGGATCCGTCAGCTCCCGACAGCAGTCTACAAATTAATAAACAATATTTATCTGTTTAATCACAGTTCTTAAAAACTATGTGAGAGGCAGGTTGACCTTTAAACATTTACTGCACAACATTTCCTAAGATTCTAGTTTCCACTCGTATTGAACTGTTCACTGAAACCAAACTTACTTTACGATCTAGTTTTGCTCGAAGCACAATATATAAATACTTTTTTACGGTAAACTTTAAGTTAAGCAACTCTTACCTGTATATCCCAAACTAGAGCTACAGCTGTATTGATTAGGAAGAAACACGAAGAGCCATATGGGCAGAGAGCGGAGAAACCTCTGATTGGTCGAGCCAACTATCAGGAATCAACCTGACAAGTGAGTCTGACCAATGGGAGAAGGGCTACGTCAAAGAGCGCCACTGCGCGACCCAATCAGTAAAAAGAACTTCAACACAGTCACCGCCCCATGACATCACAAAATACGCCCTCTTATATGTCTACGCCCCTACATGTGATTTTTAGTTTATTATTTATTTAGTATATTAAAATGTAAGGAATACATTTTGAGATACAAATAATAAAACATAAATAACAACATAATGTTTAGATTTCGGCCTATACATCGCGAAATACCAAATTCTTATTTAGTCAGTTTTATACAAAATGAAATAATTGGCTAAATTCTAAACTCATGCTACTATATTCTATATAAGCCAGGAATATGAAGAATAGTATAGTAGTATGCTTTTGCGAAATTATTATTTTTCTGAATTATAGTACCAAAATGAGATCCCCTCTGTACAAACATTTGACTCTAATATGTCAAAAAAAAAAAAAAAATCAAACAAGAATTTCGAAACTGACTTCATCCAGTGTTTAGATCTTTGTATTAGAAATGTATGCAAATTAGCGCATATTTCATTAAATAATGACATTTTGAGATATACAAATAATAAAACATAAATAACAACAAAGGTTTATATTTCGGTCTATACATCGCGAAATACCAAACTCTCATTTAGTCAGTTTTATAAAAAATGAAATGATTGGCTAAATTCTAAAATCATGCTGCTATATTCTATATAAGCCAGGAATATGAAGAATAGTATTGTAGTATGCTTTCGCGAAATTATTATTATCTGCTGTCTGTGTAACTAGAAACATCATGGCCGGTATCCTATGGAGGACGAAAAATGACTTAAGTATAAATAAACGCATAAATAAATAAACAAATGAATAAATATTGAAATGCATAAATAAATACATGACTGAATAAATAAATGTAGAAATACATAAATAAATAAATTAATAAATAAATACATAAATGGATGCGGAGAAAGATGAGCGTGTGTATGATAATACAGGTTTATAAAGGTCAACTTTAGAAAAGCCCCAAGTTATGAAATACAAATAGACGTGAATTTGAGGAATATTGGAGCGTCTGGAAACGTAATGCAATTATTATTCACGATGAGCCTTTTCAGCCAATCAGTTTGGTCTACTGACCGAACGTCACGGAACGTAATTAATATTCATAAGCCGTGCCTTCGCCATAGTATGGTTTATATTATTCTCCACTTGCTGGTCTTCTCCCGATTAAGATGGTGAGTCACGACGAATGCAACTGTGATTTGTATGTTTATTTTTGCGTTAAAGCAAGGCCTTTTCACTCTTTTTTAGCGTTCGTTTAATTGTCTCTAATTTTAAAATTCAGTCTTCAGGTTTGTGTTACATACGTAGCCGTATGTGTTATTGCTACCGGTCTTTCCTTCTTTATAGGGGGAGATGCAGATAATAATTTTTTTTTCGCCTAACAATATTATTCCAGCTTGAATTATGTATTACGTGCACCGCCTGATTTATGTTTACATGATGTCTTAGAATGGTAATGTACACTGCACAGGCCTGTACTCTTTTAATTCTATTCTATTTTATTCTATTCTATATAACACAGGCCACTAGTCCCAAAAGACCCTCACTTGGGGCAGTAGCCCCTCGTAAAAAAGCCAATCCAAAGCCTGAACTGACAGAGGAGCAAAGGCAGGAGATCCGAGAGGCGTTTGAGCTCTTTGACACTGATGGTTCTGGTTATATTGAGGTGAAGGAACTAAAGGTGAGATAAAAAGCCATGACAGCTGCCAAGAGCAGTTCACATGCTACCGTTGGCCATATATTATATCTGTATACAGAGGAGACCAAACATCTAATGAAAATCTTTACGCTAAATGTCTTTTAAACTTAGAAAGTTTCAGGATTTTGAAAAATAAATGAATAAATAAATAAAGAAAATGTATGACCTACTGAAATGAATCCAAAGCTGAATCATTTCACTAGTGCATAAGACTTTAGGACTCCACTGTATCTGTATATGATGCATATGTCAAGCTTTCTATAAATAATGAAGACTTCTGCTCCAGGTGGCAATGAGAGCGCTGGGGTTTGAGCCTAAAAAGGAGGAAATCAAGAAAATGATTGCAGAGGTTGATAAGGATGCTACTGGAAAGATCTCTTTCAATGATTTTATGGCAGTAATGACTCAAAAAATGGTAAGACTTAAAGCCAAATATGTTTTCTCTAGTAGGAAAAAGTGTCTTATTTTCCAATCTCTTATTTCTGTTTGGAAATCTTAAGGCTGAAAAGGACTCCAAGGAAGAAATTCTTAAAGCTTTTCGGCTGTTTGACGATGACGAGACTGGAAAAATATCTTTCCGGAATCTAAAGAGAGTGGCCAAAGAACTCGGGGAAAACCTCACAGACGAGGAGCTGCAGGTACAAAAATAATGTGTGATAGATGATGGATTTCTTTTTAAAAATCAAAAACATGATTGTTTTTTTTACCATATTGCCATCCTTAGGAAATGATCGATGAAGCAGACAGAGATGGTGATGGAGAAGTTAACCAACAGGAATTTCTCCGCATCATGAAGAAAACAAGTTTGTACTGAATGTTATCAGAAGCACAGGAGTATGAGAAATATTCATTTCTGTCAACATTTTCAAGCTTTTTTTTTTTGTGATTTTGCCGTTTTATGCACAGTACCATTCCAAAACCTTGATGCCTGTCAACCCCAGTGGTCATTTCAGATCCTTGTGGGTTTGCCAAATAGGAAAATGTCAATTGTTTACACTTCTCAAATCGTATCAGTGAACATATAACACAGGTTGTTGTCAGAGAGTCATATATGGTAAGTTGTAGGCACTGAAATATTTAGTGAATCTGTCATCACATGGGTAAATCTCACCTAGAAATAAAAGTTTTGGGGCCATGCTTTAAAATAATTAAATAAAATGCATTTTGCAATAAAAAATTAAGCTCGTTTCTAGATTTTCATGACAGTTAATTTTCATTGACCCCCAAATGTCTCGCAAAAATAAAAACACTGCCATTCATTTTGGAAAACGTAAAAGATTGTATTAGTAAAAATGATTATTACAATGTGAATGTATTGAAAATTATACTTAGAAAAAACTCTAAAGTAATACCCATGACTGCTTGGAATGGGAATTTGGAGGAAAATGTGCTTAACAGTCCTAACAATGTCACAGTATGAAAAACTTAAATGGGCCTTAAATATACCAAATTTTCTTCATGTAAAATGTATTGTTTATTTATTTTATTCAGATTCACTCTAAACTTTAAGTTTCTGCCTTATGGTATGTTTAGGTATTTGTGAATAATATATCACTGAGAGCCCTGTTGAATGATGATCATCAAGTTTTCAATCTCTTCTGTTGTCTTTAGCATCAGTGCGCTTTCAGGGACATCTGTACTACAGCCCTTCTCTGTGCCTCAGCTTCTTTGAAGGAGATTTCTGCAATGTTAGTAAATACATACTGTGATCTTGTGGTTGTAGTTTTTCCTCAGTTTCCTTTATGCACCCTTAAAAATTAGTTTCAGATGTTTTGTATTTAAGTATATTTGAGATACTATTTAAGTATTATTTAAAATAAAATAAATCGTATTAAGCATCCGTTACTGACATGATTGGTGTTTTATTGCCTCTCTTGGTTCCCCCAGTTTAATTTACACAATACAAAGAATCCTCCTATACCTTCTAAGCAGGTTTAAATAAACCATTTTAACCAACAGATATACAGTCAAGTCCATATACAGTGATAAGTATTTGATCACCCTGTGATTTTGCAAGTTCTCTTACTTAGAAATCATGGAGGGGTCTACAATTTTCAGCATAGGTGCATTTCCACTGTGAATCTAAAAATAAAAATCTGTTAATCACATTGTATGATTTAGCAATTTATTTGTGAATTACTGTGTCAAATAAGTATTTGATCACTTGCTTATCAGCCAGATTTCTGACCCGCAAAGACCTGTTATTTTGCTTTTAAATAGTCCAGTTACACTCTGCTCATGATTCTAAATTAGTAGCACCTGTTTGAGGTCGTTAGCTGTCATAAAGACACGTGTGCAGCCCACAATCAGCCAAAGTAGCAACATGGGCAAAACCAAAGAACTGTCAAAAGACACAAGAGACAAAATTGTAGACCTTCACAAAGCTGGAAAGGGCTACGGGGCAATAGCCAAGCAGCTTGGTGAAAAAAGAACAACTGTTGGAGCAATTGTCAGAAAACTCGAACTGGGGCTCCACGGAAGATCTCTCCTCGTGGGCTATCAATGATGCTAAGAATGGTGAAGAATCAGCCCAGAACTACACAAGAGGAGCTGTTCAATGCCGTGAAGAGAGCTGGGACCATCGTTTCCAAGGCTACTATCAGTAATACACTAAAGCCCCGGTCACACTAGACTTTGAGCATGCGAAATTCCTTCGGACGCTGCTGCAACGGTCGTGATATGACGTCATGCTCTGCAGCTTCTTTTTTAAAAGTGAAATTCAGTAAATGACACTAATAATACATTTAAATGTAAAAACATACAATCTACTACACTTTACCACAGTCCTGCAATTTTAAATGTTTAAATTTAAGGTTCTTTTCATTCAGCTAGAGGTCATGCTGTGACGTATCGATCTCCTGCTGGTCACACAGAGTCATGTGATGCGAATTCGTTGGTCAGGAGTTCACCAAGTTTGAACTTTCAAACGCAGCGAAATTCGAAAATATTTCGCATGGGCTTGCGTTTCCGGTCTAACGCATTCGCATGCGTATGAATGGAAGTCAATGGAACGAAAAGTGCAGTGTGACGTCATGGTTTAAAATTTTGCATCGCACGGAAGGTTCCCCTGCTTAAGTCAGCCCATGTCCAGGCCCGTCTGAAGTTTGCCAGGGACCATCTGGATGATCCAGAGGAGTCATGGGAGAAAGTCCTGTGGTCAGATGAGACCAAAATAGAACTTTTTGGTCTTAACTCCATTCGCCGTGTTTGGAGGAAGAAGAATGATGAGTATCATCCCAATAATACCATACCTACAGTGAAGCATGGGGCTGGAAGCATCATGCTCTGGGGGTGTTTTTCTGCACAGGGGACAGGACAACTGCACTGTATTAAGGAGAGGATGAACAGGGCCATGTATTGTGACATATTGGGCAAAAACCTCCTTCCCTCAGTCAGAGCATTAAAGATGGGTCGTGGCTGGGTCTTCCAACATGACAATGACCCAAAGCACACAGCCAGGAAAACCAAGGAGTGGCTCCGTAAGAAGCATATCAAGGTTCTAGAGTGGCCTAGCCAGTCTCTCCAGACCTAAATCCAATAGAAAATCTTTGGAGGGAGCTGAAACTGGTGAGGAACTACAGGAACCGTTTGACCTCTGTAATTGTTAACAAAGGCTTCTGTACCAAAAATTAAAATTGTTTGACTCAAGTGATCAAATACTTATTTGACACAGTAATTCACAAATAAATTGTTAAAAAAAAAAAAAATCATACAATGTGATTTCCGGATTTTTATTTTTAGATTCTGTTTCTCACAGTGGAAATGCACCTATGCTGAAAATTGTAGACCCCTCCATGATTTCTAAGTAAGAGAACTTGCAAAATCACAGGGTGATCAAATACTTATTGACCTCACTGTATATTTGGACACTGACACAATTTTTATTATTTTAGCTGTTGACCAAAACATATTCAAGTTAGTTATATAGTGTACACTCTGAGCTTTAATTGAGACTTGGTAGTCTCATCAAAATTGGATGAAAGGAATCCAAAATTAAGGAAAAACAATAAGGAATGTAATAACTCAAATTGTTTATTCTGAAGAAAAACATCTAAACAAATAAAACACACAATATTATATAACTAACCAACCAACGTGACAAATACAAATATAAAAAAGGACAAGCAAGAGGTAGATCTTAAGATCCAGCACCACAACTTTTATGGCCTTTAAAATAAAACTATTTCACAGTATAAGACCAAATAAAAATAGCCTGATGGAGTCTAACATGCCCACAAAAGTCTATTTAATTCCCAACAAGGTGATGCTGCATATGAACAATTCAAACTGATGCAGCAGTCTTGATGGTTTGAGGTATTTGTGACGTGTGTCTGATCAGAGATCAGCTTTGACTGAGACGTGTTTTGCTGGCAAAGTCAGCACTGAGCTTGCGCATAACCTCAGCGTGACTCTGGCCTGCCAGTTCCTGTCTGGCTGAGCCGTAGTTCTCCTTCACGAAATTGGCGAAGGGCGTAGGGGCCCGTGGCTTTGCGGGAGTCAACAAAACCAGTTGTCCAGTGCACAAAGCGCACACAAACTTTGTGGTGTCCAGGGACTTTGAGTGGCGGCCGATCCTGTGAGGATTATAAACACCAACTATTAGGGACAGAATTGACCATATGCATGGATTACTTTATACCGTTTTAATAACCAACATGAGTTTAAAAAAAATACGTGAGTAAATTGGCTAAATATGCACGAGTCATTGCTATGATTGACAGTAATAACCGGATGAAACATCTGACAAGCTGATGTCAAAAAAAGAGCAGTGTATTAAATGATTCAGACTAAATTCAGAGTAACAAAAATACAGCAGGAACAAGTTTGTGTTGGTTAAATATAGGCTGTTTAATAGCTTTTACAGTTCAAGGTAAAGCTTAAACAATGTAGTTCTAGAATTATATAAAATATTTCAAATTCATATCGAGTGCATTATTTAATTCTTATACCATTAATATTTAATAATGTAGTGAACTATATACAAGTATTTCAATAATTCACCCTTATAGGCTGTTTGTGTTTGAGCTTTATTTATTAATTTATTTTAATGACTTTCTGCACTTGCTATACTATATACTTCACTGCAGTAAAAGTAATACAATGTATTATACTACTAATTTTATAATAAATCGAAAAGCAAGACGTCTTGAAAAAACTAGGGAGCTGAAATGGCAACCAATAATTGATCCTCTGCTGACATCTTCTGGTTATATGGGTAATTGCATGTCATTTTCATCTTAAAAAGACATTGTTTTCTGTGAAAACACATTTTTTTCCATGTTGTCTTTATAAATGAAAAGTGAATCTTTGAAGTGAATTTTGTTGCACAGCTGTAGAGTTAAAAATAAAGGCTTTAAAGTATTACAAGATTTTAAAAATGTGTTCATGACTGTGAAGGCAAGTTACTGATTATCAAGAATACGATTAAGAAGTCCTTGAAGAGAAGTATCGCTAGCTAGCTAACGTTAGCCTAAACACGTTATGATAGTGTTTATCTGTCAGCATTTAAATGTACACCTATGCAGGTAGTCTCCTGGGATTACCAGGCTCAGCATTTCAATTATATGTTGTTAAATAATATTAAACAATGTAAATAATGATGGCAGCACGAACAATGTTGCAATTATTATTTTTCTCAGTTTCTGATCAGAACAAGGCAGTAGAGTAATCTCAAGAGTGTCCACCACATATATAGCACATATAAAAATCATTATTTGTAAGTTCTAAAGAAGGCACCATGCATATGATCAATTTGGATATTAACTTGATTTTTCCTGTTAAAAAAACACTGGTAAATGTGCAAGTGGGACAGTTCTGCACTTACGTGTTCTTACAGCGGTTACACTGATACTGAAACTTGTAGTTGATGTCGTAACTGTGGCAGCGGCTAACCATCGGTAGCTCAGGATGTGCCAGCATCGCTTTACGGGCATAAAGCCTCCAGAATGGCCCGTGCCCATCACGAACGTTGTTTATGAGCCATGTGGCAGCATGACACATTTCATGGACTAACGTATCTCGTAACCGATCTGTAATTAGAAACACATTGTGTTTACAGCCAAGTGTCAAGAGCTGTAAAACATTTTAAAACTGTAACGACAAGTACCTGCAGAGTCACAAACTTTGACAGACAGCTCAATTCGGGCATATCGTTTCCCAGTTCCACGCTCCTGGCCTGAGATGCAATATCCTGCTGTCTTGCGCATCTTCTTGTTCCATGTGACAGACATGTCAACGGGAAGCTGAGGGGTTGGAATTTATATTGAAATTAATGATTTACCCGGAAAAATTAAACGTGTACATTTTTGGCATTGATAATGCCCAAATACATTAGAAAACCAGTTTGCCTGTAATCAGATTTAAACAAATTTAAAACAAAATTTGAAATTTTTTCGGAATCTCTACCTAGTCATCTAGCTAGCGAGTCACTATAACGGTGTTTCCATTACAGATTTGCACAAAACTTTGGCGATATTTTATAAATGTCGATTAAAAAGTATCGTGCAATGACGGCGTTTCCATTTACTGATGTTATGCGACTGAAACTTGAAACAGATTTTTGTGGGATTTTGGCTATATTTAATCGAATGTGACCTGTAAATGCGAATATTCCTTTTTCGAATTGCCTCAAAAACCACCTCATGCAAGCGTAAAAGGTTTTTTGCAATATATGGGAGCAGTGTTGGGGGTAATACATTACAAGTAACGCAAGTTATGTAATTACTTTTTCCAAGTAACTAGTAAAGTAACGCATTACTTTTTAATTGACAAGAAAATATCGGAGTTACTTTTTCAAATAAGTAATGCCAGTTACTTCCCCCCCACCCATTTATTGATTAAAAGCTCTTCTGTCCCCATGTTGAGAGAAATTGTGAGTAAGATGTTACTTTAGTTCTGTGTGAACATGTATTAATTCATCTCACTCACTAAAAATAACAGATACAGTATTCCTTAAAATAAATAAAAAAAATGTGAAATTCAACTCAGAATATGATGCAAACCTGCAATAATTAAATGTTAAATACAAATATCCTTTATATATTTAATCTCATAAAAATAACAGATGTCTTTGCTGCCAACCTTCGATGATTTCATTTATCCATACTAATAAGCAACAAGATAATCTAACATTTGTTTTCCCCTTTATTATTGCTGAAGTGTTGACATTTTTCTTCTGCGGTCTACTGTACAGACGTGAATTTACTTTTCTCCAAGCCTGAGGCTTTTGGTGTGAAAAGGCTTTTACATTTGCCAAAAATAGAACTTTTTATATTAAAAACAAACAAGCTAGCCCTGCCCAGATGTAAAAAGTAATGCAAAAGTAACATAACGCATTACTTTCCATAAAAAAGAAACTAAGTAACGTAATTAGTTGCTTTTTTAGGAAGTAACTGAATATTGCATTTCATTACTGTTAAAAGTAACTTTCCCCAACACTATATGTGACCCTGGACCACAAAACCAGTCTTAAGTCGCTGGGGTATATTTGTAGCAATAGCCAAAAATACATTGTATGGGTCAAAATTATTGATTTTTCTTTTATGCCAAAAATCATTAGGAAATTAAGTAAAGATCATGTTCCATGAAGATTTTTTGTAAAATTCCTACTGCAAATGTATCAAAATGTAATTTTTTATTAGTAATATGCATTGTTAAGAATCTAATTTGGACAACTTTAAAGGTGATTTTCTCAGGATTTTGTTTTTTTTGCATCCTCAGATTCCAGATTTTCAAATAGATGTGTCTCGGCCAAATATTGTCCTATCCTAACAAACCATACATCAATAGAAAGCTTATTTACTGAGCTCTCATATTATATATATACACATCTCAGTTTTGTAAAATTTTACCTTATGACTGGTTTTGTGGTCCAGGGTCACATATGGTAGTTTTTGCACAATTGACGCGTTTCCATTAGGCGTATTTTCAATTCAATTAAAATAACCGATCGTTTCGCTAGATAAGACCCTTCTTTTCCTGTCTGGGATCATTTAGAGCCCTTTGAAGCTGCATTTAAAATGCATTTTGGATGTTCAAACTCGGGGGCACCATAGAAGTCCATTATATGGACAGAAATCCTGAAATGTTTTCCTCACAAAACATAATTGCCTTACGACTGAAGAAAGACATGAACATCTTGGATGACAAAATTTACATTATCTGTAAATTTTTGTTCTGAAAGTGAAGTCTATAGAATTTTTCACCTGCTCCATCATCCACTAAATAAAAATAAACCATTAAACAAATCCTAACCCTAAACAGTGGCAATAGTAAGAGTGATGCTTGTCTGAGCAAACACCACTAATGATTGCTATAAATGGAACTGCAGACTTCACTTGTACCTTACTATCAAACACACTAGCGTTGTAGAGCTGGTAGAGTTTGTTAGTGAGTTCCTCTTTGTTCTGTTTGAAACTGCGGCAGTATGCTGATTCAGGTACAGACAGAGCCTGCAGGAAGCAGCCGGGAGTTTTACACACCGCCACTCTGCGAAATGAACAACAGAACATGAATGTCAAAATCCATTGCTGACAGAACGTGTATGGTCTTCAGAGAGGGTCAGCAGTACCTGCTGCTGGGCGGAGCTCTGGGCTCAGTATGGCTCACTGGTCTGCTGCTGGGTGTCTGCTGCACTGGGGTGTGGATTGTTGATGGTCCTTTAACCGGAAATTGCTTAGTAGCTTTCTTACCCACAGCAGATGGTGTCGACAAACAGGGAGGTCGTGGTTTGGATTCTACATGGATAGAGAATGTGAATGGAAAATAAGCGGTTCGTCTTTCTGTAGTTCACATGTGGGGACAATATTTTAGAAGATATTATCAATCAATAATCAAATAAATAAATAAAAATATCAAATGACATAAAAATATATAGGCATCAAACAAAAAACAAACAAATAATTAGGCTTTTCCTTTTGCAGTTATAGCTGGGAATTAAGACAATAATTTAAATTTTCAAAGATAATTTAGCTCCATGACAGCTATGACCTAAAAATGTCACCAAAAAAAACCTCATAAACATGTCACCAAAACAACTGCATATATAAGAATCAAATCTAGGTCTAATCAGTGTGGCATTTTTTCCTGTTGCTTTCAGCACCTGAGTCAAGAACTAAGTCTGGAAATTTTACCCCATTTTCTGTTTAGTAACATGATAAATTGACAGCAGTATATGCACTCTTATGTGTGTCAAGTTGTAAACACTATTTATTCATACAGCACATACCAACTCGCTCTTAAAATGTGCTTTTGAATTATCAATATTTAAATGAGACCTATTATGCCCCTTTTTACAATATGTAATCTACAGGGTATCTGAGGATATGAACAAGTGAAATTTAAGACTTTAAGACCTTTTTAATACCACCTTATATGAAATTTAGGACCTAAACCTGTAATGGAAATTTATGTTATATTACATGCATATGTGTTTAAAGTAAAAAAGTAAACCAAATATACAGTGAACTTTTCATTTCAGCAGATACTTTTCCACACAAGTGAACCATAAAAGTACCACTTAGAGATATCTGGTGAAAACAATTTATTCTGAAGCAATATTTTCATCAGTGCTCTATCAGCTCTATCATCTTAAATCTGCATATTTGATTTACCTTTATAAAGGCCTTTTTTTACTTTTGAAATGTATGCATCACCTTTGAAATTATTACAATTTATCAAATTCTATATAGCTGTTAGCAGTCAGATTACATAATTTACAATACATTTATGAATGTACAAATTAGAAATGTTGGGGTGGGGATGCATACTTTTAAGCATACTAAACTACCAGCAGGTGACGGTAAGTCAATCATGGGCGAGTTATTGAGTTATTTCAACTGATTCGAGCAAAAACACTGAATCATTTAGTAGTAAAACGATGCTTGGAGAATGTGCTATACTTTTGCTGCGATCTTTGGAACTATTTTCGTTGGTGAAACAGAAAACAGTAAATATTTTGTCGACAATGTAAGTAACTACTTGACTAACTAGTTTATTAAACTACAATTAATGTAACATTTGTAATCGTGAGAATATTCAGCAAAAAGCTCCCTTGGTATATTACTGAACTACATCATGTTATAAATAAACTATACATTTTCAATTGTTCCCCAAGTGTGTTTCTTTAGAGTTTCTTTATATGTGTGCGGTTACGCTCATTTGTTAAAGTATGTCACAAATAGACCAGAAATACACTATCCATTATCAATTGCGGTTTACGCTGATTGTATTAAAATAGGAATCTTTCTTGCCTTTCGATGCTTCACTGGTTATTTTTGTCTCTCCAGTTTTAATCAGGCTGTTTGTTCGGTCGGGCAAGAATAAAAAAACATTTTAAGTGTATCTCGAAGGCTGGGAGAGTTAGACTTATATTTATTATTATTATTATTATTATTGAGACTATTATCTACAGAAAACAGCTTGTTGAACCTGTATTCTGCTACTGCAATTCTGTCTGAAGACGCAGTAACTACCGCAGGGGGAGAAAAAAAAAAAAAATCTCGTTAGACACTGCTGTCATTCCAGTCGCGTCTTGAAAACACAGGGTCACGCCAGCCGCACTTTTTTTTGCATGCACATCTAATCACGCACTTACGGTATGGGTGCTGGGAGCGGTCAAAATAGATGTAAAGACGCTGTTAGAACGGCGTTTTCTTTATGCTTTACCTGATATTTTCCATCAGGACCTAAATTAAGTAATGAAGACTGAAGATATTTTAGCGGAAATGTGACCAAAATAATTTAAGACCTATCGAAACTGAATTTAAGACTTTTAAAGACTTCTTAAGGCCTTATATTAGGAAACCGTTATTTAAGACTTTTTAAGGATCCGCGGATACCCTGAATCTAAGTCTCAGGTGTTCCTCAGAATGTGTCTGAAGTTTCAGCTCAAAATACCTCACAAATAATTTGTCATTTTGAAAATGCCTATTTTGAGTGAATGTAAAAACATGCTGTTTTCGTGTGTCACTTCAAATGCAAATAAGCTGCTACTCCCCGCCCCCTTTTCCAGAATAGGAATTGAACTGAAATCTAATATGGCATTTTAAAGCCATATTAGTTTAAACTTCTTATACACCAATTTCTGAGTGCACACATCCAACTCTAAATAGTGTTCTGTGCTCATCTGTCAGCCAAAGACAGAACAGTTAGCATGCTTTGTAGGTAGGGGTGGGCGATATGGCAAAAATATCATATCACGATTTTAATCATGATTCTTTGTCATGTTGGTTTTACTATTTTGCAAGGTGTCTGAGCAGCATAGCCAAACTAATTTCCCTTTTTTAAAACTAAAACCTTACAAGGTAATCAAAAATAAATAAAAAGAATGGCAGATATTTAGGCCAAAGTGGGCGAAGACAAAAAAATCTGTCTCATTATTTTCTTTGTTATTAAAAAAAAAAAAGAACAAAGATACAAATACACATAACATACAAATAAAACAAACAGTGCTTTAATTTTCAGGAACACTAGGTGTGTTTATCAGTAGCATTCAAGAAAAGTGAATTAACAAATATAAAAATAAAACACTATAAACAAACTATACATTGACTCTTATTAAAAGGAACTGTATTAAAGTTCTTCAGTCAAGAGCAGTGAGTGATTTTTTTTTTTGGTTGTGTTTTATTAGCCTACCATCACCCAAAAATTCTGTCATAATTTACTCACTCTCAAGTTGTTGTTTTTTTTTTTTTTTTAAACATAAAACTTATTTTGAAATGTTAGATCGCTGTCCCCATGCCTAGCCAATTAAGATCCAGCCCCAGACGCCAGATCCCATCAGAAAATATCAGTTTGTCCAGTAACAGAACCACTCGTCAGCAGAGCAGTCTAATACCCAAACCCTGTTAACAGGAGGTCTTGTCCGGTACCCAAAACACTACTAACAGTCTTCTGTCAGCCAAGAAGTATGCCAAAATGTTATTCCATCCTGACGATTACACCAAAATGTTGACTGAGGAAAAAGTAATAAAAGTGAAGAGCAGAAGCAGGAGACGAAGTTATGATGGTAAAAAGTTTTATTTTAGAGTTTATTGAATAGTCTTAGTTGCGTATGTCTCAATGCTCAGACTTCGTCCTCACTCGCTTCTGCTCTTCACTTTTAATACTTTTTCCTCCAAGAATGTGGGTAACCAAACAGTTGCTGGTCCCCAGTTAGTTTCATAGTATTTCATTTTATTTTTTCCCCACTATCAAAGTCAGGGGACCAGCTACTGTTATCCACATTCTTCAAAATATCTTCTAGTGTGTTTAGAACAAACAAAAAAAAAAAAAAAGGTTTGGGACAACAACATTTTTGGGGTGAACTTTTCAATGTTCTTTTAATGACAAACCATTTTATTATTTAATTATTTGGTAACCATCGACATTGCCCTACCCCGCTCATATGTTGTTTATTTTATCCACAGCTCCTAAAACAGGTCATAAAAAGCCTTAAAGGAGTAGTTCACTTACAGAACAAAAATTTACAGATAATTTACTCTGACCCTTGTCATCCAAGATGTTCATGTCTTTCTTTCTTCAGTCGATAAGAATTCTTGAGAAAAACATTTCAGGATTTTTCTCCATACGATGCCCCAAGTTTGAACTTCCAAAATGCAGTTTAATTGCAGCTTCAAAGGGCTCCAAACGATCCCAGCCGAGGAAGAAGAGTCTTATCTAGCGAAACGATCAGTCATTTTCAAAACAAAAACTGTTTATGTACTTTCTAACATCTAACGCTTGTCTTGTCTATGTCTGCGTGACCTGTTTTTTTTTTTCGGTTCAAGACAGTATGTCGAAAAACTTCCATCTCATTTTCTTTCCCTTCAAAATCATCCTATATCGCTCCAGAAGTCCTGACAAAATGTTTACAAAGTGAACATGCAAAGATCATAAAAACGCCCTTTACAAAAAACAAACAAACAAACAAACAAAAAAAAAAAAAGGTAAAACAGCGATGTTGGACAATTTTGAAGCTATATTGTATTGACTGTATTGACCCGGATTACACAGACTACACATAAGTATCGTAGAGACGAGACGAGCATTTGAGGTAAATATATATATATATATATATATATAAATTGTCAATTTCTTTAGAAAATGATCAATCGGTTCGTTAGATAAGACTCTTCTTCCTCGGCTGGGATCGTTTAGAGCCATTTGAAGCTGTATTTAAAACGTTAAAACGCATTTTGGAAGTTCAAACTCAGGGGCACCATAGAAGTCCATTATATGGAGAGAATTTCTGAAGAAAGAAAGACATGAACATCTTGGATGACAAAGCGGTGAGTAAATTATCTGTAAATTTTTGTTCTGGAAGTGAACTAATCCTTTAAATTTAGTTTGTAAAAATCCTGCTGACACTTCGTAAATAGTAAAATAAAATTTAAAAAATAAAAAAAATAAAGTCTTTCATATTTGTTTTTAAAAATTAGAATTTAAAATATAATAAATGAAAAAAGATTTTTTTTGATTGACATTGTGACTACCATCCAAATTTTTCGTTTAATAAAAAAAAAAAAAAAAGAAAAAAAGCTTGCAGATTAAGGGACAGTAATATTATTATAAGATCCACTATATATGTCACAGGGGAGTGAAAACTGAACGGCTCGTTTTTTTTTTTCTCCTCCAAAAGTTTTGCAGAGAAAGGCTGGTTTAAAATTTTACTGGTTTGTTGTTCTTTATATTTTCAATGCTGGTAGATGCACTGGGGAACTGATTACAGCACTTAAACATGGAAAAAGTGTCAAATTTTCATAATGTGTCACCTTTTAGGTAGCCAATTTTGCCAAAACTAGCCCCCCCAAAAAAGACTGAAGGGAGCTGTACCTGGAGGTGGCTTTGGGCTTGCACATGTTCTGCCTCCTGGATTCTGATTTTGTCTGACCCGGTCCAATAAAGACTGGAACTCCTCCTCAGAGCTGCATGTGTCCTCTCGAACTGTTTGTGTCACAGTTATTACTGATGGAAGAACACAAGGCTTTGCAGTATCCTTGTCTTTACTTGTGGCACGATGTTCCTCAGATGGTGGGCGGCTGTGTCTGGTCCTCCAGGTACTCTTGATAACAATGCTAATGTCATCATCACTGTCGCTCAGAAAGACAGGAGAATCGCAAAGAGATGGAGGCCGTTTCTCTGTCTTCTGAACTGATTTAGGAGTTCTAGCAGTCTTGGCTTTCCCTGTGCAGAAACAACAAAACTTGCTGGATACACCTTTTTATCAAAAGACAACTTGATCGATCAGAGCAGTAAGGTGCAGTTAGTGCATTTTATAGTCAACCCGGAAAGGAAAAGTTATTTTGATTACATTTTAAAAAGGAACATAAATTTAAAATAATGATGTGCACAGACAAATCATTTATGATAAACAATGCAATACTCAATTTTATTTTACCATGAAACACTCAAAGATAATCATACCTTTACTAATGGAAGGCTTCCTCTCAATGACAAAATCATCATCAGAGGACATGCTGTTCACTATGAAGCATTTTAAACTGAGGGATGAAATATAGAAACTAATGAATGACTAATGATGACACACTGAAGAACTTGTTCGTGGCGAATTATGCTACACTGACCTGTCATCACTGCTACTTACAGACTGCAACCGGACTTGAGCCTTTGGGGTTTTCACTCTATTTAAAACTAGAACAAAAAAAAAAACAAATGTAAAACTGCCACAGCTCTCAAAAACAGTTATCTGATTTGAAAGCAGTTTATAAAGAACTTACATGTCTCAAATTCATCCTCACTATCTGAAGACAGAACTGGAATTGGTTCTCTTGGGGGAGAAAAAAAAAAGTTATTTAGTTCTGTCACGTTAGGGTGTTGATGTTGGTACATATATTCTAGGGATGCACCAAAATGACTAAACATGGTTTTTCGTGTTTTTTATTAAACAGCCAAAATGTGCTTTTTACAGGTTTGTTAATTACAAAACAACAATTTAAAAACATTTACTTAACAGTGAACACTTTTAACATTCTAGTAGACACTATAGCCTACCAACAAAGCACAATTTAACTTTATTAATTAATAAGTTAGTAAAATAATATTCTTTGGCCATTTTTAAGACCCCCTTCTTAAATCAGGCATGTGTTTTTAATGTACAAATAAATGCAGCCTTGCTGAGCAAAGGAGAATGTTACAATAAATGTATTAATAGAGCTGTTGTAATGATTATCATTTTTGTCCTATTTTTTATTTTATTTTGCAGAACAACAGTAAAATTACAATACTAACATTTATGAATGTTGACTTTTATTTTGGCAGAAACCCACAAGAAGACCTCAGTGCTACTTTTTGCTGACAGCAGCAGATTTATGAATTATTGTGCTCGTGCTTTGGACTTTGAACCCTGGCTAAGGAGCTGGTGCAGCGCTGTCAGAATAAATACAATTTGTGCATGTATTAGACAACATAATGGTCTGTAGTTTATTTACTAATGATTTAAGGCCATTTGGTGATTTCAGTCATCATACAGTAACCAGCAACAACCAGCCCTTTCTCTTCTCATGGAAAACATGCGATGCGATACTATACAGTAGGTGCGTTTCCATTACAGATTTGTGCAAAACTTTGGTGATATTTTATAAATGTTGATTAAAAAGTATTGCAAAATGACAGCATTTCCATTAACTGATGTTATGTGACTAAACCTTTTTTCCCCCTCTCTGGATAAGTCACGGCAACTGATTTTTGTGGAATTTTGGCTATATTTAATCAAATGTGACCGGTAAATGCGAGAAAAAAAAATGTTTCAATTTCTGTTTTGCGAAATATACCTTTTTTGGATTGCCTGCAAAACCACCTCATGTGAGTGTAAAAACTTTTTTGCGATATATGGGAGTTTTTGCGCAATTGACGCATATTTTCAATTCGCAATTTCAAATTTTAAGGGTAATAGAAAAGCAGCTAGTCTTCGTTGTCGGTGCTTGTAATGATTTTTGCGTCTTTCAAGGTCAAACTTTATTAAAATCCCTTACGGGCAATTTAGATGCAGCTAGAATCAGAAACATACAATACATAAAAACATAAATATCACATACCCTAAAAAGTCTAATTGTGCAAGGGACAAATTAATATTTATATCGATTGCTTTTCATCTTTGGCAATCTATATCGGGAACCAGAAGGAAGCAGTTTTAAATGTTTCCACACTGCCGACATGTTTGCTGCATTAGTGCGCGCCTCTATTTGATCGAGTAACATCATTGTTCGGTATAATTTATTCCGTCTTTTCGCTTATTCAGCCAAACACCGAAAGAGCTTTTTTTTTCATTTTCGGCTGAATAATTTCGGTTGCCGAACATTCAGTGCATCCCTACTATATTCACTATTTTAACATGCAAAGAGTCACTATATTCATCATATATCAGTCCCATTGCTTTATAGAAAAAAAATTCAAAACATAGAACTTAACTAAAACTGTACATTACAGTTTAGAGGACATGATCCCTGAGTTTTACAGCATATGATCAACGTGTTTAGCATCATAACTATAATTTCCAATTTATAAAATGATCACCTTGGTTTCTGTGCAGCTGATGCAGATGGTTTAAATGTAGATTTTGGTGTAGCTTTTGCAGCAAGAACTAGTGAGAAAAACAAATCAAACTTAAAATTCTTAATACTTAAACTTAATAATGGCAGAATAAATTCAAGCACAAGGTTCCTCAACTCAAACTTACATTTATCAAAGTCCTCATCATCTGAAGTCAAGAGCACGTGTTTTCCATGAGACTGATTTTCTTTCCCTGAGCTGTCAGTGTCAGACAGCAGCAGTCTTTGTGCCGGATCTGTGCTTGAGGAAGGGCTTGAGTCATAACTGCCCAGCGCTGGACATCTGTTCTTCTTCAAACTCTTCCTCAACTGAAATTACAGCAAGAGACATTTGAAGGACAGGCTGAGAATGAGAGCTCTTGGCATGGGTTTATGTAAATGCTGCTTGTGTTCATTATAATTACACCACCTTCTCTTCAGCTTTATCAAGACCACCGTCTCCGTCCCAGCCCAGCTTTTCGGAGACTCTCTGAAACAGCGATACAGTGCCAGGATCCATCGCCACACGGAGTTTGGAAAAATGCTGATCAGCAGCTGAGCACTTCACTCTCCTGTTGGCACATGAAAAAATTAAATACATTAATGAAATCAAATAAATTACTGCAATTGAGGGCAGCTTGGGTTCAACTGTACTAAATCTGTTATTCATGGGACTTTTCATCAGTTTACACTTAAAAAGAATAAAATATTAAATACACAATGAATACAATATACTTTGAAGAATGTAAAACTATAGTACTATAAAACAATACATAAGAACTCTAAGCATTACAACTGGATATCTCAGCAAAACACACTGGCAAAAACAGTTTTTTCATGCACCCATCAAGTTTGAGATTTTGGGCTTTTTGGTGTTTCAACTGGTTTTTCAGACTAGTGGAAAAACAACACCTAAAAGACACTGTTAGGTGTTTCTTTTATAGCACTTTATCTATTTGTGTCAATAGATTCTATTACAATGCATATTTTTAAAGGCCGTTTTCTCAAAATTTGTTTTTTTCTCCTACACTGAGCCATAAATCTCCACTTCAGTAGCACTTACACACACCAAACTTTACATTTTTATTCCTGTCTATATCCTGAAGGTTTTTACAAAAGGACTTGTTCATATATAATTAGCTTGATTTTATACATTTTATTCCCCCCAAAATGGTAAAAAAATAAATAAAATAAATACATTGTTTTCTGTCTAAGTTTTTTCTGAATTATGGAGTGACAATGAGACAACCAGAATCCCCTCTGTAAAAACATTTGACTCTAATATATCAAAAAATAAAAAATAAACAAGAATTTTGAAACTGACTTCATCCAGTTTAGATTTTAGGACTAGAAATGTTATGCAAATTAGTGCATATTTCATTACATAGTGGCTCATTTGCAAATTTAAATAACATTTTAGAAAACTTGTAATACAAATTTTTTTTTGCAATTATCGATGTAAACAATCAGCTGGGTAAGGGGATAACTGTTAGTTATTTTTCACCTGCAGTGTCTCGCCTTAATTTGCTCAAATGCACAACTCTAAGTAACTCATGCTGCTAAAGCTGAAAATATATGCGAAAACGGACAATACATAATTACTATATGATTAAGCTAAAAATATAATGAATGATAAGATTAAAATGAATACTCGAATCCTATCCTGCAGTTTAGAGCAAATCTGCCACAAAACACTAGCCTGAAAACTGAAAGTCTTGAGATCTTGATTAGCATTGTTTAGGTGTTTAACTAGGGTTGAAGCGAAACTGCTAAATTCAGAAGTACAGGATTGAACACCCATGTACTACGTCTATACGTTAAGCATCTAAGTGTACTACTTGGAGATCAACCTGTCGTTTTTATTAGGATAACGTTAATGACTAAATGTCCATCACCGATGATATAACCTATGCCCATCATCAAATCAATAACACATGACTCGTCTACCACTTACAATAAAACAAATATTCAACCCAAATGGCGTTTTTCGAGTCTGCAGTATCTAACGTTACGCTAACGTAGTCGTTTCTGTCAAACTACACAAGCGAACATGTGACAAACGCACACACTTGCTAATAAACGTATACCTATTTTTCACCATTTTTTTTTTTTTGTTTGTTTGTTTAACTTACCTGGTAAAACTGAATTGTATATATCGCGCCTTCAGTCACACAAGCAGAACCTTAAATCCTCAGCTCGCTGCGCACTTCTGCAACAGCGTTCAAATTTCCCCAACCGGAATTTGTCGTCTGACTGAGAAAATCAACTTCCGGTGTTACAATATATTCGGTTCCTGAAATATCTTACATGTTTCCACTGGGTGGCGCTTATTTATTTATTTTTTTTATTAGCTCAAATTCTGCAATTTTTACAGTAGCCAGGGGGTAAACAAAAGGGAAAAAGGATACAAAAAAAAAAAAAATACTGGGTGGCGCTTATGAGAATATTTCCCGGTTTTCCCTGACGTGGACTTCCTGACGTAAAATTCTGAAATCATTTTTAAATGCTGTAAAACAAGGAGAAACATTAACAAATATACATTTGTGCGTAAAACGTTGCCACAATCAACTTATTATTGCACAAAAATTTACTTTCTTTGTTTTGCATAAAGATTTTTCATCTTCAACCACTCATACAATCTGTCCCAAAAGGATTTGACAATAGTACAACTTTACACAAAGATGTTACTGAGATTCGATATCTTTCAGGAAGAAAGTATACATTTCTGTCCAAATTAAATCTCATCCTAAGAAATTCATTAATAATAATGTCATTAATTGTTTTGAAGTGTACTTTTTTAATTTTAGGTAGCAAGTGAAATGACATCTAGTTCCAACTTTAATAGGAAACCTCTCAGATAAAACCTTTCTTTTAACAGGAAGAAGAAAATATTCTTGTAATTAGTGATCTCAAAACATTGTTATTACATTTAACATCCAAGAATTTTTAATTGTCAATAAACAAATCAACCAATGTACAGTGGGGCAAAAAAGTATTTAGTCAGCCACCAATTGTGCAAGTTCTCCCACTTAAAAAGTCAACGCGTCCGCCATGTTTGTCCGGGCAAGACTGCCTTAAAAACAAATGGAGGTAAACGAGGGAGCTGCATATTTCTGGCTAAAAACACGGTAAAGTTTAACATTTTCAGTCGATTTTCAATTGATTGTGATCTACGTGGAGTTAAAAATAACTCTGTCTTCGGTTGTTTAGTTAGGCTTGGAAAATTATTAATTTTCGTGAGAAATTGTGACAGCACACACTTGTCACGCTTGTTAATTTGGATGTTTTTTTCGGGGTGCAGTTCTAATATTAATTTAATGTAACTGTGCTATATCCATGTAATGAAATTTTAATGTGCAATAAATAAAAAAAAAAAATTATTTTCTCATTGCTGATCACCTGGATTAATCAGTTTGTCCAGTAATGGCAGACAGGAAACAAAGGAGCTGCCTGAAGTTCAGGAAGAAGTGCAGATGTGCATAAAACCAATTGTAGTTTATAAGTGGTTGACAAGTGGTGATTTTAGCTTTCTTGTCACCTGTCTTAAAATGTAAGGGATACTGGAGCTTGGTTGGGGTGGGTGGGACTGCTCGCAGCGGGCGCCGGAAAGTTTCCCTTATTTTCAAATCCAAAACTTGACAGGTATGTAAAAGACACCTGTCCACAACCTCAAACAGTCACACTCCACTATGGCCAAGACCAGAGAGCTGTCAAAGAACACCAGAAACAAAACTGTAGACCTGCACCAGGCTGGGAAGACTGAATCTGCAATAGGTAAGCAGCTTGGTGTGAAGAAATCAACTGTGGGAGCAATTATTAGAAAATGGAAGAAATACAAGACCACTGATAATCTCCCTCGATCTGGGGCTCCACGCAAGATCTCACCCCGTGGGGTCAAAATGATCACAAGAACGGTGAGCAAAAATCCCGAACCACACGGGGGACCTAGTGAATGACCTGCAGAGAGCTGGGACCAAAGTAACAATTCTACCATCAGGAACACACTACGCCGCCAGGGGCTCAAATCCTGCAGTGCCAGATGTGTCCCCCTGCTTAAGCCAATACATGTCCAGGCCCGTCTGAAGTTTGCTAGAGAGCATTTGGATGATACAGAAGAGGATTGGGAGAATGTCAGATGAAACCAAAATAGAACTTTTTTCTGAGTTGCATCCAAAGAACACCATACCTCCTGTGAAACATCACTGCTCTAGAGGAGATCTGCATGGAGGAATGGGCCAAAATACCAGCAACAGTGTGTGAAAACCTTGTGAAGACTTACAGAAAACGTTTGACCTCTGTCATTGCCAACAAAGGGTATATAACAAAGTATTGAGATGAACTTTTGTTATTGACAAAATACTTATTTTCCACCATAATTTGCAAGTAAATTCTTTAAAAATCACACAAAGTGTCATTTTGTCTCTCATCGTTGAGGTATACCTATGACGAAAATTACAGGCCTCTCTCATCTTTTTAAGTGGGAGAACTTGCACAATTGGTGGCTGGCTAAATACTTTTATTACAGAAAAATATTGTACTATACCTTTAATTAAATTCCTCAAAGCTACAGGAATAGCTTTGACAACTAAATAAAATTGCCTATATGAATAATCCAAATTATATTTTAACTTAAAATTATCATAACTTAATATATTACCATCTTCATCCATTAAATGGATTACATTCCAAACTCCTTTGTCAATCCAGTCTTTTTAAAATAAAAATTTCCTCTAGAATACACTTGTTATTCCAAATGATAACATTATGTGGAGTAAAATTGTGCTCATACAACATTTGTTTCAACAACATCTTAACAGAACAATATAGGCTAACTTAAACACAACTGTAAGTCCACACAGACTGAGACATTTGTATTAATCATACTACAACAGAGAAACAAACCGCCATTGCAGACTCCCCTCACCCAATTACACGTGGGTAAATTACCAACTAGAGCTGTATGATTTGGGATCAATAGAAATTCCACCATTTTTGTTTTGTTTTGTTTAAAGTAACTTTAGAGATTATGATGCTCCCACATTTTGGAGAAAAAAAAAACTAAACAAAACAAAACTGTGTTTAGTGGAATCAGTGGAATGAACATGTAAGACCTGTACGTTTTTGTTTGTTTGTTTGTTTTTAGCACAGGCCACACAGTTGTAGATCAACAATAAAACATATTACCATATCTGAAAACAACCACAAGCAGTGCAGTTCATCACTTAAACAGGACATTAATGTTCTAGTATTATTACTATATGTAGACATTCAACAAAATAAATATCAGAATGAGAAAGAGCTTTATTGCCAAGTGTGTTCAAAAACACAAGGAATTTGTTTTGGTGTCAGGAGCTTCCAGTACAGAAATTACAAACATAGTGCAGACATAAAGTAAAGGTAATAAAAACACACTTTTAAAAGAGAATATACAATAAATTCTAAATAACAGTAGTAATAATAAAAATATACAGAAAAAAGAAAAATGTCCATAGACAGAATTATGAATGTGAATATGTGCTATATAACAAAGAAGGTTTGTTGAGTTGTTTACAGATGTCCTGTAGAGGTGTGTTAAGTGTTGTTCAAGTGGGATATGGCTTGGGGGAGAAACTGTTCTTGTGTTTGGCTGTTTTGGTGCACAGCGCTGTGTAGCGTCGGCCAGAGGGCAACAGTTCAAAGAGAGAGTGGGCTGGGTGTGAGGAGTCCAGAGTGATTTTCTTAGCCCTTTTCCTGACTCTGGAGGTGTAAAGTTTGAGAATAGGGTATGTTGAACATCCTGTTCTAAATACAGTTTACACTGTGAATGTGAACATATGATTGTGTTTTAAATGCCATTACAAAAAGTTTTATAAATCTAGTACAAAACACTTTCGTTAACATGCCAGATGGACTCCCGTCACTACTCTGGTAAGGACCTCAAAGCAATGCTTCCCAATGAACTTATTCACTCTTGTTTTAATTCTGTACTAAATCTGACATCTTTATACTATAAAAGTATTTTGCAAGTTTATGATAAGCCAAAATAGCAAACACAGTATATTAGCTTTTGAGTGGCTTCTAAAGCAAAGGAAACTCATTTTACAATATTTAATGGTATATATCCTTCATCTGAGTTTTTAAGACATCTGTTGAATTAATAAGAAAATGCCTGTATTTTCTGTCAAGGTGACAAACAATGATCATCTTTTCTTTTTTTGTGTGTACTCATGTAACGAGGTGGTGGCATGGTGGTTCAGTGGGTAGCACTGTTGCCTCACAGTGAGAAGGTCCCTGGTTCAAGCCCCGGCTAAGCCAGGTTGCCTTTCTGTGTGGAGTTCACATGTTCTCCTCGTGTATGCTTGGGTTTCCAATCTAAAGACATGCATAGGTGAATTGGCCGTAGTGAATGAGTGAAAGTGTTTGCCCCAGCACTGGGGTTGCACAAGTTAGTGCACTCTCAGGACTAGGTTGCGTCAGGAAGGGCATCTGGCGTAAAACGTGGCAAATTGGCAGTGCGGATCACTCCTGATTAAAAGGGAGCAAGCCAAGAGAGATTTTTTTTTCACAAAAAAGGTTGAAGAGGCAGAAGCCTTTGAAGAAGTAGAAAGTTGAAGAAAAAAATCAAAGTGGCAGAAGCCATAGAAGTTGAAGAAAAAAATCTGAGAAGTAGAAGTCAAAGAAAAAGTAAAAGTAAGAGAGTCGAAGAAAAACTCGTAGAGGCAGAAGCCATAGAAGAAGTTGAAGTCAAATGAAAACGTAGAAGAGGCAGAAGCCATAGAAGAAGTAGAATGAAGGAGTGTAATTCTGGATCGAGCTTGAACTCCATAATAATAATGATAATAATTATTATTTCTCGTGTTATTAGTAACCTTCTAGGTTGTTTGATGATTGAATAGAGTTAAACATATATTAGTAGTTATAGACTATGGTAAGAATGAAATGTCCGACAGTATCCGTTCTGTCTTTATCCAGAGTCAAGATGTCATGTCACAGGAAGTCAGGGTGACCCTCCTGCTTACGTCATCAGCAAGTGATCAGGACATCTGTGATATCAATGTTCATGTTTTCCTGATAGATATTAAAGTGAATCCTGTTTAAATCAGTTTCTACCTTCTAAGAGACTGACTGCATAGTATATGTGTATAACTAACCATACTGATAAAGTGTCTTGCCAGAGCTAGGCAACCTTGAACAGAAGATAATGTTTTTGTGTGTCTGCGTGTGTCAGTATCTGTCTTTGAGTTCAGATGAGAAGACTATCCTGGAGAAGTTTGTCATCTGTTGCTGTCCTGGTCAGAAATAGGTCTCTGGAGAGACCTGTTGTGTCTGACCCATGATCTCTTGTCGCCTAAATAAGCATTTGTAGATATGCTTTGAGTTTGAAGTCTACATGTGTAGATGTTTTAAGTTTATCTAGGTTTAGACTAATCAGAATGTTCCTAACCTATGCATTGATGTAGTCAGCAACCTGTGTTAGAGTATAATTACTGGTGTTTTGAACATGTACGCAGAGCGGCCTACGAACTCCATCGAGAGTGTTGAAGCTGACTTCTGCTGATGAGACTGCAAACTATTTTCTTCAGTAAACCTGACTTCGATTGATTGAATCTTTGACTCCTGGTTTTTGTTCATCATATCTGGTCCTTGGGTTTTTACTGTAAAATTCCCCTTACAAGAAAGTCTAAGAAAAAACAGTAGAAGTCAAAGATAACATTGAAGAGCCAGAAGTTGAAGAAAAAATTTTAAAAGTAGAAGTCAAAGAAAAAGTAAAAGTAGAGAGTTGAGGGAAAAACTCAGAGGCAGAAGCCATAGAAGTCAAAGAAGTAGAAGTTAAAGAAAAAGTCAAAGAAGTAGAAGCCATAGAAGAAGTCGAAGAAAAAGGCGAAGTAGAAAGTTGAAGAAAAAATCAAAGTAGAAGTCAAAGAAAACGTTGAAGAGGCAGAAGCCATAGAAGTTGAAGAAAAATGTAAAAAGTAGAAGTCAAAGAAAAAGTAGAAGTAGAGAGTCGAAGAAAAACTTGTAGAGGCAGAAGCCATAGAAGAAGTTGAAGTCGAAGAAAACGTCGAGGAGGCAAAAGCCATAGAAGAAGTCAAAGAAGTAGAAAATCAAAGAAAAAGTCGAAGAATTAGAAAATCTAAGAAAAAAATCGAAGAAGTAGAAGTTGAAGAAAAAATAGAAGTAGAAGAAGTCAAAGAAGTAGAAGTTAAAGAAAAAGTAGAAGTAGAGAGTCGAAGAAAAACTCGTAGAGGCAGAAGCCATAGAAGATGTCAAAGAAGTAGAAAATCAAAGTCAAACAAGTAGAAAATAAAAAAATCAAAGAAGTAGAAGTCGAAGAAAAAGTTGAAGAGGCAGAAGCCATAGAAGTCGAAGTAGAAAGTCGAAGAAAAAATCAAAGTAGAAGTCAAAGAAAAAGTTGAAGAGGCTGAAGCCATAGAAGTCGAAGAAAAAATCGAAGAATTAGAAAGTCAAAGAAAAAAATCGAAGTAGAAGTCAAAAAAAGAATTGAAGTCGAAGAGGCAGAAGCCATTGAAGAAGTCGAAGTAGTACTATTTGAAGAAAAAGTCAAAGAAGTAGAAAGTTGAAGAAAAAATTTAAGTAGAAGTCAAAGAAAAAGTCAAAGAGGCAGAAGCCATAGAAGAAGTCGAAGAAGTAAAAGTCGAAGAAGAAGTTGAAGAAGCAGAAGTCATAGAAGCTGAAGAAAAAATTTAAGAAGTAAAAGTCAAATAAAAGAAAAACCCATAGAAGCAGAAGCCATAGAAGTTGAAAAAAATGTTTATTTATCCTCTGGTGAGATCTTGACAGATTTAATGTGTTCATCTAAGGCTATGTGACTTAAGTGAGTTAATAGATCATTTTAATGATCTTCAAACAGTCATTGTAGTAATTTACTGTAAAATAATTTTTGTTTTTTAGAGTAACTTGTGTGGAGAGTGGAGGCGCCAGCGCGATCACTTGCGAAGAAATCCTGTGAGTGGTATTTTAAGACATTCAGGGGCGCAGGATCTGGGTATGCAGGTGCATATGGGCCTGGGCAAATTGGGGGCGCCGAGCCAAGGGGGAACTTTTAATTCAAACGAGGGAATGAATAGTGTCCTCCTGCACAGGCCCAGTCCTGGCCGAGATGTTCAGGCCCGAGCCCTGCCCTTGTCCAAAAACTTATCTGAACAGAGCCTGTGTTGCAGCCATTAAAATAGTTCAGTTTTGGATTTTAATGGTAAAGTGGCTAGATTTCGTTTCGTTTCTTTAAGTTAATTTAGAAATATGTTTTGAACATTTAATGTTTGTTAAATTCAAGCCTTTGTTTTTTAAAGTAACGACCAAGTGGCCAGCAGCAATGAGTTGAGCATGTTTGATCAATTTAGCCTTCTCAAATCAACACAACTTGCCTAAAATACAGGACAAGAAAGTGCCAACGCAAGCACCTGCAGTGGAAACCTAAAATACGCCATCATTTTTGCTCATAAAGGTAAGAGAAATACATTATTTGGAACTGCAAAAGGTCCATTTATTTGTGTGCACATAATATCAACAAGACGTTATGCTTTTGTAAAATAGCTAAAGATGCACTTTCTGCTGTCTCTGTCTTAAAGGGGGAGCGCTTCACAAAAATTGTCCAAAACTCAGCGAATATTTGCCTCACAGACATGATAAATATATCTATAGAATGTGTTAAATTATTAAGTTAAAACAAAAGAAGTCATGTAATAAAATCATGTTATATTGCGTAATGTAAATTTTTTTACCTACTCTTTTTTAAACTGATGTTTATTTTTTAACATGCATTCAGAATTTTTTTTCATTAATTTAAATGCTGCTTGATCTGAGGTGAAGTTATCTCACTACAATTCAAAGAGCATAAAAATACATGACAAATCATTTTAAATATTGACAGTACAACCCTGTGTTCAGCTTGTATAGAGCACCCAGTGCAATACTTGTGAGTTTAAAACCAAAAACAAATAAAACATTATGATCAGTGATACTTTTTACACTGGATGACAGATTTTCAATAAGGGGACAAATGGATTTTTAGCACTTCTTTATTGAACTGAACACAGCAATTAAATTTACAATAGGTGCACATCACAGCTCAGTCAGCAACAAGTCCCTGCACAATGTATCATCAACACAGATCACAATAGCCAGCATGTGCTAGCTCCTAAAAGGATTGGAAGAATAAATGAAAAAAAAAAAAAACCTGCAGTCAAGTATGTGCAACTCTCTTCAAAATTTGCCACATCTCTTTATTTCAGTTTATGTAAATAACCTTGCAGAATTGACACTGACAGTGGATAAATAAAACGAGTTAATAGGAAGACAGTGTACAAAACCATAACAGTTCACAACATACTTACCTAGACCTTTCCTGGTAAAATCATAAAAAAAGAAAACTCAGGAGTCAATACTTGAGCAGTTTGCAGGCCTTCTTTCAGTGTGTAATAAGACACTCCTCTGCTTAGCGTGTTCACATAGCATGTTTCGAAAAAGAGAGGAATTTTTCTCTATTGATAGCATACGGAAATGTCAGCATTCATATGGGGAAAAAGATCGGTGATCCGAGGTATACATCCATCGCCCAGATTGAAGACATGGTGGACAAAGCTAAAATAGGTCAAGAAGCAAATAACCTAACTAAAAAAAAAAGCAGCCCCTATCTGTTATGATTACCTTTATATTGTCTGAATTATTTTAAGACTGCCCCTTCTCATTTTAGACCCCACTTTTTCATAAAGTCCACTTAAGTTTTTTAGAAGCAGAAAAACAAACAGGGAAAGTGGAGCCCACCAACATCAATTTAGTTAGACAGTGGGAAAGTGGAAGGAGTCTCAGTGAAGCAGCCTTGTGCATCCTGCTGTCCACTCTGGCTCATGGAAACAAAAGCTGGCAGGGATCATGGTCACAGCGCTCACCTGTAGGTTCCATAGAGTCTCTGTGACTGTCACATATTTAGAGGACATGGGGGAAGGCAGGGAGGGGACATGCAAGGACAAGCTTAGCTTAGGTGCTCTCGCTGGCCTCAATAGACTGCATTTTGACCAGGTGGTCAGGTTTGCCTCCGGCAGCGTAATGCTCCCACATCTGTAGGTAGAGTCTCTCCAGGTCCATGGTGTACTGCTTGGTGTTGAACAGAGGGCTGCAGATACGCTGCTTCCAAACACGGGCACGAACCTTCTTCAGGCTGAGTGGAAAGAAGGAAGAATGTGTTTAAAAGATCTTTAACTTGTATTGTTTTGAAAGTGGAAATCGATTGAGGAACTTACAATTCCATATCAGTGCCAAGCTTCACGGCAACATCTTCATACTCCTGACGACTTTGGGCAATCAGCTCAAGACAGCCAAGACAGGTGAGCTGAGAAGCAGCTACACGTGAAGCCAACGTCTCTCCTACAGAAAACATCAGGATGCTAGAGTGTTTAATCACTAGGGCTGTGTTCAATACATCGACACAACAATATCTTGTCACATAGTACTTAGGGATGGGACGATACGAATACAAATTTGTGTTTGTTTTGATTTGTGTGTGCTTCTAAACTTACTACCTGGCATAGTAACCATAGGGGTACCAGCCCACAGCACATCCATGCCTGTGGTGTGGCCGTTACAGAGAGGGGTGTCCAGGCACACATCAGCCAACTGTCCACGTCGTACATGCTCCTCTTTGGGAGCCACAGGGGAGAAGATGATGCGAGAGGCAGGTAAGCCCAGGTTCTGAGCGTACTGTTGGATATTGGGCTCACCCACAGCCGGGAAGCGCAGCAGCCAAAGGACACTATTGGGCACACGCTTCAGGATCTACAAAAAACAAAAAAAAGATGAAACTGATTTACCAATTTCCATTTCTGTTATTTTGTGTAAATAAAAACAAAAGTTATTAGATTTTTTCTTCTAGTGTTCATTTTGTGATGTACTTTATGTGTTATAGTCGTAACATTAATCATTTTAGCTGTTTTTCCATGGTCAAGTACCCTGGAAATCCAGAGATCTCGCGAGAGCACAATTTGAATTGTCTCTGCAAGACACTCTGGCATCGAGCAATGATGCACGTTACTGCATTACGTAAGCAGTTCTGGGAACCAATCAAATCGGTGTATCTGATGTAGGCGGGTCAGAGGAGAGCTAATCTGATGACGACAGCGCTGCGACGTCCGGAATCATTTAGTAAACATTGAAAGATGGCTACAAATGAACACCAGTTGTTTGAAATGGCTTTGGCCGTTACAATGAACGAGTTAGACTTGGCTTTTCATATAAAAGAGAAACAGAAAACAGCACTCGAATCGTTCCTTCGCAAGAAGGACGTTTTTGCTGTTTTGCCGACTGGATACGGCAAGAGCTTAATCTATCAGTTAGCTCCGCTGGCAGCTAAGCATATGGGGTGTATTGTTGTGACTGGTCGTGGCGTTATCCAATTGCGCGCAGTGAGAGTTTCAAATGCATGCTTGGTGCCGCCCCTCGAGTTAGACCCTTTTCATTGCTCGATGCCAGACCCTTAATCTTAATCTTAATTTTTTCCAGGCTAATGGTCAAGCCAAACAGTCAAGGAACGGTTACAGTTATATTTCCATCTGAGATTTAAATTTTTTTTTGAGGTTCGGCACAGCATGTAGGGACTTGGGCTACTAGGGGTGGGAAGGAAGAAAAAAAAAAAAAAAAATCGATTCTCCAATGCATCGCGATTCTCTCTTTAACGATTCTGAATATTTCAGAATCTATTCTGAGCTTGTTTTTTTTTCCTGCATATGGCATGTGTGCACTAGAGACGTGGCAGACTTCATTGCACAGAATTTGCATTCTAACTTGCTTTCATTTATGCCATTTGGAATGCAGCACTATTAGATGCACGAAACTCACGCTGACAGACTATTATGCGCGCTTAGTGTTTGTTCGTCCTAAAGCTTGATTGTGGCTGCGGTTAAATGTCCTTGCATTTTTGAATACTTTTATATGAAAATTGAGGTACTCAGTCAATTACGTTTTCAGAGCAGGACAAAACATCTGATATATCAAAATAGATCTGTGCATTAGTTTGAATGCAGCTTGTTAAAGCCACAAAATGTCTATGACCTCATCATTGATTAAGGCCCTGCTGAATAATGCCGAAGAGAAAAGAAACAACTATAGTCTGTAAACTTAAAGAACACTTATTTTAAATTTAAGTATTTTTTGTTTTAAGTAGCCTGCTTATATAATAAAAAATTAAGCACATATTTTGCACAAAATAAATTTGATATAAAATGTATATGAAAATGTAGCCATGCGCAGTAATATTGAAAACTGAGAATGTGACGCATTGGAATATTTAGTTGATAATGAAAATCGAAATTAAATTGAATCGTGAAACCAGTGAAGAGTCACACCCCTACTTTTAGGATGGCAGTACTGACATACAGAGATTCCAACTAGAAACAAAAAAGCATAGAAACTGCAGTTTGACATTTTGTTAAAATGTAAAGTTGTTAAGATGTATTTGCACAGCAGAAGAATTAATTGAAGAAAAAAAAATGCTCAAGAAAAAAAAAAAAAAAGATCCGAGAATCGTTTTGGAATCGGATCGTGACTCACAGAATCAGAATCGGCTACCAGTTTTGTAGCTGATTATTTGAGTATTTTATAATTATTTTATTATCATAATTATTATTTTTCAAAAAGCTCTGTTATCAGCTGCACAGTGAAAAATGTACCCATATCTGTACCAGTTAGGCTGGTACCAGCGCAGCACAGAATGGAACAGTTAAACAACAGTTTGGACAAATAGTGATTTAGTGGCTTCTGAATCTACTTAGCAACAATGGCTGTTTAAAAAAAAAATAGAAGTCATTTAGATTTTTTTTTTAATTGAATGACTAAGTATTCATAAGTCAATGAAACAAATTTTAAAATGTTTAAATATTAAATTATTTTGAAGAATGTTGGTAACCAAACCAACGTAAGTATTTTATAGTAGTCAATAATATTTTATAGAAGAAGTCAATGGGGGCCAGCAACAGTTTGGTTACCAGAAAACATCCTTCAAAATATCCTTTTGTGTTTACCAGGAGAAAGAAATTCATAAGGGTTTGGAACTTGACAAATGACAAAGCAAAGGCAACATAATTAGAAAAGTATCTTCTCTTGTCAGGTAGCACTGATTAAAAAATTATATTGCATAGACAGACATTAAAAAAAAAAAATCCCATCTTGTCAGTAGTGAATTTTCCTTTTAAATCTTACATTTGCCCACATCTGCAGGGTGGGAGGGTCAATCTTATAGAGCTGGTTGAAGTTGCAATAGACAATTGAGTCTTCAGGGAGGCCATATTGTGAGCGGGTGGTCACCACAATTGTTCTAGGAACTTCTTCTCCTGTTGCTGCCTTGTTGTTAATCTAAACAGAAACATTAAAAGAAGATCAGTTAACAGTTTAGGTACTCAAAAGACAAGCATGTGCCCTAAAACTGTGTCGCCCATCCCTAGAAGCCTTTTAACTTCTCTGCCACCATGTTTGTGCCACCTACAACACTGGTGTGAAGGCCCCAGTGTGGGAAAAAAATGGCTATTGCAGATCCTGCTATTCTCAGCCAGTTTATGGGTGCCATACCTGCAAGGCTACAGTCCCAGATACTATAACCTCCTCCACTGTATAAATCTGAAAAACAACAAAATGTGGTAATATTCTGACTCTGCCTACTAGGAAATTGTCTTTTTGCCAGATCTTCAAGACGATCAAAGGAGGAAACTGATCTGAGGTCATTAGAATCATTTCACCACCAATCTGAGGGGAATTAAGTCTCATGTGTGGATACAAATGGAACAAGAGCAAACACAGCCACGTTCTGATAAAAAAAAAAAAAAAGAAAACCTCACACCACTAAATCTCCATAGAAAATTATTCATAATTTGGGAGGTGCCACTGACCACAGAAGACAATATTCAGAAATTGATCATTAATCAGCAATTGATATTTTGAGCATGATTCACGTAAGCACTTTAACCTAACATTCCAGTTATCAGAAACAATTAAGACAGTTTAGAATTCTTTGTTGTGTAAACCACTTATTTAACAGAATATTCACTTATATGCACTTGTCCAAATTAAATTAAAATAAACTAAAAACATCATGCATGTAACCTCCTCTCTCCCAGAATGAAGGCTCAACCCGAAAATTAATGTGCATGTACATGTGGTCAACTATCCACCGATCTATCATGCTAAGGATTATGGACAGGACTAAATCCCAGTCTGAGAGTGAGCCAAGACCCTCACAGCCAGGGAAAACCCAATTTTCAGCCAAGAGACGTCCAGTGTTGAGATCAACACTAAGGGCCTACAATGGGCCATACCTGAGTGGTAGCCAGGCCGTTGCTGACAGTAAAGCCATTAATGGTGACCTGGATCTGGCCCTGATTGATCATGTTAATGATGGCCTCAGCAGCTGTGTTCATAGGGATGACAGGCATGGAGAGGGCACCATTACTGTCAGCTGACTCTTGACCATCACATTCCATCTGAAAGTAGGGGAATATTGAGAAAGAAACATTACCATGTGTGTTAAACAGTGTAATGGAATGCAATGGAAGTGCAGTGTAATGGAATGGAATAAAGCAGTAACTTCTTCACTAACCTTCACCACTTTGATATCTGGCAGGCTTTCCAGGAAGGCTTTCAGATCGATGCCATTCAGTACAATGCGATTGTCAAAAATATGGCCATTTGACTTGAAGTCTATCACTGCTTTTTTCTGTTGAGTAAAAAAAACAACAACAACATGAGCCTTCACCTCTGTAATAGGATTTTTTAAAATGTTACTAGAGACTGAATCTTACCTTGAGGTGAGGGAACATATTGGCATGATCTCCAATGAAGAAAGTGTTTGGCATGTAGGCCAGCTTCTCAGAGTACTGCTCTGCAACCTCAACAGGAGATGTGTCCTTATCAGAGATTATGTAGTCCATAAACGGAGCTCCACTGGTGCCTGGGTATCCAAGCCACATGGCCTATAGTAGATTGTAAAAAATAAAGCAATCAATCAATTAGATCTATATGCTACCAGTTTAAAAGTTCAGGCTCTGTAGAACTTTAAAAAAGGAGCTATTTTCACTCTGTAAAGTAACATTAAATTAAGACAGTAAAGATACTTTTGTTAACAAATCTTTCTAATCCAAATAAATGCTGGTAAATGTATAAACATTCAAATAAAAAGCAGCTATTTTAAATTGTAACATGCAGTGCTAGTTTTCCGGTTGTCTCTGCTTCTATAACATTTCAAACCCAGCTGCAAGACAGTCCTTAAAGGGGTCCTATTATGCTTTTTCACTTTTTGAATTTTAGCCAGTGTGTGGCGTGCATGTTTGGGTATATAAAACATCTACAAAAGTTACAAATCTCAAAGTCAACTCCAAAAGGCAGATATTTAGAAAAATCCCTTTTCAAGAACTACAATGAACAGCTTCTTTGGACTACAGTGTTTGTTTTCTGGATGCTATGTCGTCACAACGTGGTCCATTAGAACATCATTCAAATCCCGCCTGCGGAAATTTGAATCATTGGCAGGTGTGGAGGGACGAAGTGGGGATTCACCTAACTTTAGCGATGTAGTATGGACAGCCGATAAACGCAAGCACTGACTAAAGTAGCCGCAAACTGCTCCGGTCGCTGTGTCGGAGCTGCGCCATTGACATGTGCGTTATAGAGGATTGAACCAATGTGATTTTGCATGAAACATATCCATATTTAAAACGCAAGAATCACTTTAATCTACTTTGCGCAGTTGTACAGGGAACTTGCTGCTTTGGAAAGGGGCGTGGCAGGACTGAAATGCTGTCTAAGCTGTTTTGCCAATCGCAACGCAGTGGGACTGCTAACCAATCACAACACATTTCGTTTTTTCCAGAAGGTGGTTTTATGGGGAGAAAGCTATTATAATAATGAAAGTTATGTGAAAATGCATTTTTCGAAGCACCAAGCATGAGAGCATGTTCTAGTGCACCCACAAAACTAAATAAAGACTTTGTAAAAGAGCATAATAGGACCCCTTTAATTATAATTGTAAGAGAATTATAATGAAGGGTTTCCTTCAGTTCATTAACTTCAGTTTCTAAATATGTCCCAGGTCTTTCCTTCAACTTAAGTCTATGCCCGTTTTATCACCCACTGGGTAAAAACTGACATTTCCACACCTAACTGTATAACATGAAATAAACAATGTAGATGGCATTCTAAAAGCTACTCTCCAATGCCAACCTGAATTGGTGCAGGGCGCAATGCAAACAGCTCATTGCGTGCTCCTTTAGTATAACCATTCATGTTGACTAGGATGTGGACTCCATCTTGATGTATTCTGTCTGCTGCTTTTCCATTACAGGGGATCTATGAACACAGAACACAATGAAATCAAAACAGATATATATGATATACCTAAATAAGCCTGTGATGTTCACGTTTACTTACCTGTGAAAGGTCAATGAAGTGATGAGCCTCTGCCATAACTTTAACTCTGAAATTAGTGCTGTCATCGGGACTGAGAGCGTAGCAAAACACCTGTAAACAGTATAGCAGCATGAAATCACCAGCTCACCACAATTTGCTCAACAGAATGATTTATAAATAACAACTACTTTATTACAGACTCATCACCTCGAACTTCTCCGAGTTATGCATGCCAGGGATGGACTGCATCAGGTGGGAAGTGGGATGGTTGCCGAAATCCGAGCTAACGTAACCCACACGCAAACGGCCTCCACTGGCCTTCAAATCCTTTGGATGCTCAAAGGCTGGTTTATGAAGTGCATTGATCTACAGAACAAGAAAAGAATGATGCTGATGCTTATAAACTGAATAAGTATACTACTTTTACATAAAAACCAAGATAGAAATCAGAAATTGTAGCAAAACAGAGCAAAATGAGGCAGTTACAGTAATATACACACCTTATCCAGACACAAGTTACCATGTCTCTCTGCAATTGCCTTGCGGAAACCGTGAGAGAGAGGGTACAGCATGCTGTGATGGGGATGCACCGATGGCAGGCGGTTCTTGTCCAGCTGATCAGCCACAATGCTCACCAGCTTCTTCATGCGCTCATCGTAGTCAGTCCAGTCACATACAATCTACAAATCACAATAGAACGTCACACAAAGATTCCCACCAGTGAAAACACACATCCAAAATGTTTACAAACCTGCAGACAGTGAGCTAGGTTACAATAAGCATCAGGGAAGTCAGGCTTGAGCTTCAGGGCAGTGCGGTAAGATGCAATCGCTTCAGGAATGTTTCCAGAATCCTTAAATGGGAGAAGGATTTAATTTGAATTCAAAATAACAATAAAAACAATCTGAAAGAAAGTGAATTTTCCAGATTTCTAGATTCACACCTTGTGTATGGAAGCCAAGTTACTGTGAGCATCTGCAAAAGCGGGGTTGATCTGAATGGCTCGAGTGTAGCACTGCAGCGCCCCCTGAACATCCTGCATCTCTTTCAGAGTGTTGCCCATGTTAGAGTAAGCATCAGCAAATGTGGGGCTGATTCTGTTCAGTGACAGTGAAAACAAACAGAAGGTGAGACTTTGAAAGACACAAATAAAAATGGAAAGAGTGTAGCTAAACACAACATGCCTGATTGCTTCCTTATAGTGCATGAGAGCTTCCTGAAGTTTCCCCTGCTGCTGCAGGACACTGGCAAGGTTTGAATGGGCAGCAGCAAATTCAGGGAACACCTTTCCAACAAATACAACCGACATTTAACATATGATTCAAAATCTCTCCCAATTTTTTTTATTTTTATACATGTATAATAACAAATATGCATTTTCAGAAAACTTCACTGGTCCACTCACCTCCAGTGCTTTCCTGTAGAGCTGCACAGCCTCCTCAATGTTGCCCTGCTCACGCTTGATGTTGGCCAAATTGTTAAGCGAGTCAGCGTGAGTCGGGCACAGACGCAGAGCAGTGTTGTAACACTCCTCGGCTTCAGAAACCTAAAAGTAAACATGCAAATTAACAAAAAATAAACAGGGTTCTCACACTTTCATGTACACTAGATTCAAGGACTTTTAAGGACTTCAAGCACTATTTACTTTATATCAAGCACCTATCAAATTCACACCCCCAGCATATGTAGCGTCATGAAAGTGCTTACTGTACCGAACATTTCATTTACGCTTAACATTTACATAAATGTCAGAGTAATAATAATGTTTTGAATGTGAATCGTGTTCATTCAATGAAATACATTGAATACTGGTAATACTCAAATGCAATTTTGAAAATATTGATAAAATAGGCATTAAACTGGTTTTTGCTGTAGTTCTTGTACAAGATTTAAACTTATATGCACTCTGAATCAAATGATTAGCGATCCGATTGGAGTGCTTCAAAGCAGTGAATCACTTTGCGACGCAGTGGTTTAATGATTAGGAGTTTCAAAAAGCTCTGTTGATACTGTTCTTTGCTCTCTTTCACTACATAAATTATTCTTTGTTTGAAATGAAAACATTGCAATTAATAGACTTAAAATGTTTTGTTTTGTTAAACTGTGATCAAGTTAGTCACAGTTTCCATCATATTAAAAACAATTCATGACATGTCACTCATTATCTGGTACTTGTTTTTTTCGCTAACCCATCTCCACCCATTAGTGTCAATCATTAGTGCCGTTTCGTTCAGATTTTTGACAGCAGCACATATATTTTTGAAATAGCACCATAAACAAAATTCATTTAAAATTTAAATCAAGCACTTTCAAGGACCTATGTTTGTTACTTCCAGTACTTTCCAGGCCTTGAATCTATATGTCTGAAATTCAAGTATTTTCAAGTGTGGGAACCCTGAATAAAGCTCTCGTTTCTAAAGACTGTCTAGTGAACTTTAGCAGGTAAAATCCAGCCATTTTAATTGGAATCCATTCGGTTGGGTATATCATGTGAGGATGAAAGATTTCCCATTGGGTTCAAGTTGGTTGCATGATTCGCCTTCTGACAACAGAAATCTGCTTTGCTTGAGCTGTGGTTTACAAATCACCGACAACTGACATTTTTTAGACTGCAAAATTTCATTAAATGTTAACACACCCTATGATAATGACTGTGGACATTGCACAGAATACTGGTTTAAAATTCAAGTGTAGACAGCAGGGTTGCATAATTCAAGAACAGAAATGTAGGTTCTTACATTGCCCTTCTCCTTGAGTGCATTAGCGAGATTGCAGTATGCATCTGGAAAGTGTGGTTGCAGCTCAATGGCACGACGGTAAGTGTCAATGGCCAGGTCAATCAGACCCTGCTCGTAGTACACGCACGCCAGGTTTCCATGGACAACGGCATGATTTGGGCTCAGGCTGAGGGCACGCAGATAACCAGCAACAGCTCTGTGAAGGAAAAATTATATACGCATCAGACTGGCCGAAAAGGGCTGCGAAACAATACACAACGGCAGAGGACATAACCATTTACCTGTCAAAGATACGAGCTTCTTTCAGAACATTGCCCAAGTTAATGTAAGCATCCAAAAAGTTTGGGTCCAGGGTCACTGCCTGTAAACCAATTAAATAGCCTATGTGAACATTACACTCATTCTTATCACTTTTCAAAGTAAGAATGTCATTTGCAACCAACCTTTTCAAAATGATGTATAGCCAGCCAGATCTCCCCTTGGGCATTGAACACACATCCTAAGTTACTCCAGGCCACGGCAAAGTTTGGCTGAGTTTCAATTGCCTTCAGGTAACAAGCCTTTAACAGGTTAACAGTAAAAAAAAAAAAAGGAAAAAAAAAAACAGGAGGAAGAGGAGGTAGAAGAATAGAGAGTAGAGAGAGGAGGGGTTGTAAAAGTAAAGAAACCAAAAGATCAAATAAAAAGGAAGAAAGAACAAAAAGGGCAGACAGAAAGAGAGTTAGTATCCATTCTCGCAAAAAGCAAAAAGTGAGTCTACAGCATGGGCTCGCGTGCGCGAAATTCTGCCGCGCTAAGCTGCACACTTTTCCTACGCTGCGCAAATCCAACCAACACCTATACTCCGACTTACATTCTTCAGTTATGCAGTTTCAAATTACCTGTATAACTAAAATGTTGCACTTATACTACTACAAAATAAAAACATACAGAGTGCAGACAAAGGTCCCAAATCAGCTTTAGATCGTTGACGTTACATAATCTCAGTCAAATTCACAACCTTAAATGCAAGTGCGGCGTGCAGGTGGAGGTCCCTGTAATGCAAGCGCAAAAAGCCACGCAGACTACCACAGTGTGGCCGCCGCTTGCGCCGTTTCCGCTTGCGCCCGTATTCGCCTGCGCCAACGCCAGCTCAGGGTGCAGACAGCAGACCTGGATTTAACTCCCAACCAGACTGGCACACGAAACTATGAAACCCCCTACCCCTTTGAGGTTTTCAACTGGAGTGAGTACCCATGGCCAAATCTATCATATTTTAAAGGTTTATTTGTTGTAGAGTTAGCTAAGTAACAATCATTCCAAATGGTGTCATGTTTAAGGCTGCACAGCCACTGGGTGCCATGCTAGCAGGGAGAGCGTGCAGGTCTGCAACCCGCCAGCTGGGGGTCGAGGGGAGGGGACAGTGTGGTTCAAGCGCGCATCTTTTGGTCGCGGTTTTGTCGCTGCGCAGCCCTTGCGCCACTGCAGACTCACAGCGCTTCATCTGCTCAGCAGAACGCTGCAACTCCAAATAAAGGAGAAAAAACAAATCATAATCCAAATGAACAGGAAAAAAATAATCAACAAATAAAGAGAGTTAGAGGATTCTTACTGTGCTTTCATTTGCTAACAGTATCCAATCCATTTCTCTTTTAAATTACTTGGGCATTACACTTTTCTTTTGCTTTCACTTACTATAGTTTTTTTATTTTTTTCTCTTGTTTTTTTTTGTTCTTCAAAGGAAGCCACAAGACAGAAGAACTCAGGCATTGGAGTAAGGTGTTTTTCTTTCTGTTTTGTTACAAACCCGTTACCACATTTTTGGACTTTGTCTGGGGGGCGGCCGCAGCTGGAAGAGGAGAAGACTGATGCTGCCCTAGTGTTCCTGTCCACCGGACCGCACCTACGCAGGAATAGTGTCACCCACCTGAAACCTTCTAAATAACAATATCAGTCGTGGAAAAACCAAAAGAGACAAAATAAGAAAACAAGAGCGTTAGTAAAAGTTTGCAATCAAGACATTTCATATGGACATGAAAACTTGTATTGACAAAGCAAAACAAGTAAAACAAAATGAAAAAAGGAAAAGAAATCTAAAATGACCTAACATCAGTTTAAACCCATGCAATGAAAGGATCGTACATTTTCAGAAACAGGAATATGTTCGCGAGGGGGTCGAGAGTGAAGAAAGGCTTTGAAATGAGACTTACACACAGGTTCAAACTTTCCATTACAATGTCACATTTTCAAATACAGGTAAAGGAGGGAGGCCAACTGGCTTGATCTTACCCAAATGAACTGATCACATTGCTCTGGGAATATTATTAATAATCATAACATACAAGGGGGAAGAAATGTAATCGATCATTCTTTTGTTCTTTGTTTACGTGGTTTAATACCTTGTTTGCTTTATCCTGTCCTGCCTTCTTGACTCCTGGCCAATGGATATGGAAAGAAGCCTGAGGTTTAAAGACTTCATAATCATCTAGAAGCCTCCACAGCTCTGAAATAAAGAGGTCATCGCTTGTGTCGCGCGTGTATAGTTCTCTCTCTCTATCATGGTTTCTGACGCGTGCAGTGGAGTGCAAAAATCGATCTGTCTGCCTGGCACAGCCTAGGGCTGACACACAGTGTTGGAAAAACATAAACCCTCCCGAACCCGATTAGCTGTAAATAGGGGGATATGTAATTAAACTGGGGGGGAAAGGCGGCAAAAATGAAACCGTCTCTACTCAAATGCACTATGGAGCCCATACAAAGCATCTGTTGGCTTGACTGAGGGGTCAGACAGACAGTTCGAAGCGCGCACACTCCACGGGCCCTAAGCGAGCGCGCGGGGGGTTAGGAGCGACAGAGCTGGTGGGGGGCGCCTGCCCCTTGCACTCTTCCCCACCCCGCCCCCCTGAGGCACCAAATAAGAGGGCTTCTAACCAACAGGATGAGAACTCTCTCCACAACATTAAAACAAACTCCCAAAGACCCACAGAAACCACATACTGCCTCAAAGGTGGCATTTATTTGGGGAAGTAAATCCAAACTGACAGCCAAAGGGCCATGACTTTTCAACTTTTAAAAAGAATCAACTAGTTAGAATAATGCACATGAACTGCATGGTTAGGGTTAGAAGCCATCTTATTTTTTGCATAGCAAAAACCACTATCTTCATCAGTCCATTTATTTCTCCAAGACCGAGCCAGCGAAAACCCTCCAAGAGACTACAGGGAAGAAAAGCATGCCAAACTGCAGCATGTGTTTTAGGACCCCCGTTTGGTGAGACACAGAAGAGCCCAGCCTTTCTTCCTTTGTGTGGGGGCAAGCGGGGGCTGGCCAGGCCAGGATGAAGCAGTGTTTAGACTGAAAGAAGCATTGGAGTGAGAGAGGGCAAAAAGAAGGGGTGGATCTCTAATCTAGCCATCCAAATTAACAAAACAACACAGCAAGTGAGAAGAGGGTAAAGGGGTCTTAACCTTGCTGAATTTATAACAAAACAAAAAACTGAATTTGAGATGCAGGTGACCTGGTGTGCAGGTGACACTCTGCTCTAGTTGAATACTGGGGCTAGTCCTGTAGGATGGTAAAGAGTGCTGACGTGGGGAAATAAAATGACCAGTGCACTCGAGTGTACTGATAAGAACTTAAATTAAACACACTGCAAAAAAAGTTTTTCTTACTTAGAATTTTTTGCCTTTGTTCCAGCCAAAATATCAAAAAATTCTTAAATCAAGAAGGATTTTCCTGACGACTCAAAATTAAGTGCGCTTTTTCCTTGAATCAACCAAAATAATCTGCCAATGGGGTAAGGAAATTAATCTTGTTTTTAGTTTGAAATAAGACTTTTTTGCTTACCCCATTTGGAGATTATTTTGCTTGTTCCAAGCAAACATATTTTTGAAATATTTGGCTGGAAACAAGATAAAAAAAAAAAAATAAGTAAAGCATTTTTTGCAGTGCAAAAGCCTAACACTCACTCCCAAAATGCAAGAATGGCTAGGTGTCTGACAGAGGATTATGGTGTACAGCTATAATTTTAGAGTTAAAAAAAACAAACAAAACTCATTATGTAAACGTGCAAGGGCCGACATGTTTAAACATACCTTTGCCTCTTCAAGGCGTCCAAGCGCTTTAAGCAGGTTACCCAAGTCACTGCGTACACAATACAGATCCTGTAATTTAAAAAAAAAAAAAAAAAATCATCAATTACTATTATACAAGCGTGCATCCACTTTTCTCTCAACTGTTTACTTTCACTTTAGACACAACCAACTGTGTTTATATGTAATCCTTGCGTGTTTTTAACAGTATTAACGAATCAGATGCCAAAGGTAGCTTAGTCCAGGCGTGGTTTGACAGGCTTTTAGCGCGCACTTCAGGTTTATGCACTCATGAAGCATGATACTATGATATTTATTCAAAGGCAGATCGTGGAGACATTTTAATAGGGATGTCCCGATCCGATCACGTGATAGGAAATCGGGCCCGATCACGTGGTTTCAGACTCGATCGAAATCGGACATTACCTCCAGATCAGGACTCGGATATATATGTATATATCAGAGAAAACTGTCTGTCACTGACGGAATTTCTGTTGCAATGACGGAAAAATCTGAAGGCCGTTTGTCACTTTGGCAGGAGTCTGAAAAGGAGTGCACGCTGGCGTTTCTGACTGCCGCTGCTCCCGGTTTATATCAGTTTTAACATTTGTAATACTTCGTTATTTTAACACATAGTTCAAACATTTTTACGCTGCAGGGTTTTTAAAGTTTAGGAGCAATCCCCTTTAGGCGTTCTACCTGCGTGTTCGCTCTCGAATGTAGTGCCTGCCTGGACGGTCTAAGGTTCGGCTCACGCGCCCCGGGATCAATTGCCCTCGGCTGGACGGTCTAAGGTTCGGCTCACGCAGCCCAGAATCAACTGCCATCGGCTGGACGCTCGGAGGTTCGGCTCGCGCAGCCCAGAATCAACTGCCATCGGCTGGACGCTCGGAGGTTCGGCTCGCGCGGCCCGGGATCAGCTGCCCTCGACTGGATGGTCTGTGGCTGGTTGCAGTGAGGTTTGACTCACGCGGCCCGGGATCTACTGATCTCGGCTGGATGGTTGGCTGCTCTGTCTTCTGCTGGAGGGTCTGCCACTGGCTGCAGTGAGGCTCGGCTTTCACGGCCCGGGATAAACTGCCCTCGGCTGGACAGTCTAAGGACGCGGCAGGCTGGGATTGGCTGTTTGGTCTATTGCTGGTTGCGGGGAGAATTGAATGACCTGCCACTTCCTCACCGGGAGGGCACTCACCCGCTAAAGTGGTTCGCCTTTGGTGAACTTGTGTTACAAGGATGAACTCCCTTTTGCTCACTACTCTGGTATGATATATCTGTGCAAATGCTTTTAATTCCCTCTATTCTGCTGTTTCGGGTCTTGGTTATATTTGTCCAGCTATGTCTCTTTTCTATTCATCCTCGGATCTGCATTATCTGAACTGTTCATATCGTCTTCCCGTGGACATTTATAATTAATGTGCTTCCTTGGAAATTTTGCGCCGTCCTCGATATTCTGATTTTTGCGAAATTCTGATTTTAAGCCATTCTAGGATTTCACCTGCTTTTAATTTAGGGTCTGTCTCTGCCAGTATCCAACCCTATGTAAGAAATCTTGGGGTTGTAGTCGATTCGTCACTGAACTTTGAGAAACAAATTAATACTGTGGTACAGAGGAGTTTCTTCCATCTGAAATCGATTGCGAAAGTGAAACAGGCTTTGTCTCACAAGGACTTAGAAACAGTAATCCATGCATTTATTACATCACGCTTGGACTACTGTAATTCCCTTTATCATGGCCTGCCTCAAATGGCAAATTCTCGTCTGCAAGTTGTGCAAAATGCTGCAGCAAGGCTTCTTACTGGTACAAAAAAGTGGGATCACATCTCTCCAGTTTTAGCATTGTTACATTGGCTTCCTGTAAAGTTTAGAATTGATTTTAAAATAGCTGTCTTTGTGTATAAGGCTTTATCTGGACTTGCACCTAAATATATTTCGGACCTTCTGACTCCATATACTCCTCAAAGGGCTCTCAGGTCTAGTAATCAGCTTCTCTTAACTGTCCCACGTTGTCGCTGTAAAACAAAGGGTGGTCGGGCTTTTTCAGCTGCAGCCCCTAAACTTTGGAATAGTTTGCCGGAAAATGTGAGATTTGCTCCTTCATTAGCTAGTTTTAAATCACTTCTCAAAACATATTTATTTTCTCTGGCTTTTGATTAATGTTATTTTAGGCTCTGATATCAGTCTGCTCTTATCTTATTTTATTGTATTATATTTTATCTGATGTCTGTTTTCTTTTATGTTTCATATCAGTATGTTGTTGTACAGCACTTTGGTGCAACTCTGTTGCTTTTAAAAGTGCTATAGAAAAAATTTTTGACTTGACTTTTGACTTTGACAGATTACACAGAGGGTGATCTAGCATAATTATTAGCTGTAATCCCCACCCCTGTCCAGTTGGTGGCGAGTGCGCTCCAGTGTGGCAACAGAGCATTTGCTCCAGAACTAAAATGCAATTGTTACTAATCTTTTGCCTTTTGCTATGCGTTTGATTAGACACAGGCGCAGTAGTACTAAGAAGCTACAATGATCTATCATGCCACATTAAAGAGCGCCAAAAAGGTATTTATTGCTTGAATTTCCTAATGAAATTGAATTTGAAATTTGAGACTTTGTTTCATTGCGATTTATTGGATGGGAGGCGCACTATGTACTCGTTAGTCATCGACTGAAAACAGCACAGACTCAAAGATTGACTGATCAATATTGCTCATTAAAATGAAAATATATTAAAATCGATGTCATTGCGGGGTGTGTTGAACATGAAAAGTTAAGCAGTCTCATCTGTTCTCTTCAACATCAAAAAAATGCAATTAAATGTGTTATAATTAAAATATGAAAATTAAAATGACAGGTGTTAAAGAATTATGACAGAATTTTTACGACCCTGTCCGTCAAAATGACAGGCAATGTAACAGTCTAACGCAACCTCTGCTATATATATTCTCATTATTTTTTAACACATCTATAGTTTTGCGGTGGCACAGAGTTAGACCTCTTGACTCCACACAGAAACACAGCAAACACTGTGGCACTTTTATTTTTTCATTTGTTTACATGCCTACCGAATATTTTAAGTTGAGGTGCTATTTGTTTTTTATATTAGACTTTTTTATATATTTACCGTTGCACTAATGTCCAGAAGTAAAGAATTTATGTAATTTATTACTTGATTATTCAAGCTACCTCACAGAAGTGCTCTGTTTGTTAACAGAGTTGTTGAATGTTAAAATAAGGTGAATTAAATAAAAAATAAGGAACATCCTGGATCTGTTTCTTCACTCTTCTTTTTTTTTGTTATAGAAGTATTGGATTGTGACTCTAACTCAGACTTGAGGGCAAAAAAACCTGATCGGGACATCCCTACATTTTAATCATCCACGATCAAAAATCGTCATATTGCACTTACAAGCATTTAAAATAATGTTGAAAATGATGGCTACGCTATAAAAAATACTGAGATATTGCATATCATCAAGGCTGAAAACAGTGAGATTATTTTCAGAAATACCACATAGTGTGAAACCACTGATTCTCTGAAACATTTTGAGGCGTAACTCACAGGATTGTACTGGAGGGCGGACACATAGGCTTGAACTGCTCCCTCCATGTCCCCTGCCGCCACCAGTGCTGCTGCCAAGTTGATGTATCCATCAATGAAGTCTGGTTTGAGACGGAGCGCGTGACGGTAGTGCTCGATGGCCTCCTGAAGTTGACCCCGTTCCTTGTAAACATTACCCAGGTTGGAGTAGGCCTCAGCCAGCATGGGGTTCTGCTTGATGGCCAGAGTGCTAAAATGGGCAGACCTGCAGAATTCAGAGAAGGAACATTTACAAAAGTAAAAGAAGGAACTGACAAATTTACACCATGTGCAACGAACAAACTCCCTATAATTGCCTGTAAAAACTGACAGCAAGTCATAGACATAACGCCATGTTCTCACTATTCTTGAACTTTCATAATAACGAGATTCTACCTCTACTAGTATTTGAGCTTTTATAAAATGTGTTATATTAAAGATTTGTAAATTTGTAAAAATGAAAGACTATCAATACTAGGGATGGGTACCGAAACCCGGTATTTTATCAGTCCCGGTGCCAAATTATAAAAGACTGAAGTATCGATAAGCTCTGACATTAACGGTTCTGCTGTCGGTACTGGAGAAATTAAAATAAATGTCCTATTTATTATTGCTAAATAAACATCAGCTAGCATATTTTACCTGACCAGCCTTTTGTAATTTGCGATAATATTCGTTATTCGCCTGCACTGCCGTTATTTGCAATCTCACGCACAAAATGTAGTCTGTTCCGCAGTACACAGAGCTCGCGCGCACACAACATGAGAGAGAGCTCGCGCTTATGGAGTGACGATGGCGGAGAGCGCCGAACGATCCAAAGTATGGTTACACTTCACCCGCGTGAACACGGACAATGCTCGTTGCAACAAGTGCAACAAGATTTTCGCTTGTAAAGGTGAAAACACAAGCAATTTATCAAAACATCTAGCCAAAGTGCATTATGTGCAGAAATGCAAAGTTTTCCACTGCCAAGCTTCTACTTCATCATCCGTCTCCTCAGGGGGGTGTTCCATAAAACAAGTTTACCAAATAAGTCAGGCTTATTTCAGTTAGTCTGACTTATTTTGTGCCAAATCAAGTGACAATAAGTCAGACTAACTGAAATATGCCTGGCTTATTTGGTAAACTTGTTTTATGGAACACCCCCCAGGTATGCATGCTATGTTAAAATAACAACATAAACATCACATAAGGTCTCTCTAAATCAGTATTATAATTAGGGATGCACCGAATCCAGATTTTTGGGGTTCGGCCGAATACCGAATCCACTGTTTAAGATTCGGCCGAATCCGAAAACGAATACCGAATCCTACTCGCATCCTTAATCACACATTTTTAGCTGTGACTGTCCAGCTGCCGTACCTGAAGTTGCTGCATTTTGGCTGCTGTCTGTAGATTCCTTCATGCACAACTCGTATTCTTTTGGATGTTTTAGATGCAAATGTTTTAACATCGGCAATATGTTGTGTACTGCTTAGGGTCCTTGCCACCACGAGACAAATTGGCATTGCAAATTGAACATAAAGCTCGACTTGAATCGCCTTCTTTTGGTTGAAAGTACTGCCAAACAAAACTTTTTTTGCTTACGAGTTCCATTTTCAGATTCTTACAGCCTACTACATTCGAACAGGTCCTATGTAAACACCTTCACGTAATCAACGGCCGTGTGACGTCGTAGTGCAAGTCTAGGGTTCGGTTTCGGTGGAAAATAAATCTAAGGTTCGGCCGAAACCTAACCCCGTCAAAAAGCCCAGGATTCGGCTGAATCCGAATCCGAATCCTGGATTCGGTGCATCCCTAATTATAATGTTAATAATTTAATAAACACATATACATATAGCCTACATATAGGCTAAATATTTAGAATATTTTTTATGCAGTAGCCTAAATAAATAATAATCATTAAAATGCCTTTATAGTACTGCTTTTACAAAATAGATAAATAATAATAAACTATGCTAAGAAATTATAGAGCAGAGCCTACCTAAAAATTAATTTGTAGTTAATCATTGTATATTCATTTACAAGAAATTTGTGTTTATTTATTTGTTTTAGAATCACTGGTTTTGTTTGTGTAATTAATTATTTTACATTTAAAAAATAAAGTGTTGTTATTTCTGTTGTCAATTTGTTTCAGTTTTTTAATTAAAAACGCAACAAAAAGTATCGATAGGAGTACCGTTAAAGTACCGAAACGATAAGTGGTATCGATAGAAGTAGTAATATCGTTAAAACCTTAACGTTACCCATCCCTAATCAATACACTTTCTTTAGGATTACTGTAAGTGCAAAGTAAACCAAAGAACATTGATTACAAAAGTACACAGGGTCCATTTTGAGTCGTAAAGAAATTATGTTTTTTGAGGAAAACATTTCAGGATTTCTCTCCATATAATGGATATGTATGGTGCCCCAAGCTTGAACTTGGGGAATGGAGTTTAAATGCAGCTTCAAAGGGCACTAAATGATCCCAGCCGAGGAAGAAGGGTCTTATCTAGCGAAACGATTAGTTATTTTTTTAAACAAATTGAAAATGTATATACTTTTTAACCTCAAATGCTCATCTTGTCTCGTTTCTGGGATGCACATGCATAGTCTGTGCAATCCGGGTAAATACAGTTACGGTATGTCAAAAGAAATCCCATCTCATTTTGGGAAAGAAAACAAGAGTTTTTCGACATACCCTAACTGTATTGACCCGCAGAGATGAGACAAGACGAGCATTTGAGGTTAAAAAGTCTATAAATTGACAATTTGTTTCAAAAATAGCTGATCGTTTCGCTAGATGAGACCATTCGTCCTTCGCCGGGATCATTTAGAGCCCTGCATTTAAACTGCATTTTGGATGGGGGCACCATACATATCCATTAAATGGAGAGAAATCCTGAAATGTTTTCCTCAAAAAACAATTTCTTTACAACTGAAGAAAGAAAGACAAACATCTTGGATGACAAGGGGGTGAGTACATTATCTGTAAATGTTTGTTCTGAAAGTGAACTAATCCTTTAAGGGCAGGACTGAGAGCACAGCCTAAACAAAACCCCCAAATAATTGACCTTTAAACACCACACCACCAATCCTTCTTCCCAAAGAGAAGCAGTGGAGCAGACCCACAGACCATGCTCCATGAGGACAGAGCAAAGGGGCCCCATCTCACCTGTCAAGCCTGCGACACTGGAAGTGGATAGAGGAGAGCAGCAGCAGTACGCCAGTATTATCCGGCTCCTGCCTCCACAGCTGCATACAGTGGCGTTCAGCCGCCTCAAAATCTCCTGACTGATATTCACGGTGCGCCAGCTCTGCCAACCCTTGGAAGGAAAGCATACGTTTGGTTGGTTCTGGAGCACCAACACAACCCAGAGGAGGGGGAAACAACATGTTAGAAGAAATGGAAATGAGGTAAAAAAAAATTAAATTAAACTAAAAAAAAAAAAACTGATGCAGTTCTAGAAAAAATAACACTACGGTGTGGAACCTTTTTTTTTTTTTTTGTGCTTTATATAAATATAAAATTGTCACTGCAAAACAATTCTAGCTTAAAATGCTTAAAACTAGTACTGATGGTTCCTGTAACGATGATAGCATTAATGATGTACTGCCATCACAAAATAAATCAATAAATACACAAACTCAGCAGCTAATTATATAAAATGACTGAAATTAAAACATCTAAGGTTTTAAAATCATTAATGAACTAATAATTAAAAAAAAAAAGCTGTAAACCTTAAATTGAGATTTAAAGAAATGGATCAGGATGAAATGAAAAATAGAGATGAGGTTTGGTATGAATGAGTATGACGTGATATGAAGGTGCAAAGGACAGATTAACATACATGGGTTTGCCCCAAAATTTAGAAATAAAGGACAAGCTTCCTTTCAATTCAAGTGTACAAGTTTAAATTAGCCTACAGGAAAAAATTATTTGCTTTAAATTAAATTCACCACAGTCACAAAACTGAGTAATTTTATTTACAATTTCATCCAAAAAAGTTTGTAACAAAACAACAGTCGGCTGATTAGACATATTTAGCTCCATTTTAAATTAGAGCATTTTGGGAGGTGCCTCAATACTAACGGCATTTAATGTTTCTATAAATAACTCATGTGTTTTATATAACATATTAAGGGTTTCCAAAGTGAAAATTAAATGGGTAAAAATCACAGAATCATTGCATTTCAATGATACACTTAAATTCAAGTTTGATTTACAAATTCGCAATCGTCTATTGAAATTTTGGAATTGACACTTTATTCTCAGTTATGAATGGCGAAAAATCCTGGTTTACACACTATTAATACTAAATATTCACTAATATCACGTCTTAGGACCATAAAAGAATATGCCATTACAAAAAGGCCTTCCATAAAGCAACAATACACTAGACAGAAGAGGAAGGAGGATGGGCATGTTTTGCAAGGACACCACTCACCATCCTACTAACGTTAGAAGCTGCTAACGTTATACCCACCTATTTGTTAAAATGAGAAAAGAAAATACTACTTTAATTTCGCTAGTGTTACTGAAATAGTTGCTCTACCGGTCTGAAAACAGATCTATTTGAACAAACTACTTCACAGTTTACTCATGCCACGCATGCAAAGAGGTCAGTATTACAGAGCTATTAAATCTGTTACAAATAAACTACACATTAAATCAATAAAAGTGCAAGATAATTGTCGAAAGCATTTATATTTAGAGCCAAACGATCATTAAGGTTATGCTTACCTGTGCTGTCAGCCACGTTCCCCACCGAGCTCGCCATCGCTCCTTCACGCTTTACCGAATCTTGTGCAACGGCGGACAGTGTGACGATTTAAGTATAGATGTAAAATATAAAGGTCAAAATTAAACTAACAAGTTTTAAAACTAGACTCGCATATTAGTGCAAGAAACGCTGAAATCTTCGGTAAACAGCCGGCGGTCTTCCTGCTGCTAAGCTAACACACTACAGGAGACGAATCCACGAAATCTGACACGCAAAGAAAACACCCAATTATGTTTTTCTCGACGTTACTTATTCCAAAAATATATATCTTAAAGCCTTAAACCTTAAATCGACATAGCTAGCAAAATATGCGAATTTATATTCGATGCTTTCACCACTGCGGTATTTTTAGCTAACAATGGCTTTCTAGTCTCCACTGAAATGGCGGATGTGACCGGAACTTCTTTTTCGAAGAGGAGGGGCAGGAACGTTAAAAAGTAGATCCATAGCAAAAACAACTGCGTACGATTGTTAAATAATTATTGTGAAAGCAAATTACAACCAGTGTGCGTTAGTGTACATATCAGATATAGAAAAAATACGAAAGTTTAATAGTCTTTATACTTTTTCCAAGTCCAAGCGCTGTTTGTTTGTGTACTGTTATTTGGTTTTATGTGCTGTATCATTACGCTCCACTACAGATCCATGAACGATAATGGCAGCGTTCAAAGGGTGTGTGGGTGGACTCAGCACGCTGTTTAGGCGGGAACTATCGCACTATCTACTAAACACCACCACAGGTGAATAGGGTAAACGTTTTGACTAACATATCACTATACTTTAGAAAGCTGATTAGTAATATTACAATTATTACACAAGGCAATTGTTTTGTATTGCAAGTTTTCTGAAATCTAATTTAATATGCATTAATTTGCATTTCAGTACATAAATCTGAACATTTCAAATGTATGGTTTAATTATACTGGCATCGTGTTATGTGTTAGAAACCCTTTGACATTCAGTTTTTATTTCTCACTAAGTGTAAACAAGTCATATTGTGACAGTACTTGCATTATTTGTTACTGCAGTGAACATGGAATAAAATGCAAGGAATGCATTTTTTATATTGTTAGTTTTTTGATTATAAAATAAAGTACTGGCTTTTAAGAAACAAATGTGCGATAAGTCAGGAAACTCAAGTCAGATATGAAAGAAAGGGAAAAGAGCAGAAGAAAGGTGAGGAGGGAAGTTGAAAAAAAAAGGATGAGGCTTTAATATGTATACTTGAGTTAATTATTATCAATATGTTGTTAGGTTTCATCAAACCTAACGTCAGCACAATGTCAACATTAAATTTTACGGATGAATTGAGCAAATATTTAGAGAGCAAAATTATTTTACTCAGGCTATATACAGGTGCATCTCAACAAATTAGAATGTTGTGGAAAAGTTCATTTATTTCAGTAATTCAACTCAAATTCTGAAACTCGTGTATTAAATTCAATGCACACAGAACGAAAGTAGTTTAAGTCTTTGGTTCTTTTAATTGTGATGATTTAGCTCAACAAATTAGAATACTTCATAAGACCAATAATAATAAAAAAAAAAAAAAAAAAAACATTTTTAGTGAATCGTTGGCCTTCTAGAAAGTATGCTCATTTACTGTTTATGTACTCAATACTTGGTAGGGGCTCCTTTTGCTTTAATTACTGCTTCAATTTGGCATGGCATGGAGGTGGTATGTAACCCCAGGCTTCTTTGACAGTGGCCTTCAGTTCATCTGCTTTTTTTGGTCTCTTGTTTCTCATTTTCCTCTTGACAGTAGATTCTCAGTGGGGTTCAGGTCTGGTGAGTTTGCTGGCCACTCAAGGACACCAACACCATGGTCATTTAACCAACTTTTTGTGCTTTTGACAGTGTGGGCAGGTGCCTAATCCTGTTGGAAAATGAAATCAGCGTCTTTGAAAAGCTGTTTAGCAGAAGGAAGCATGAAGTGCTCTAAAGTTTCTTGGTAAACAAGTACAGTGACTTCAGTGGTTTTCAAAAAACACAGTGGACCAACACCAGCAGATGACTTTTCACCCCAAATCATCACAGACTGTGGAAACTTGGTCTGGTCTTCAAGCAACTTGGGCTATGAGCTTCTCCACCCTTCCTCCAGACTCTAGGACCTTGGTTTCCAAATGAAATTCAAAACTTGCTCTCATCTGAAAAGAGGACGTTGGACAACTGGGCAACAGTCCATGTCTTCTTCTCTTTAGCCCAGGTAACGTTGTCTGACGTTGTCTGGGTTCAGGAGTGGCTTGACAAGAGGAATAAGACAACTGTAGCCAAATTCCTGAGACACCCCTCGCTGCAGACTGTAGCGCGGTGACGTCAGGTACCTACGTCACGTATGTGTTTACGTTGGTATGTATATAACACGCATGCGTGCTATTCTTACTGGCGTTACTGCGCAATGTGCGCATGTGCATGTTCGTTAACTTTTTTTAAACTATTTTTGTTGTTGTTTTCTCTTGTCCTCATGTGTCATGTTTATAGTTTTAATTATTATATATAAAAATATATATGTATTGTGGCGGGAGGAGCAAACGACAGACACAGTGGGTGTGGCGTCAGGCCTCGGAGAGGCTTTTATTAAACATAAAGTAAAAGAAAACAAGTTTCCAAGGGGGTAAATGTGTCCAAATAAACGGGGAATCTGGTGTCCTCGTCGTGAAGGCGCCTGCTCAGGTCCGGGGCGCGAGGGGCGGCGGCTTCTTCAGCGGCATCTTCCTCCTCCGCCTACGCGGCACTTCTGGGGGATGAAACGGCCCGGCATCCTGGCCCGTCAGCCGTCACGGGTGCGGTCCTCAGCCCGGGATGTTTTCGCGACTCTCCTCTCCCATACACACCCACTCCCGTTGGGAGCCTGGAGAAGGGCGGCGAATGAGGGACGGGGTGGTGATGATAATTAGGGGGGAGGCAGCCGACTCGTCACAGTATATACAATTATATTTTGTTTTGTTGTTTGCAATAAAAGATCACTGTTATCAGTTTGGTTTTTTGGAGGCACCATGCATAAAATGGGATGTAGACACTGAAAATATACTGTATGTAGTCTATTTAACTTAATACTACTTTATTGGCTTAAATATTCTACAGGCAGAATTCCCAAAGCAACAGAAAAATGTCCATAATTATACTAAATAAACAAGAATCATGACAGAGGAAAGGTTAAAATAAGAAACATATAAGGTGCAGAGTAATGTTACAATATACACAGTGAAATAAAGTGCAACAATGTTAATACCTTGTATATAATACTACACAAATATTACAGAATAAACTCTGTAATTCCATATAATTTTACCTCAGACATGGTTAAAATCATGGATTTGTACTGTACTACATATTACTGTTTTTTCCCCTTCTTTTTTTTCCCCTTAGCTTTTTTTAATACTTTTACATTTTATAAGACTATTATGTTAAGTATGCGCATGCGTTTTAATGACGCGTTACGTCACAAACGACGCGAAAACGCCTAACGTCACCACGCAATGCAAATTACACAGGCATACCATACGTCACTTTGCGCATGCGCGGTAAACACATACCTGATGTAGGTACCTGACGTCACCGCGCTACAGTCTGCAGCGAGGAGTACTTGAAATTCCTTGACATGTTTGGCTCTTGATGCCTTGACCTCAGTCTCAGACCATTCCTCGTGAAGTTCACCCAAATTCTTGAATTGATTTAGCTTGACAAGCCTCTCAAGGCTGCGGTTCTCTCGGTTGGTTGTGCATCTTTCTCTTCCACACTTTTTCCTTCCACTCAACATTCTGTTAACATGCTTGGATACAGCACTCTGTGAACAGCCAGCTTCTTTGGCAATGAATGTTTGTGGCTTACCCTCCTCGTGAAGGGTGTCAATGATTGTCTTCTGGACAACTGTCAGATCAGCAGTCTTCCCCATGATTGTGTAGCTTAGTGAACCAAACTGAGAAACCATTTTGAAGGCTTAAGAAACCTTTGCTGATTTGCATGTCACCATATTCTAATTTGTTGATAGAGTGAATTGGTGGGTTTTTGTTAAATGTGAGCCAAATCATCACAATTGAAAGAGCCAGAGACTTAAACTACTTCAGTCTGCGTGCATTGAATTTATGCAATACACAAGTTTCACAATCTGAGTTGAATTACTGAAATAAATGAACTTTTGATGCACCTGTATATTTTAGGGTTGTTAAGGCCAGTATTACTGCTAACTGTCACCAGAGGGCACTGATGTATTCATAAGAAAGCTTTCAGAAAGGGTCAATTTGCTCAGAGCTGTTTGTGCTTCTTTCCAATGCGTTTCAGTCAATCTGTCATGTTGTTTTGCCTCTATAAATCTTTGGTGGGTTTGTCTGGGTAAATGGTTTAAATTGACCTACTCAAGCCATCCTCTGTTGCCGTTCACAAGCCTTCATCATGCTTTCCAAAAGCAAGGGAAGTAAACATAGCTGAATCAATTCAGCCTTACATCCTGCCCCAGCCTCTCTGACTGATTGACATGTCTAAAGGGCTGAGCCTGTGATGTGATGTAAGGCTGATTAACTTTTTTTCTCTCAAGGGTCTGGGCCGATCTGTATGGGAAAGGGTTGACATCATTGCTAGAAAGGCTGCTTAGAGTGTGTTGATTCAGTGTGCAAGTTTGCCCCACTTACCCTGCCGTAGCGCTTGGCTGTTGCCTTGGGAAGAGCTGTTGTGCACAAATGATGTCATGGCCATGTTTTCGGCGATTGTATCTGACATCTTTTATCTTTGTGCATGCCCAGCTCTGGCCGAGCCAGGTTAGAGCTCCTGTTAAAGGGTCCGGTGTCATTTATCCACAGGCTTTCACACAGCCTCTTGCTATTTTAGGAAACACGTGAATAGAAGGAAGGTCACTCGAAAGCTCTTTGATGAACCAGCTCTTTAAAAGTGAAGTTTTGGGAAAGCTTTATTTAATGCAGCAATGCGTGAAGCCACTTCGCAGCGTTTGCTTTGGTCTTCTCTCAGATCTGACGACCCACATATTTCAGGTCGTATCAGCTCAATGTGCCCATAAAACAATGACCATGTTTATTTTAATTTTGGAGTTTTTAACCAGCTGACACTTTTTATTGTGCTAGTGTAGTGAGGTGAATTGTTGGTTTGGAGTTCGATATTTGCATTGTCATGGTTACTACTGTGTGAGCAGAGCAAATGTGTGCTACCAAAACAGACCTTTCTCATCATTGCTATGCAATGCAGTCTGTGTGCTTTAGCTCCTCTCGTGCATATTTTCATTGCTGTACATGTTTGCGTTGCCTACATGTGGTCTCTCAGAATGCTGTAAATTATACTGTTGTAAAGGTTATGAAGAACAAAAACCAATTTTGTGTTTTTTGTAATAGCTGACTATTGCTCACACTGTACTGAGGGAACTCATACAGGAACAAACAAGGCCACAATGTAGCCTACTTTCAGCATAATCAAAAGCCTAACCTATTTGGCATAATTTCGGTCAATATATGACCAACACAGAGTTTGTTTTGGTGATTCATAAAAGCTTGCTAATGCAAACTTCCCAGAAAACTTCAGGTTCATTATTCATTATTTTTGTCAGTCCGTCAAAGTCAAACACAAGTGAAAAGTGCTGGTTCAAACATATCCAGTTTTGAGTGCAACCCCCACATCTCAACATCTAATCATCTAATCAATAACAAATGCACAGAATCAAGCCCCACCCTACATTTTGTCTTTTCACTAATCCGTTACATTCTGATGTACATCATATGAAATAAATAATGTTTCGCTACTTCTGTTTTATCACGATTTCAACCTTAGTATTAAACTTTGACATGTAACCTTTCTCACACGGCTTCTGCTACAGAAATGAATGATACTTCATATAATTTGGTTTGTTTAGTTGGGGTGCATTTTTTGGACTGGATGATTTTCACTAGTCATGCAATAAAATGGGTAACCCGACATTGCCTTCAGAGAATATCGTAAAAATGTAGTATTACTCATGGAGTTAGGTGTTCTCTGTAATCTAATGTTCTCTGCTGTTGTTTGCCTGCAGTGGTAATTCTGTAGATCCTCTGATTCAGCTGTTTGCAATGGTGTCTCCTGCATGAGACCTGTTATTAAGGTGAGCTCCGTTCCTTGCATGCATTGTGGGTTTAAGCAGCAATTGTACTATTGAACATACCCATAATTCTTTTTTCCCCAACCGAATCTACAGCATCAATCAAACTATATTGTACCACAATAATTTTAATGTGTCAATTTCATAGCTTGCAAACATTCTGTAACTTACATAAGTAAGTGTGTGTAGCAAGTTGTTTAACACTTAATCCCTTCCTAAACTCAATTATATTGTGTCCTCCAGATATCACACGCTGTAAATTTGCTTAATTTGAGGCCTTCTTTTTAGCAAATGGTCATGCCTATAGCACAAATGGTGCCGAGTTTAATCTTGAGCAGACCCACTTATAAAACCTTTCCTTATGACTTCATGTTGAAATGATGTTACTTAGGATCTTGGGAATGTGTCCTCCTCCCAGTTCTTGTTTTATCAGCTTTTTACTATTCTACAGGCTCTACTGTCCTTATAATGCATAACCCTCAAGCAAAGATCGAGTGATTATACTAGACACTGTAAAACCATTTTTTCGCCGCTCATTACAACCATTTAATTTCTCAGCTTCAACATATATTATTTGAAAGGCACAATGGCCTGTTCTCTTCTCATTATAGTATTGTTTACACCTTAGATAACTTGAACTTGTTCATTAGCTTGACTCACAGCTAGTTGAAGGTCATAACTCTAATTCAGCCGTCATGCTTTGACTTGACAAATCACATTATATCTGCGTTCACTGTGCCAAACATTTACTGGAGGAGTAGGAGGAAGAAAAAAAATTAAGCAAAACCACAGCAGCTGCCAGCTGCAAGTTCTTAAATATCAGGTGCTCTGTGTTTGATTCATGCCTGTAGCCTCTAGTTAATGTACATGTCAGACAGTCTATTCATTTTATAGCCTCATGCTTTGCAGTCAGATCTTGTTTGCCTGAACAACACAGGTATGTGGAAAAGGCAGCCTTTTAAATTCAAGCTTACTCTGAAACCCTCATACGTTTTTTTGCTTTAGAATGGGAAACTGATGTTTCTGTTAGATTTACAAGATGTAATGTACATTAGCTTCAAGAACTTGTATTTAGGTGTGTCAAAGACTCCAGATGTCTTAAAATGAACATCTTTGATTGATGTCTGTAAATTATGTGCTTTCTCTTCTTCTAGAACTTCATGGTTTACAATACTGTGTGAAGAACATTTACAGTATCTCACAAAAGTAAGTACACCCCTCACATTTCAGCAACGATTTTAATATGTTCTTTCAAGGGACAATATTACCAAATGAAACTTGGATATATTTTAGAGTAGTCAATGTGCAGCTTGTATAGCAGTATAGATTTACTGTCCTCTGAAAATAACTCAACATACAGCCATTATTGTTACCATTTCCTACATTTCCTAGTTTCTGGAGGGAAGGCATTATGTTCTGCTTCAGAATAAGACAGTACATAATGGAACCCATGTTTCCCTCAATGAACTGCAGCTCCCCAGTACCAGCAGCACTCATGCAGCCCCAGACCATGATGCTACCACCACCATGCTTGACTGTAGACAAGACAGAATTTTCTTGGTACTCCTCACCAGGGCATCGCCACACATGCTGGACACCATCTGAGCCAAAACAAGTTTATCTTATAGTCTCATTAGACCACAGAACATGGTTCCAGTAATTCATGCTCTTGGACAGGTTGTCTTCAGCAAACTGTTTGCGGGCTTTCTTGTGAGCCAGCTTCAGATGAGGCTTCCATCTGGGAGGACGCCTGTGCAAATCGACTTGTTGCAGTGTGCGGCGTATGGTCTGAGCACTGACAAGCTGATCTTCTACTTCTGCAACCTTTAAAGCAATGCTGGCAGCACTCATGCATCTGTTTTTTTGAAGCCAGGTTCTGCACCTGACGCACAGAATTAGTGCTCAACTTCGTTGATCGACCCTTGCAAGGCCTGTTCTGAATGGAAACCATCTTGGAAACCCTCTGTATGACCCTGACCACTGTAGTGTAACTCGGTTTCAGGGTGTTTCTGAACCTCTAATAGTCTTGGCCATCTTTGTGGAGAGCAACATTTCTAATTCTCTCATCCTCAGAAAGTTCTTTGCCATGAGATGCCATGTTGAACATCCAGTGGCCAGTATGAGAGAATTGTACTCAAAGCACCAAATTTGAACTGCTCTAATACAAGATACACAACTTTGTATGGTTCTGTCAAGCTGACAAAAACATTAACATGATAAATAGGACATGTAGCTTTGCATGGTTAATCAACATACTGCTGTTATCACTTAGGGTTGTACTCACTTTTGTTGCCAGCTATTTTGACAATAATGGCTGTATGTTGAGTTATTTTCAGAGGACAGTAAATCTATACTGCTATACAAGCTGCACATTGACTACTCTAAAATATATTCAAGTTTAATTTCTATAGTATTGTCCCTTGAGAAGATATACTAAAATGGTTGCTGAAATGTGAGGGGTGTACTCACTTTTGTGATATATTATTATTGTGATATATATATATTATTTTTTAATTAGATCCTCTTAATTTGTTTTGTTTATTGCAGTATTGTTAATTTCAAAGTTCGGTGGTAGAACACATCAGGGCTTTGTACAATATTTAAACCACACCATTGCTGAATAAAAAAATAACCTTATAAAATTCTTACACTACATAGTACATAGTTCATAAGTACATAGCGTATAAGTGCATACTGTACAGCACGTCATCAAACAGAGAATTGTAGACAGCTGTAAACACTTCTTTATTGAGTGTCTGGAGTTAAATATTCTTAATCATCTCGTAACAGATTCCTAATTGTCTGTCTAATCCCTTACTACACCTTCCATTGCTAGACAACAGTTATCAAGGTGTCAGATATATAATTGTGGGTGTACCCACGAGTTGCATAACTTGACTCCACCCGATCATAATGGCTTCATCACAATCGTAGATGCATTTGCCGCTCCTCTACCTCAGGGGAAACTATTAGGGCATCAAATTTGTCAGGTTTAGATAAGAACATGTTTATGGCAAAACATTTTACCGAGATATTTACAACTGCACAGTTACATAACCATTAGACACTGATCTTTCTACTTAATTGCAGTCAAAGAAAGGCTGCAGACTGCACTGTAACTCTTTTTGCACTCTTTTTGTCTGCATCTCTCTCATCTTGTTTTTTGTGAGAGACTATTTTGATGACAGAATAGTTTGTCTGTGAGGTTGGGAAATACTGTCTGTTTCACTTGACATGCTTTCAAATGAAAAACTCCACAGATCCTGGTTTTGCCACATATCATTTCAATAGTGTGACGGATGAACTGCAGTGAAAGCCCAGAGAGATGTTTATTCTGTTCAGACAGGATTACAAGTGCTGACTACAGCTTTCAACGCGTCTGCTGACACCAACGTAGAAACTTCCTGAATGATCAATGCTGTTTCATTATGTTCTTAAATCATTTCAGGGAAGTTTTAAGAAGACAGTGGGCAAAAGGTTCCTTTGCGAAAGAAAAATTACCAGTTTATTCTGTGCAGGGTTTGTTCTGCTCTTTTGAAAGAAGGTAAATAATGGTATGCATGCAGTGCCAAGACTCTACATGTAACCGCTTTAATGATGTGGCATCAAGGCTGACGTGCTTGGCTAACTGATGTTCTCCACCTCCTCCAGTTATCACTTATTAAAGCCATACATGTCTTCAAAAATGATTTCAGAAGCATATTAGCTGATATAAGCACCACTGTATTCTGTCTTCCACTAGTAGGAGTCCTGGCCAAACAAGCCAACGTTGTGTCTCATTCCCATCAAAAAGTCATTCACTTCTCTTCCAGACAAATGATCAGTACCCTTACCATTGGCCCCCCTCTTCAATGCAGTTACGTAACCGGCCCACCTTGCAAGGCAAGAGCACCAGGGGAACAATGTGTTCAGTCAGTGGCTCATCCCAGTACTGCCTGAGTGCAGAAATCACTGTTTATTTGCCCAAGGACAATACTGTCCTGTATAATCGGTTCAGGCGCTAATTATCTTCTCTTATCACGTTGCTTTGTAGCAATTTTGGAGCGTCACAAGTATTGTAAGTGGTGCACTACGTCACCAGCTCCCTTTATAAACACTCAGAGCTTGAGAAACACCTTTTTAGTTCTGACTAATGCGCTCACAGTGGCTTTTTTTTTTCAAAGCAATTGATGCGCTGATTTGTTCACAATAAATGTAACACATGTAAACAATTATTTGAATTGGATTGCAAAGTTTAGAGTACAGTACTTTCCAAATCTGCAATCAGATTGTATTGATCTAGATTGATGAATCTGTGCATGCTAACATGCCCGATAAATCATTGTTTACCGTACAATGATGTAACTCACTTAACTAAGCAAATGGCTTATTACTGTGTATCGCTGGTCAGATAAACTAGCCTTTCATGACTGTTTCCCGAAACCATAGTAACTTTGTTACACATCTGTTCTTTCAACATCGTTTTGCACAAGCAAGCTCCATTCACCTTTTCAAATATAAAAATGTAGTTTACTCCATCTGAAGTTTTAGCATGTAATGCTGTGTAAATTCACTGTCATGGATGATATAGTTGTGGTCCAGCCCTTTTCCTCCTTAGGTAGGCTATCCTGTTTATGTTACTCAACACTGTAGAAATATCAGGAAATCGGGTCAGATTTACAAAAGCCAATCGAGGCAGTAATCTATTGTCAGCAAACACTGATGGACCAAGTCCTTTCAATTATGGGTCAAGAAACTAATAGCAGAGTTTATCATCACAATAGTGTGACCAGTATCAGTTTCCTTCTAAGTATTGTCTTTGAGTCTGTGTGGTATCCGACTGATGTTCTGTGTGTGTTCCCTACATTCACAGCACAACTGTGGCCTGGTTTCTTGTGCCTATGAGAACAGGAGAGAGAGGAAATCGGGTTGGCTGAAAGCAACTGTGGAAGTGCCTAGAAAGGAAGCCAGAGGAAAGGGCGTTGTAACAGCCTGTCTAGCTGCAGCTCCATCACAGAGTACATTTAAAACCCCAGGCAGGTTGATATTACCTCATAAATCTGTCAAACACTTATCTGTACTCATCACTAGTACATGACTTTGTACAGAAATATGTTTTAGACTGTGCAGTTAAACAAAAAGTAATTATGTTCATAACAATCATTCTTAATTAAAAAATAATTATGAGGCGCCAAACAGGAAATAATTATATACAGTGAGGAAAATAATTATTTGATCCCTTGTTGATTTTGTACGTTTGCCCACTGACAAAGAAATGATCAGTCTATAATTGTATGGTAGGTTTATTCGAACAGTGAGAGACAGAATAACAACAAAAACATTTGTTTTTGTGAAAAACGCATTTCGAAAACATTAGCTTGACATAAATTGATTTGCATTTTAATAAGTGAAATAAGTATTTGATCCCCTATAAATCAGCAAGATTTCTTGCTCCTAGGTCTCTTTTATACAGGTAACGAGCTGAGATTAGAAGCGCTCTCTTAAAGGGATTGCTCGTAATCTCAGCTTGTTACCTGTATAAAAGACACCTGTTCACAGAAGCAATCAATCAATCAGATTCCAAACTCTCCACCATGGCCAAGACCAAAGAGCTGTCCGAGAATGTCAGGGTCAAGATTGTAGACCTACACAAGGCTGGAATGGGCTACAAGACCATCGCCGAGCAGCTTGGTGAGAAGGTGACAACAGTCGGTGCAATCATTCGCAAATGGAAGAAACACAAACTAACTCTCGATCTCCTTTAGTCTGGGGCTCCATGCAAGATCTCACCTCGTGGAGTTTCAGTGATCATGAGAACGGTGAGGAATCAGCCCAGAACTACACAGGAGGATCTTGTCAGTGATCTTAAGGCAGCTGGGACCATAGTCACCAAGAAAACAACTGGTAACACATTATGCTGTGAAGGACTGAAATCCTGCAGCACCCACAATGTCCCCCTGCTCAAGAAAGCACATGTACAGGTCTGTCTGAAGTTCGCCAATGAACATCTCAATGATTCAGAGGAGAACTGGGTGAAAGTGTTATGGTCAGATCAGGCCAAAATCAAGCTCTTTGGCATAAACTCAACTCGCTGTGTTTGGCAGAGGAGGAATGCTGCCTATGACCCCAAGAACACCATCCCCACCGTCAAACATGAAGGTGGAAACATTATGCTTTGGGGGTGTTTTTCTACTAAGGGGACAGGACAACTCTTCCGCATCAAAGAGACGATGGACAGGGCCATGTATCATCAAATCTTGGGTGAGAACCATTGAAAATAGGTCGTGGATGGGTATCCCAGTATTACAATGACCCAAAACACACGGCTAAAGCAACAACAGAGTGGCTCAAGAAGAAGCACATTAAGGTCGGGGAGTGGCCCAGCCAGTCTCCAGACCTTAATCCCATTGAAAATCTGTGGTTTGAGTTAAAGGTCTGAGTTGCCAAACGTCAGCCTCAAAACCTTAATGACTTGGAGAGGATCTGCAAATTGGAGTGGGACAAAATCTCTCCTGAGATGTGTGCAAACCGGGTGGCCAACTACAAGAAACATCTGACCTCTGTGATTGCCAACAAGAGTTTTGCCAGCAAATACTTATTTCACTCATTAAAATGCAAATCAATTTATACTTCCTTAAAATGCATTTTTCAGAATTTTTTTGTTATTCTGTCTCTCACTGTTCAAATAAAGCTACCATTTAAATTATAGACTGATCATTTCTTTGTCAGTGGGCAAATGTACAAAATCAGCAGGGGATCAAAAAATTTGTTTCCTCACTGTAAAGTTTGAATATATAAATATAAACTGTGAATATATATGTTACAGTTCTGTCTGTCTTGTCATTGTTTTTTCCCATTTGTCTTCCCCCTGTCATTTTGTTATCATTTGGTTTAGTCCTCGTTTGTGTAATCACCGTCACCTGTGTTTGATTTATCAGTCATCTATGTCACCTGTGTCTTATGATTAGTCTGTCCTTAAAAGTCTGTCTGTGAGTTCAGTTCTCTGTCGGTCCTTTTGTGAATTAGATGTGTGTGTATGTTCCTGCCTTGTTCCAGCCTTGTTCCAGCCTTGTTCCATTCGGAGATTTATATTAAATATATTGTACTTTGTAAATATTGTCTATCGTCTCGTCTACTCCTGCACGCACCCCTGACATAAGGACCGACCTACAACAGTTTACCCGGCACCTCTCCCTGCGTTTATTTTCCGTTTTTTGTATCAGTGTTTTATTTTTTTTTTTCCCTCATGGTTGACCCCAACGTCTTCATCATCCTCCTGAAGCAGGGGAACCGCTCTCTCGAGGACCACATCAGAGACTTTCTGTTCCTCGTGCCATCAACACACTACCCGGACAGCTGCTTGTGCACGTTCTTCCGCAATGGATTAAATGATTACATCAAGACGCAGCTGTCCGGGGAGGGTCCTCGAGAGAGCCTTGCCGGATTTATCGAGTGGGTGCTGGCGGAGGACGTCAGCCCCACTCATGACCCAGAGAGCAGCCTACCATCACCCCGACACGCAGAGCAGGAACCCGAGCGCACCGCGGATGAGGGACTAGAGCCGCGAGCGACAGAGCCAGAGCCCTCTCCGGCTGACCAGGTGCGTGAGCCGGATTCTACATCTGCGACGGTGGATTGCGACGTGGAGCAGATGAGGGAAATGGAGAGCCCTGCCCACTGCAACTCCGCTGGGGGTGAGATAGACAACTCTGGGAACCTTATTGACTTCTTTGCCGAAGTTATGGATTATCAATCATTTGACTTAATAGACTTTTTCTCTAAGCCACTACCTGCCTAAGCTTCCCTCCCACCCGCCCTCTTCTGTCTGAATCTGCCTGGTCCCCGCTGGTTCCGCCCAGCCGTCCTGAGTCCCCGCTGGTTCCGCCCAGCCGTCCTGAGTCCCCGCTGGTTCCGCCCAGCCGTCCAAAGTCTCCCAGGTCATCGGTCAGTCCCCTTGCTCACCCTCAGCCCACCATCCATGCAGTGGGCTCGCCGCAGGGATGCCAATCAACATCGTTGGCATGGCTGGAGGATCCCTCAGCTCCGCCTCCAGCCTCACAGCCCAGATCTCCACCTCGGCCCTCCGACCCTGCGGCTCCACCACGGCTCTCAACGCCCTCAGCTCCACCGTCGCCCGTCGGCCCACCAGCTCCACCGGGCTCCATCGTCCCTCCGGCTCCGCCTTGGTCAGTCGTCGACCATCCGCCGCCTCGGGACTCCACTCCTCTGGCTTCGCCTCGTCCCTCTGTCCCTCCGGCTCTGTCAGGCTCCTCCTTCCCGTCAGCGTCGCCTTCGTCCTCTGTCGCTCCGGCTCCGCCGCAGACCTCCGGATCTCCGCCTCGGCCGCCAGAGCCTCCTGTTCCACCTTGGCCCTCCGGTTCCTCGGTGTCGCCCTGGTCCGTCGGCTCTCCACCTCCGCCTCGGGTTCCTCTGCCAGCTGCTCTGCCTCTGTCGGTCGGACCCCTGGAGTCGGCGGTCCTCCCTCCACCATGGCTCCTCCCTCCGTCGGCTCCTCCATGGGCTGTCATCCTGGCTGCGATCTGGGTCCTGCTCTCCTGTTTCAGGTCCCTCCTGTGTTCTCCCTGGCTCCTCCCACCATCGTCGCCCCTTTGGACTGTCTTTTGTGTCACCTGGACTTTTGTTCTGGTCCTCCTCCGGGGGTTGCGTCCTCCGCCGGAGCCCCCTCCCTCATTGACTCTGGTTTCCTGGTTTTCCGCCCCTCTCGTTTTTTTTGTTTTTTCCACGGCGCGAGGACGCGCCTTTCCGGAGGGGGGCGTAATGTTACAGTTCTGTCTGTCTTGTCATTGTTTTTTCCCATTTGTCTTCCCCCTGTCATTTTGTTATCATTTGGTTTAGTCCTCGTTTGTGTAATCACCGTCACCTGTGTTTGATTTATCAGTCATCTATGTCACCTGTGTCTTATGATTAGTCTGTCCTTAAAAGTCTGTCTGTGAGTTCAGTTTCCTGTCGGTCCTTTTGTGAATTAGATGTGTGTGTATGTTCCTGCCTTGTTCCATTCGGAGATTTATATTAAATATATTGTACTTTGTAAATATTGTCTCTCGTCTACTCCTGCACGCACCCCTGACAATATAGAAGTAAATGAGAATATATAGAAGTAAATCAGGATATATATATACATACAGTATGTCACAAAAGTGAGTACACTCCTCACATTTCAGCAACCATTTTAGTATATCTTCTTTTACTGTCCTCTGAAAATAAATAAACATACAGCCATTATTGTCAAAATAACTGGCAACAAAAGTGAGTAATAGTGAGAATTGGTCCTTAAAATAAAGTGTTGCCCAAAGCTATATGTCTATTGACATGCCAAATAATAAAGATATATTTATATTAAGATGTAGATTATATATTTAAATTAGCATTTATATATTTAGGACTTATATATGATTATGAATTTCATTTAACTACATATTCTCAATTTACATTTACATATTCAGACTTCTATATAAATTCATGATTTACATCTATATTAAGATTTTGATCTTTATATTCTGATTTATAAATGAATATTCTGATTTACTTCTATATGTTCAGACTTACTATGTATTCTAAGTTACATTTATATATTCAGATTTGTAACTATATATTCTTGTTTGTATCTATATATTCTGAGTTACATTTATGTATTCAGATGTATATTTATATATTCTGATTTACTGCTATATATTCAGATTTTTAAATATATATTCTGATTTACTTCTATATTAAGACGTACAACTATATATTCTGGTTTGTTTCTATAAATTCTGAGTTACATTTATGTATTCAGATGTATATTTATATATTTATGATTTGCTGCTATATATTCAGACTTACAACTATGTATTCTGAGTTACATTTATATATTCAGATTTGTAACTATATATTCTGATTTACTTCTATATTCGGACTTACAACTATTCAATTGTTCTTCTATGTATTCACAATTTACATTTATATATTCAGACTTTATATAATTATTTCCTGTTTGGCACCTCATACGTAGTAGGTTTCTCTTAAGACAGGTGATTGTTTGGGTGGATAAAAATGGGCGGCTCCCAATAGCTCAACAGCTGTTAGGCTTAGGGTTAAGTTTAGGGTTAGGTTTTGTAAACCCATCACTCTCACTACATGGGTCAGCTAAAACTACATCACAGTTTGCTCCTGCTATTTTAATGCATCTTTGAATTTCAACAGCACAAGCTGGGTTCTTTTTTTTTTTTTTAGTTTTAATATCCCATCGCAAAAAGTGTTGACTTAAATAAAAAAAAGCACAAGAAAAGTGACATTTTGTGTTATGACCTAACTGCAAAACTGGAGCTAAATTCACAGTTTTGTGCATTGCTCTCTAAAGTGAATGCTGCACAATTTGTAAGTGTTTTGAACATTTGTTGATACTGGATCAAAATCAGTTATGCAATTGTTTGGGTGGGTGTGAACTTTTCAGGGTGCAGGAAACTGGCAACATTTTACACTTTTCTGTCATCTCACGCCTGATAGGTGCTTTCCTTTTGGGTTTAATGGGTACTCTCATTAATCTTTTATGTTTGCAACATCACAGAGTGTTTACCAATAGACTAAACAACATTAAATCCTGTTAATCATGAACCCCCAATTAGCCACTGATCTTGATTTTGCGTTGCTGGTCTATGTCCTGCTATGTTACTGATAGGGTCTTTAGAATTTGCGCACAGATTTAGGTGCAACCAGGGAGTTCTTTAGTGGCCTAGCCTGACCTTACACTGTCCAGGGCTCAAAGAAGCATTAATAGGAGGTCATGATCTTTAACTTGTTAAGTATCAGTTTAGCAGACAGTGTGTCTGCGCTGTTCACCCATTCTTTAATAGTTTATTGAATTTAATCAGCTACTTAAACATCTCTTTTTACTGTCATCCTATGATTTTATTTGTCTTAATGATTCTAAAATAGCATGTATTTATTTGCCATGCTTAATATAAAGTCATAAAAATCAATGATGTAATGCAATATACTAGGCAAATTCCATTTTTATCTGTTGTGCATTTCATTGACAGTGATATAAATCTGATAGGAACTAGCTGTGTTAGCTGTATTCAAGCCATGAACCACATGAATACAGACATGTTTGCATGCCACTGGGAAAACAAAACAGGTGTTTTGAGTTCATTGTAGCAAAAAAATCTAGTTTTTTAGAGATTGGGTGTTTTGGAATACACAATACCTGGACATGGGTTTCCACACTTTTGGACCTCCACTGGTCGTCCTGAATCTTAGTTGAAATCAATGTTTGAATATACATTGAACAAAACACTATTATACCATCTTTGTTAATAATTCGCGAGTATCGCGTTTATTTTCGGTCCGCCGGGAAACAAAGCGCAGACTGATTTACTCGGCGTTTTGCTAAAATGTGCTTATGCAGACACCATTGTTGTTATACACATATGCGACATTCGCGAACAAATTACTGACTTACTGCTTGTTCTCCCTCTTCTTCATTATCTTTCAATGCTGGTTATTTCAGTGACTGACTTGTTGCACGCCACGCACAGAAACGTGACGCTGAACGAAACGAACTGTGATTGGTTGTTTGATATGTTGATCAAACGGTCTTATGGGCAGGACTTGGCAAATGAAAGCTGCCATGAGTTCTAGACTCTGGCTATGCGAGACTATGACAACAGTGACAATTTTATGGTATAACACCAAAAAAAAAAAAAGTCACTATACCCGAAAATTCACCAAATGTTTAGGTAGTGAAAGTAGTGAAAATGTTATGGGATAACACCCCTCCCCCCAAAAAAAACAAAGACATTACTACCGAAACTTCACCAAATGTTTAGGTAGTGACTGTTTCAGTAGTGAAAATGTTATGGGATAACACCCCCCCAAAAAAACAAAGATGTCACTACTGAAAATTCACCAATTGTTTCGGTCGTGACCATTTCGGTAGTAAAAATTTTATTGGGTAACACGCAAAAAAAAGACGTCACTACCGAAACTTTACCAAAATGTTTCAGTAGTGACTGCTTCAGTAGTGAAAATTTTTTGGGATAACACCCTCCCCCCAAAAAAACAAAGATGTCACTACTAAAAATTCACCAAATGTTTCAGTCGTGACCATTTCGGTAGTAAAAATTTTATTGGGTAACACGCAAAAAAACAATGACGTCACTACCGAAACTTCACCAAAATGTTTAGGTAGTGACTGTTTCGGTTGTAACAATTTTATGAAATAACACCCCCCCAAAAAAAAACCAAAGACATCACTACCGAAACTTCACCAAATGTTTAGGTAGTGACTGTTTCAGTAGTGACAAATTTATGAAATAACACCCCAAAAAAATAAAGACATCACTACCGAAACTTCACCAAATGTTTAGGTAGTGACTGTTTCAGTAGTGACAATTTTATGGGATAACACCCAAACAAAAAACAAAGATGTCACTACTAAAAATTCACCAAATGTTTCGGTCGTGACCATTTCGGTAGTGAAAATTTTATTGGGTAACACGCAAAAAAAACAATGACGTCACTACCGAAACTTCACCATGTCACACCCCCGGACTTTCTTGTCGGTCTTTAATGTTATATGGATGTTTTCCCCTGGTGTTCCTGTGTCTGCCTGTATTCCGTTGGATTTATTAAATATACGTCTTTTATTTACGTCGTTGTTCGTGTGTTCCTGCCTGCATCGTGACAGAAAGACCGACCAATACAGTTTATTTTCTTGGCGTGTTCACCTCCGTTTTGTTTCCTGTTTGTTTTTCCCAGTCTTTTTGTTTCCGTAGTGTTTTCCCCATGGATTCCTTCCTCCGTCCTGAATTCATCCTCCTCCGGCTGAAGCAGGGGGATTTACCGCTCGAGGGTTACACATTCATGTTCCAGCTCATAGCTAACACCACCAGCTACCCGGACGACGCGCTCTGTACGTTCTATGACGCTAGCCTCAACGCGTCGTGCAGTGCGCCGTCGTCCGAGGATGGCCCTCGAGCGGATTTCGCCGCATTTGTGGAGTGGACACTGGCGAGAAACAGACCCGCGTTCCCCGCCTGTTCCAAGGAGCATCTCGCCAGTGCCACTCCGGACCCAGAGCCCAGCCAGCCACCCCGACCCGCGGATTATGAGCCCTTCACAGACGGAAAGCCCGAGCCCGGAGCGACAGCAGTATGGAGTGCCAACGGGGTCAAAACTGCTGATCAGGTGCGTGAGCCGACCATTACATCCGCGACGGTGGAGTGCTTCGTGGAGCAAGAGAGGGCTGTAGAGAGCCCCGTCCACTGCACCGCCACTGGGGGTGAGCAAGAGCACTCTGGGGACTTAATTGACTGTTTCACGGAAATACCCATCTGCCTGGATTTCCCTCCCACCCTCCCTCTTCTGCCTAAGCCTGAATCTCCGCTGGTTCCGCCCAGCCTTCATGAATCCCCGTTGTCTGCTGTCTGTCCCCTTGCTCACCCTCAGCATCTGTGCGGTGGGTTCGCCGTGGGTCTGCCAATCTCCATCGGTGTCATGGCTGGAGGATCCCTCCCCATCGCCTCCAGCCTCAGAGTCCTGGACTCCGCCTCGGCCCTCCGACCCTGCGGCTCCACCCCGACGCTCTGCTCCCTCGTCTCCGCTGTCGCCCGTCGGTCCACCAGCTCCACCGGGCTCCATCGTCCCTCCGGCTCCACCCTGGTCAGTCGTCGCCCCACCTTCGCCTCTGGACTATACTCCTCCGGCTGTGCCTCGTCGCTCCGTCCCACCAGCTCGTTGGACCTCCTCCCTCCCGCGGGCACAGCCTCGGCCCTCTGTCGCTCCGGCTCCGCCGCGGACCTCCGGATCTCCATCTCCGCCTTGGTCGCCAGAGCCTTGGGTTCCGCCTTGGCCCTCCGGATCCGCGGTGTCACCCAAGATCTTCGGCTTTCCGTCTCCGCATCAGGCTCTCCCACCACCTGCTCCGCCTCCGTCGGTCGGCCCCATGGAGTCGTCAGCCTCTCCTCCACCATGGCTCCTCCCTCCATCGGCTCCACCTTGGAACTCCATCATGGCTGAGTTCTGGGTCCCACCTGGCTCCTCCTGCTCCAGCCCCTTCCTGTCACCTCCTTGGCTCCTCCCTCCGTCACCACCCTGGACTCCATCTTGTATCCTCCTCCCGGGAGTCCGTCCTCCACCTAAGCCCCCTCCTAAGACTTTGTACTGTTTCCTTTTGTCTGTTTGTCGGCACGAGGACGTGCCTTCCGGGAGGGGGAGGTAATGTCACACCCCCAGACTTTCTTGTTGGTTTTTCCCATTTTCCCCCGCAGTTCTGAGTGTTTTTGGTTTCTCCCTTATTGTCTGCACCTGTGTTTGTAATTAGTCTGTCTATTTAAGGTGTGTGTTTTCCCAGTACTCTTGTCGGTCTTTAATGTTATATGGATGTTTTCCCCTGGTGTTCCTGTGTCTGCCTGTATTCCGTTGGATTTATTAAATATACGTCTTTTATTTACGTCGTTGTTCGTGTGTTCCTGCCTGCATCGTGACAACCAAATGTTTAGGTAGTGACTGTTTCGGTCGTAACAATTTTATGAAATAACACCCCCCAAAAAAAAACAAAGACATCACTACCGAAACTTCACCAAATGTTTAGGTAGTGACTGTTTCGGTAGTGACAATTTTATGGGATAACACCCAAACAAAAAACAAAGACGTCACTACCGAAACTTCACCCAATGTTTAGGTAGTGACTGTTTCGGTCGTAACAATTTTATGAAATAACCCAAAAAAACAAAGACATCACTACCGAAACTTCACCAAATGTTTAGGTGACTGTTTCGGTAGTGACAATTTTATGAAATACCCCCCCAAAAGAAACAAAGACATCACTACCAAAACTTCACCAAATGTTTAGGTAGTGACTGTTTCGGTTGTAACAATTTTATGAAATACCCCCAAAAAAAAACAAAGACATCACTACCGAAACTTCACCAAATGTTTAGGTAGTGACTGTTTCGGTCGTAACAATTTTATGAAATAACACCCCCCAAAAAAAACAAAGACATCACTACCAAAACTTCACCAAATTTTTAGGTAGTGACTGTTTCAGTAGTGACAATTTTATGGGATAACACCCAAAAAAAGGTAATATTTCTAATAAGGAAACTTATTCCTGTGGTGCAAAGCTGACGTTACTCCAGCCCGCAGTATTACATGATCCTTCAGAAATCATTAATGAGTGCTTTCAATTTTAGAGTAATTTTTAGAGTTGTGGCATGCAGGTATAACACCACAAAAGTCTTTCACCAAAACAGAGGGAGACCAAGACCACCCTGCTGAAGCAGACCCTCCTCACTTGGTTTGGTTTAATTGCATATGCTGGGCTTGTTAAATGAACCTGTCCCATTGTATGTCATCCCACTGGTCCTGGGGGCTGTAGAGAGTCTTTGATGTGCACTGAATGAATAAGAATAAAGAGGTTCATCCAGTGAAGTATTCACTCCAAATGTTATTTACCTCATTAATCAGGATTAAGTCTGTTTAAGGTTATAGCTGTCTGCAGCTTTTATAGGAGGTCCTGCACAGATAATAAAAAAGAGGCATGAATCTTGCTTTAGGAGAGAACTTCTTCCTGTTCCTTGAAAAGCAGTTAAAACATCCTGTCACCAGTTAGTGTTAGCTGGCATTAGTTTGACATTTATGCTGTTTAAATTTGTACGTCCTCTGTGTCTTGCAGAATTGTGAGATTTCCAAACCAGCTCTAAAATCCAGAATGCCATAGAGACCCTTTTAACTGGTGCCAGTAAGACCAAAAACTCCCTAGCAGGTAAGATAGTTTTGCACAAGCAAGCACAACAGACATTTGCAGAAAAAGTCTAGTTCTTATGTGTTCTTGTTAACAGCATGACATTTAAAGGGCACTATTTTTTTCACCTTTCTTTTAGCTGTTTGTGCATGCGAACAATCTGCAAAGTTACAAAAAGTCCAAAGGGAGTTCAGCTCCCCCATAGAAAACAACTGCCTGAAACTTTTCATTTGTAGATCTGCCATCATCTGTGCTACTTTAGCATGTTACACATTTGCATAATGCCTGCCCACTGGCTGCTTTGGCCTGCCCTCAAACAACAGTTGTAAGTGATTTTGCTGTGTTGAGGATACACTCTCATTATCAGACTCAAAAAATAAAGGTGCTTCACGATGCCATAGAAGAGCCTTTTTGTCTAAATGGTTCCATAAAGAACCTTTAACATCTGAAGAACATTTCTGTTTCACAAAAGGTTCTTTGTGGCAAAAGAAGGTTCTTTTTTTTTAAAGAACCTTTGACTGAATGGTTCTTTGTGGGTCCAAAATAGTTCTTCTATGGCATAACTGTGAAGAACCTTTTAGCACACCTTAATATTAAATTTTTTATGTACTGGGATGACAATACCGATTGCACAGTTACCACAGTACATGTTTACAGAAAGCCTCATAAACTAAAACCAGACATACCTTCTAAATAGTTGACCAAACAGACAGGGTCAGATGACCAGCTCAAAATGAATGAACTTGTAAATAAGCATAATACAGGCACTTTAAGACACTATAAATAGCCTGATGTCATAGTTTGCCTTCCAATCAGCTGATGACCTCTGCAAATGTGCTATGTGTCTTGTGTTTGGTGGCAGATGTTACAGCCGAGTGATTCTCCATAACACCACATGGTTCTCCTGCATAAAGGCTGCGTGTGGGCTTTGTCCATGTGGAATGGGTTTCCTTTTGAGGTTCAGCATGACAGCAGTCATGTGTCCATGTACAGTGCCAGCTCTGGGTTTTTTAAAACTTTGATTTACCACTTTAAATGTTTACAGGCCAGTCAGTACATCTTAAACATGCTCCATTTAAAGGTGCCATAGAATGCATTGATACAATATTTTAAATTGTTCTCTGAAATCTACATAGAGAGTATATGGCTTAGGAAAGGGCACAAATTCTCCAGAAACTATTTTACAGGTCCATTTACAACCTTAGCATTTGTCTCTAGAATTAAATGGTCTGTTATTACCTTATTTGGAAGGTTCATGAATAATAATGTTGAGCTCTGCTCTGATTGGCTGCTTCACAGAGGGGCTCATTTAGCTCTCACACAGGGAGGAAAATATATATTTAATTACGGAGCTCGAGCCGCTTTTAACATGCAGGGCATTGAAACTGCCGTTTTGTATGCATGATCACTTTTTACTTTCACTTTAGAGATTTGCGATTGCACGTGCTCTGTGTAGTTATACTACAGCGGCAGTACTTACATTACATTTACATTTATTCATTTAGCAGACGCTTTTATCCAAAGTGACTAACAAGTGGGAATACAACAAGTGATTCATCCTAAGGAGGCAGATCAACATAGGAAGTGCTCAAAAAATACCATATATCAGGCGTTGTTAGAAGAGTGCAGGCTAGAAGGGGAAGATCAAGAAAGAGAGGAGACAGGCTAGAGAAGGAGGATAGAGAAAGAGAGGAGAATTTTTTATTTTTTTATGGAGTCACATAGTGTCTTAAAAGATGGGTTTTCAGCAGTCGTTTGAAAGCTGTTAAGGAGACTGAATTCCGGATAGGGGTGGGAAGATCATTCCACCAGGCAGGAACGTTGAACGAGAATGTTCTGGAAAGTGATTTAATACCTCTCTGTGGTGGTACAATGAAGCGTCTTTCACTAGAGGATCTCAGACATCTGGAGGGAGTGTAGATTCGTAGTAGTGAATGGAGGTAGGCAGGTGATGAGCCGGTGGCTGTCCTATAGGCCAGCATCAGTGCCTTGAATTTGATGCGGGCTGTAACCGGTAGCCAGTGCAGAGATATAAAGAGAGGTGTGACATGGGCCTTTTTGGGCTCATTGAAGACCAGTCGTGCTGCTGCATTCTGAATCATTTGTAGAGATTTGAATGTACATGCTGGAAGACCGGCTAAAAGAGCATTGCAGTAGTCCAGCCTGGAAATGATCAGGGCCTGGACAAGGAGTTGTGTAGCATACTCTGTTAGGAAGGGCCTGATCTTTCTGATGTTGTGCAATGCAAACCTGCAAGATCTAGCAGTTTTAGCAATGTGATCTTTGAAGGTCAATTGGTTGTCAAAGATTACACCCAGATTTCTGGCTGAAGTCGATGGGGTAATTGTTGATGAACCTAACTGGATGGAGAAGTCATGTTGTAAAGATGGAGTGGCAGGAAAGATGAGGAGTTCAGTCTTTGCTAGATTGAGCTGTAGATGGTGTTCCTTCATCCATGCAGAGATATCCGCCAGGCAGCCTGAGATCCGCGCAGCTACCAATGGATCATCTGGTTTGAATGAAAGATAGAGCTGTGTGTCATCAGCATAGCAATGGTAGGAGAAGCCATGTGCCTGTATGATGGGGCCCAGAGATGTAGTGTATATGGAGAAGAGGAGGGGTCCAAGAACTGATCCCTGAGGAACCCCAGTGACCATTTGATGAGCTTTGGATACCTCCCCTCCCCAGGCCACTCTGAAAGACCTACCAGAGAGGTAGGATTCGAACCAGCGAAGTGAAGTCCCTGTGATGCCCAGCGATGAGAGGGTGGACAAGAGGATCGGATGATTCACCGTGTCAAAAGCTGCAGATAGATCCAGCAAAATGAGTACTGATGATTTGTAATCAGCTTTAGCAGTCCGCAAGGCTTCAGTGACAGACAGTAGAGCAGTCTCAGTTGAATGGCCACTCCTGAACCCTGACTGGTTAGCATCCAATAGATTGTTCTGTGAGAGAAATAAAGAAAGCTGGTTGAAAACGGCTCTTTCCAGTGTCTTTGCTATGAATGGAAGGAGAGAGACAGGTCTGTAGTTGTCGATGAGTAAAGTGTTCAGTGTAGGTTTTTTGAGCAGTGAGGTTACCCGGGCCTGCTTAAACGTAGTGGGGAAAGTGCCTGTGAGAAGAGATGTGTTGATGATGTGTGTGAGCGCCGGTAGGATTGTGGGAGAGATTTCTTGGAGAAGGTGTGAGGGGATAGGATCTAAAAGACATGTCATCGGATGGCTGGGGAGGAGTAGTTTGGCTACTTCTACCTTAGAGTAAGGACAGAAGGAGAAGAGGGGAGTTCCAGTCGTGAGTGTGGTAAATTGTAGTTCCTGTATGTGTGGAGCTGAGAACTTATTACTGATAGATGTAGTTTTGTCTGTGAAGAATGTGGCGAAATCATCAGCTGTTATAGAAGTGGTGGGAGGTGGTGGAGGGGGGCAAAGCAGTGAATTAAAAGTTTTGAAAAGGTTGCGTGCATCCGGAGCATTGTTGATCTTGTTGTGGAAGTATGAAGATTTGGCAGTATGTACTTGGGAAGAGAAGGAGGAGAGCAGAGACCGATATATACTCAGGTCAGATGGATCCTGAGATTTGTGCCATTTTCTCTCGGCTGCCCTAAGTTTGGACCGATGCTCTCGGAGAACATCGGATAACCAAGGGTTTGAAGGAGCAGCCCGTGCTGGCCTGGAGTAGAGAGGGCATATACCGTCTAGACAAGAGGTTAGAGTGGAGCACAAGGTGTCGGTTGCTGCATTAGTATCCAGGGATGAGAAGTGGGTTGGAGAGGGAAGGGAGGAAGATACTAAGGAAGAAAGGTGGGAGGGTGAGAGAGAGCATAGGTTTTGTCTAAAAGTAACAGGTAGAGGTGTTGGGGGAGCACAAGTAGCAAGATGTAGGTTAAGGGTAATGAAGAAGTGGTCAGAGATGTGTAGGGGTTTGACTACAATGTTATCTGAAATACAATTTCGTGTGTAAATGAGATCAAGTTGTTTGCCAGATTTATGAGTGTATGTAGTGATGATGCGTTTTAGATCAAATGAAGCTAGGAGTGAATGGAAGTCTGCAGCATAGGGCTTGTCAAGGTGAATGTTGAAGTCCCCAAAGACTAAAAGTGGAGTGCCATCCTCTGGAAAAGAGGAAAGCAGCCCATCCAGCTCTTCTGAGAAGAAGCCAAGTTGACTAGGTGGGCAGTAAATTACCACAACATGGAGTTTGATAGGAGATATGATAGTGATTGTATGCTATTCAAATGAGTTATAGTTGCATAGAGGAGAATGGGTTGAGTATTTCCAGTTGTCAGAAATAAGAAGTCCCGTACCCCCACCCCTTCCAGTCTGACGAGGGGTGTGAGAGAAGGAGAATTTATTAGATAGAGCGGCTGGGGTTGCAGAGTCTTCTGGACGTATCCAGGTCTCAGTCAAACCTAGGATGCTCAGGCCAGATTGCAAAGAAATGCCGAAATGAAGTCAGCTTTGTTGACAGCTGACTGACAGTTCCAGAGTCCAACCGTGAAAGAGAAAGGTTCAGTGGAAGAGGTGTCGATAGGACGCAGGTTAGAAATATTGCGTCGACGTGTGCGTGTGATGTTAGTGCGGTGTGTAGAGAGCACCGCAATGAATTGGAAACACATGATAGAGGAGGACAGAAAGAAGAGTGAAATAAAGGAAAGGTTTATGTGCGTTGTCGGTTTCGTTGCTCGGTTAAGTCGCGCAGGAAAAGTCGCAGGTCTTTACTCTCGTCGGTCTTCGCGCGAGGAGGCTGAACGCTTCCGCTGACGCTTCAGCGTCAGCTGATACAACACAGTTAAATACACCACCAATCAATACTTTATTGATAGCAGCTGGGGACGCCCACTCGGCTGAGTCAGTCCCAAATGGATCGTACGCAAATGGGTCAAACCGAAACGAAAAAGTCACACACTTTGCACTTTTAAGTGCGCTCAGGAAGGGAGCGATATCACAAACAAAAGCTTCCCTTGGCCGTCGGCTCAGTATTTCAGTTTGAATAAGAGCAATCAAAACTACTATTTAGAACGAAATCACCAGGAAACAAATAAACAGAAACGAACAAATACTCTCTAGCAGCAACAAAATGCAAGTAGAAACGAATAAGTCAATAAATAGAAAACAAGGACGTGTTTATCTAGCAGCAACAAATGCAACAACCGCCTATTTAAAATACAGAATTTAAGTAGTCACTTACGCGCTGTCGTCCTGTCTGCGCCAGAGGACTGAAAATCACTTATCCAGTACTTACCACATTTGACAAGTTTAGATGTTGTCAGCGGTGATCAGGATCTGTAAATCATTCGCAGTCATCTCTCCTTACTCTGTTCATGTGGTAAGTGAAATCTTATGTACTGCAATGTAACAGACTACCGCTAGCAAGAAGCTAACCGTGTCCATTTAGTGGCTCGCTTTGTTTTATTAGAAGGTGTTATTTGTTTTCCTTGCCTTTGTGAGTACAGACACCAACCCATCCCTGCACTTAACATCTCCTGCACAACCTGGAACATATTCACATTTTCGCTATTGTCCTCGCTTTGTTTTTTCACAATAGCCTACCCGCAGAACTTCAGATGATTGGGCTATGCATATTTTGGGGGCGTAACTATTAATGATTGTGACTATAATGTCATAGTCGGTGTTATGTTGGAATTGGCCTCTTTTTCAGTGGTCTTTTGCAAACACCAGATTTATATAAGAAGGAGGAAACTATGGTGTTTGAGACTCACGGTATGTCATGTCCATGTACTGAACTGTTATTATTCAACTATGCCAAGGTAAATACAGTTTTCCATTCTATGGCACCTTTAAAGCTTTGTTTCTCTGCCAATATTTCAGCTGGTGTCAAAGAATTAAATCATAAAAGTCATGCCTAAATTCTGTAATTAGTCTTATTGGGAGCTCACCTTTACAGCCCAATGACTTCTTCCTGTTGTGAATCTTACCTACAGTTAATGCTGTTTCTATATGCACATCAGAGCACTTAGAAATATAATACTCAGGAATGAGGGAAATCATAGGTGTATTTAAAGGCAGCATCAGAACTGACCCTGTTTAACTTTTTAGAGCACATTGTTGTTTTTTTAATAACTACACACTATGAACCATTAGTTAAGCATTAGTAAATAGATCATTATCTCTACAATAATAGACAGTAGTAAGCATTTTAAAAATACAGCTATAAATGCTTTGTTTTTTATTTTTAAACATATTTTTAATGTGTTTAATAATTGTATTTTCATACTTTATTAATGATCAGTTTATCATTTCCAAATTAAGTATTACATTATTTACAGTTATTTAGTTGCCATCAGTGCTGTCATGACTCTGGGCTGCAGCCTTTCCATTCTCCACACGATGTCGCTGTTTCTCTCACTCCCGCACCTTCACTTCCCTGATCGTGTACACCTGTCTTGATTATGTCACCCGTTCTGCCCCAGCTGATCACTATTATGATTTGTCTTTATAATCCCCACTCGTTTCCCACTCTGTGAGTCTGCATTGTATCTTGTATGTTCTGTCTCTGTGTTTCTGATCCTGACTCCTTGACCGTGTTTCCTGTTTTGTTTATTTTAGTTTTGCTTCAAGTCGTGTTGTGCCGTGTTGGCCTTTTGTTTGTTCGTTTGTTTATTTGTGTTTGTTTAATAAATATTCCCTTCCCTGCACTTGGACCCAGATTTCCTCCTCTCAGCCCTTGCGAACGTGACAGAATGCAGACTCCCAAGATGGGTCCAGCGGGGAGGAATTTTTTCAGGGAGGCGGCGTCCCCCCGTATGTCGGCGGCGTGCGCCCGCTTGGGGGCGGCGACCACCCGCTCTGTTTCCGAGATGGCGGGGATGTCCTTCAAGGCGGCGTTGGCCACTCGTTTCAAGTACATCTACACCTGCCTGGCGGAGATGGACACCTATCTCCATTCCTGATGCGGCGGCGACCGCTATCTCCGTTCCTGATGCGGCGGTGACCGCTATCTCCATTCCTGATGCGGTGGCGACCGCTATCTCTGTTCCTGACGTGGCGGTGACCGCCATCTCTGTTCCCGAAGCGGCAGCGACCGCTATCTCCGTTCCTGACGCGACAGTGACCGCCATCTCTGTTCCCGAAGCGGCGGAGACCGCTATCTCCGTTCCTGATGTGGCGGCGACCGCTATCTCCGTTCCTGATGCGGCAGCGACCGCTATCTCTGTTCCTGACATGGCAGCGACCGCTATCTCTGTTCCTGACATGGCAGTGACCGCCATCTCTGTTCCCAAAGCGACGGCGACCGCTATCTCTGTTCCCGAAGTGGCTGCGACCGCTATCTCCGTTCTTGATGCGGCAGCGACCGCTATCTCTGTTCCTGACATGGCAGTGACCGCCATCTCTGTTCCCGAAGCGGCGGCGACCGCTATCTCCGTTCCTGATGCGGCGGCGACCGCTATCTCCGTTCCTGATGCGGCGGCGACCGCTATCTCCGTTCCCGATGCGGCGGCGACCGCTATCTCCGTTCCTGATGCGGCAGCGACCGCTATCTCTGTTCCTGACATGGCGGTGACCGCCATCTCTGTTCCTGATGCGGCGGCGACCGCTATCTCTGTTCCTGATGTGGTGGCGACCGCTATCTCCGTTCTTGATGCGGCGGCGACCGCTATCTCCGTTCCCGATGCGGCGGCGACCGCTATCTCCGTTCCCGATGCGGCGGCGACCGCTATCTCCGTTCCTGATGCGGCGGCGACCGCTATCTCCGTTCCTGATGCGGCGGCGACCGCTATCTCCGTTCTTGATGCGGCGGCGACCGCTATCTCCGTTCTTGATGCGGCGGCGACCGCTATCTCCTTTCCTGATGCGGCGGCGACCGCTATCTCTGTTCCCGAAATGGCAGCGTCCGTTATCTCTGTTCCTGACGCGGCAGTGACCGCTATCTCCGTTCCTGATGCGGCGGCGACCGCTATCTCTATTCCTGACGTGGCAGTGACCGCCATCTCTGTTCCCGAAGCGGCGACCGCTATCTCTGTTCCTGACGCAACAGTGACCGCCATCTCTGTTCCCGAAGCGGCGGCGACCGCTATCTCCGTTCCTGATGCGGCGGCGACCGCTATCGCCGTTCCTGATGCGGCGGCGACCGCTATCTCCGTTCCTGATGCGGCGGCGACCGCTATCTCCGTTCCTGATGCGGCGGCGACCGCTATCTCCGTTCCTGATGCGGCGGCGACCGCTATCTCTGTTCCTGATGCGGCGGCGACCGCTATCTCTGTTCCTGATGCGGCGGCGACCGCTATCTCTGTTCCTGAAGCGGCAGCGTCCGTTACCTCTGTTCCTGACGCGCCAGTGACCGCTATAATTAATATTAAATATTCCCTTCCCTGCACTTGGACCCAGATTTTCTCCTCTCAGCCCTTGCGAACGTGACAAGTGCTTCATAAGATACAGTTCTACAGTTTTGTTTTTTTGCATCTTGAAATAAATATTTCTATGTTCTGCATGACTTTAAATCATAAAGGCATAAATAGTCTTCACTTTAGATGAGCTCACAAAAATAGATAACTGACAACTACTAAATGTTTTATACCTACCTGAATTAATGAAGAATTACAGTGAGAATATGTGTTAATAACGCATTTATTAACACACTATTATTATATGTCTAAATAATATGTATAAATGTGCATTTAAAGTTTATTAATCATTTAGTTACACTTTCTAAATGATCGTATGAATCTCTGACAACTCCTAAATAACTGGTTTGTTAATAATATAATATCTAATTTAGAAATGATTAATTGATGAAAATACAATTATTAAAAACATTATAGATATGCTTATAAATCAGGAACAAAACATTTGTGTGGGGATAATGCTTTATAAATGATGAATTGACTATTTACCCATGATTCATAGTGTGCAGTAATGATAAAGTGTTACCTAATAATTTGCTTCGACTCTAAAATGACTTTCTTTTTCAATGTATATATCACCAATCTTTGTGGGCTATAGTTGTTACTCTATTTTTGTTTATCAGTTTATCACTTGTCATCAGTTGTTTTGACCGTTCACATTTGACAGTGAGGTGTCAAAAGATAAAAGGGCCAAACTGTCATGATCTGGGCTGTGGGGTTTCCCTCAGCCACCTGAGGTCGCTGTTCCCCTTGCACTGCACTTCCCTGATTGTTCACTCCTGTCTTGTCATTAGCACTGATTACACTCACACCTGCTCACTATTATCTGGTCTATAAGAACTCTCATGTCTCACTGCTCTTTCTGGCTGCATTGTCTTCCGTATGGTTTGTTTCTTGTCTCTGTTTGCTGTCTTCAGTGTTCCCGGACCTTGTTGCCTAGACCTTGTTTTCAGTTCTGTTTATTTAGTTTGTATTCAAGTTGTGTGTGCCGTGTTGGCCTTGTTTGTGCTTGTTTGTGTTTTGTTTTAACCTGCATTTGGACCCAGATCTCCTCCTTCTCACCCGTGACAGAATGCAGCCAGCACAGATGGGTCCAGCGGGGAGGAATTTTTTTTTCAAGGAGGCGGCGTCCCCCCGTTCTGTTCCCGAGACGGGGGGGATGTCTTTTGAGGTGGCGTCGGCTGCTCGATTTGAATTTATCTACGCCTGCCTGGCTGAGATGGACGCTTGCAGGGCCAAGACTGCGCGGATGCGTCCCTGCTTTGCGTTGGGGGCGGAGAGGCTCTTCCGTGGGGAGACGGCGGTGTCCGTTAACTCCGTTCCTGACGCGCAGGTGACCACGCCCTCTGTTCCTGACGCGGCGGTGTCCGCTATCTCTGTGCCTGACGCGGCGGTGTCCGCTATCTCTGTTCCTGATGCGGCGGCGACCGCTATCTCCGTTCCTGATGCGGCGGCGACCGCTATCTCCGTTCTTGATGCGGCGGCAACCGCTATCTCCTTTCCTGATGCGGCGGCGACCGCTATCTCTGTTCCCGAAACGGCAGCGTCCGTTATCTCTGTTCCTGACGCGGCAGTGACCGCTATCTCCGTTCCTGAAGCGGCGGCGACCGCTATCTCTATTCCTGACGTGGCAGTGACCGCCATCTCTGTTCCCGAAGCGGCGACCGCTATCTCTGTTCCTGACGCAACAGTGACCGCCATCTCTGTTCCCGAAGCGGCGGCGACCGCTATCTCCGTTCCTGATGCGGCGGCGACCGCTATCTCCGTTCCTGATGCAGCGGCGACCGCTTTCTCCGTTCCTGATGCGGCGGCGACCGCTATCTCTGTTCCTGATACGGCGGCGACTGCTATCTCCGTTCCTGATGCAGCGGCGACCGCTTTCTCCGTTCCTGATGCAGCGGCGACCGCTTTCTCCGTTCCTGATGCGGCGGCGACCGCTATCTCTGTTCCTGATGCGGCGGCGACCGCTATCTCCGTTCCTGATGCGGCGGCGACCGCTTTCTCCGTTCCTGATGCGGCGGCGACCGCTATCTCCGTTCCTGATGCGGCGGCGACCGCTATCTCCGTTCCTGATGCGGCGGCGACCGCTATCTCCGTTCCTGATGCGGCGGCGACCGCTATCTCCGTTCCTGATGCGGCGGCGACCGCTATCTCCGTTCCTGATGCGGCGGCGACCGCTATCTCCGTTCCTGATGCGGCGGCGACCGCTATCTCCGTTCCTGATGCGGCGGCGACCGCTATCTCTGTTCCTGATGCGGCGGCGACCGCTATCTCTGTTCCTGATGCGGCGGCGACTGCTATCTCTGTTCCTGATGCGGCGACGACCGCTATCTCTGTTCCTGAAGCGGCAGCGTCCGTTACCTCTGTTCCTGACGCGCCAGTGACCGCTATAATTAATATTAAATATTCCCTTCCCTGCACTTGGACCCAGATTTTCTCCTCTCAGCCCTTGCGAACGTGACAAGTGCTTCATAAGATACAGTTCTACAGTTTTGTTTTTTTGCATCTTGAAATAAATATTTCTATGTTCTGCATGACTTTAAATCATAAAGGCATAAATAGTCTTCACTTTAGATGAGCTCACAAAAATAGATAACTGACAACTACTAAATGTTTTATACCTACCTGAATTAATGAAGAATTACAGTGAGAATATGTGTTAATAACGCATTTATTAACACACTATTATTATATGTCTAAATAATATGTATAAATGTGCATTTAAAGTTTATTAATCATTTAGTTACACTTTCTAAATGATCGTATGAATCTCTGACAACTCCTAAATAACTGGTTTGTTAATAATATAATATCTAATTTAGAAATGATTAATTGATGAAAATACAATTATTAAAAACATTATAGATATGCTTATAAATCAGGAACAAAACATTTGTGTGGGGATAATGCTTTATAAATGATGAATTGACTATTTACCCATGATTCATAGTGTGCAGTAATGATAAAGTGTTACCTAATAATTTGCTTCGACTCTAAAATGACTTTCTTTTTCAATGTATATATCACCAATCTTTGTGGGCTATAGTTGTTACTCTATTTTTGTTTATCAGTTTATCACTTGTCATCAGTTGTTTTGACCGTTCACATTTGACAGTGAGGTGTCAAAAGATAAAAGGGCCAAACTGTCATGATCTGGGCTGTGGGGTTTCCCTCAGCCACCTGAGGTCGCTGTTCCCCTTGCACTGCACTTCCCTGATTGTTCACTCCTGTCTTGTCATTAGCACTGATTACACTCACACCTGCTCACTATTATCTGGTCTATAAGAACTCTCATGTCTCACTGCTCTTTCTGGCTGCATTGTCTTCCGTATGGTTTGTTTCTTGTCTCTGTTTGCTGTCTTCAGTGTTCCCGGACCTTGTTGCCTAGACCTTGTTTTCAGTTCTGTTTATTTAGTTTGTATTCAAGTTGTGTGTGCCGTGTTGGCCTTGTTTGTGCTTGTTTGTGTTTTGTTTTAACCTGCATTTGGACCCAGATCTCCTCCTTCTCACCCGTGACAGAATGCAGCCAGCACAGATGGGTCCAGCGGGGAGGAATTTTTTTTTCAAGGAGGCGGCGTCCCCCCGTTCTGTTCCCGAGACGGGGGGGATGTCTTTTGAGGTGGCGTCGGCTGCTCGATTTGAATTTATCTACGCCTGCCTGGCTGAGATGGACGCTTGCAGGGCCAAGACTGCGCGGATGCGTCCCTGCTTTGCGTTGGGGGCGGAGAGGCTCTTCCGTGGGGAGACGGCGGTGTCCGTTAACTCCGTTCCTGACGCGCAGGTGACCACGCCCTCTGTTCCTGACGCGGCGGTGTCCGCTATCTCTGTGCCTGACGCGGCGGTGTCCACTATCTCTGTGCCTGACGCGGCGGTGTCCGCTATCTCTGTGCCTGAGGCGGCGGTGTCCGCTATCACTGTGCCTGACGCGGCGGTGTCCGCTGTCTCCGTGCCTGATGCGGCGGTGTCCGCTATCTCTGTGCCTGACGCGGCGGTGTCCGCTGTCTCCGTGCCTGACGCGGCGGTGTCCGCTATCTCTGTGCCTGACGCGGCGGTGTCTGCTGTCTCCGTGCCTGACGCGGCGGTGTCCGCTATCTCTGTGCCTGACGCGGCGGTATTCGCTATCTCCGTGCCTGACGCGGCGGTGTCCGCTGTCTCCGTGCCTGACGCGGCGGTGTCCGCTATCTCCGTTCCTGACGCGACGGTGTCCGCTGTCTCTGCTCCTGACGCGGCGGTGTCCGCTATCTCTGTGCCTGACGCGGCGGTGTCCACTGTCTCCGTGCCTGACGCGGCGGTGTCCGCTATCTCTGTGCCTGACGCGACGGTGTCCACTGTCTCCGTGCCTGACGCGGCGGTGTCCGCTATCTCCGTGCCTGACGCGGCGGTGTCCGCTATCTCCGTGCCTGACGCGGCGGTGTCCGCTATCTCTGTGCCTGATGCGGCGGTGTCCGCTGTCTCCGTGCCTGACGCGGCGTTGTCCGCTATCTCTGTGCCTGACGCGGCGGTGTCCGCTGTCTCCGTGCCTGATGCGGCGGTGTCCGCTGTCTCCGTGCCTGACGCGGCGGTGTCTGCTGTCTCCGTGCCTGACGCGGCGGTGTCCGCTATCTCTGTGCCTGACGCGGCGGTATTCGCTATCTCCGTGCCTGACGCGGCGGTGTCCGCTGTCTCCGTGCCTGACGCGGCGGTGTCCGCTATCTCCGTTCCTGACGCGACGGTGTCCGCTGTCTCTGCTCCTGACGCGGCGGTGACCGCTCTCTCTGTTCCGGACGCGGCGGTGACCGCTCTCTCTGTTCCTGACGCGTCGGTGACCGCTCTCTCTGTTCCGGACGCGGCGGTGACCGCTCTCTCTGTTCCGGACGCGGCGGTGACCGCTCTCTCTGTTCCTGACGCGGAGGTGACCGCGCTCTCTGATCCTGACGCGGAGGTGACCGCGCTCTCTGTTCCTGACGCGGCCCTGACCGCGCATTCTGTTCCGGACGCGGCCCTGACCGCGCTTTCTGTTCCGGACGCGGAGGTGACCGCGCTCTCTGTTCCCGACGCGGAGGTGACCGCGCTTTCTGTTCCCGACGCGGTGGTGACCGCTCTCTCTGTTCCCGACGCGGTGGTGACCGCTCTCTCTGTTCCAGACGCGTCGGTGACCGCTCTCTCTGTTCCTGACGCGTCGGTGACCGCTCTCTCTGTTCCGGACGCGGCGGTGACCGCTCTCTCTGTTCCGGACGCGTCGGTGACCGCTCTCTCTGTTCCGGACGCGTCGGTGACCGCTCTCTCTGTTCCGGACGCGGCGGTGACCGCACTCTCTGTTCCTGACGCGGCGGTGACCGCACTCTCTGTTCCGGACGCGGCGGTGACCGCTCTCTCTGTTCCGGACGCGGCGGTGACCGCTCTCTCTGTTCCGGACGCGGCGGTGACCGCTCTCTCTGTTCCTGACGCGTCGGTGACCGCTCTCTCTGTTCCGGACGCGGCGGTGACCGCTCTCTCTGTTCCGGACGCGTCGGTGACCGCTCTCTCTGTTCCTGACGCGTCGGTGACCGCTCTCTCTGTTCCGGACGCGGCGGTGACCGCTCTCTCTGTTCCTGACGCGTCGGTGACCGCTCTCTCTGTTACGGACGCGGCGGTGACCGCTCTCTCTGTTCCTGACGCGTCGGTGACCGCTCTCTCTGTTCCTGACGCGTCGGTGACCGCTCTCTCTGTTCCTGACGCGTCGGTGACCGCTCTCTCTGTTCCTGACGCGTCGGTGACCGCTCTCTCTGTTCCTGACGCGTCGGTGACCGCTCTCTCTGTTCCTGACGCGTCGGTGACCGCTCTCTCTGTTCCTGACGCGGCGGTGACCGCACTCTCTGTTCCTGACGGGGCGGTGACCGCACTCTCTGTTCCTGACGCGGCGGTGACCGCTCTCTCTGTTCCTGACGCGGCGGTGTCCGCTGTCTCCGTGCCTGACGCGGCGGTGTCCGCTATCTCTGTGCCTGACGCGGCGGTGTCTGCTGTCTCCGTGCCTGACGCGGCGGTGTCCGCTATCTCTGTGCCTGACGCGGCGGTATTCGCTATCTCCGTGCCTGACGCGGCGGTGTCCGCTGTCTCCGTGCCTGACGCGGCGGTGTCCGCTATCTCCGTTCCTGACGCGACGGTGTCCGCTGTCTCTGCTCCTGACGCGGCGGTGACCGCTCTCTCTGTTCCGGACGCGGCGGTGACCGCTCTCTCTGTTCCTGACGCGTCGGTGACCGCTCTCTCTGTTCCGGACGCGGCGATGACCGCTCTCTCTGTTCCAGACGCGTCGGTGACCGCTCTCTCTGTTCCGGACGCGGCGGTGACCGCTCTCTCTGTTCCTGACGCGGAGGTGACCGCGCTCTCTGATCCTGACGCGGAGGTGACCGCGCTCTCTGATCCTGACGCGGAGGTGACCGCGCTCTCTGTTCCTGACGCGGCCCTGACCGCGCTTTCTGTTCCGGACGCGGAGGTGACCGCGCTCTCTGTTCCGGACGCGGCGGTGACCGCTCTCTCTGTTCCTGGCGCGTCGGTGACCGCTCTCTCTGTTCCGGACGCGGCGGTGACCGCTCTCTCTGTTCCTGACGCGTCGGTGACCGCTCTCTCTGTTCCGGACGCGGCGGTGACCGCTCTCTCTGTTCCTGACGCGTCGGTGACCGCTCTCTCTGTTCCTGACGCGTCGGTGACCGCTCTCTCTGTTCCGGACGCGGCGGTGACCGCTCTCTCTGTTCCGGACGCGGCGGTGACCGCTCTCTCTGTTCCGGACGCGGCGGTGACCGCACTCTCTGTTCCGGACGCGGCGGTGACCGCTCTCTCTGTTCCGGACGCGTCGGTGACCGCTCTCTCTGTTCCTGACGCGTCGGTGACCGCTCTCTCTGTTCCGGATGCGGCGGTGACCGCTCTCTCTGTTCCTGACGCGTCGGTGACCGCTCTCTCTGTTCCTGACGCGTCGGTGACCGCTCTCTCTGTTCCTGACGCGGCGGTGACCGCTCTCTCTGTTCCTGACGCGTCGGTGACCGCTCTCTCTGTTCCTGACGCGTCGGTGACCGCTCTCTCTGTTCCTGACGCGGCGGTGACCGCACTCTCTGTTCCTGACGGGGCGGTGACCGCACTCTCTGTTCCGGACGCGGCGGTGACCGCACTCTCTGTTCCTGACGCGGCGGTGACCGCTCTCTCTGTTCCGGACGCGGCGGTGACCACTCTCTCTGTTCCGGACGCGGCGGTGACCGCGCTCTCTGTTCCTGACGCGGCGGGGTCCACTCACGGTTCTCCGCTGCACGGACCTGGCCCGCCATCCCTCCCCCTGATTCGCCTTCCCCCGTTCCTCCTCCCTCCAGACTTGTGGAACGTCTGGAAGCCGTTCCGTGGGGAGGGGGTACTGTCATGATCTGGGCTGTGGGGTTTCCCTCAGCCACCTGAGGTCGCTGTTCCCATTGCACTGCACTTCCCTGATTGTTCACTCCTGTCTTGTCATTAGCACTGATTACACTCACACCTGCTCACTATTATCTGGTCTATAAGAACTCTCATGTCTCACTGCTCTTTCTGGCTGCATTGTCTTCCGTATGGTTTGTTTCTTGTCTCTGTTTGCTGTCTTCAGTATTCCCGGACCTTGTTGCCTAGACCTTGTTTTCAGTTCTGTTTATTTAGTTTGTATTCAAGTTGTGTGTGCCGTGTTGGCCTTGTTTGTGCTTGTTTGTGTTTTGTTTTATTAAATTCTACTTACCTGCATTTGGACCCAGATCTCCTCCTTCTCACCCGTGACACAAACCAGATTAAGATCATAGATCTTGTGCTCAATCTGTGCTCCATGTGAATGAACTCATTAAAAGAGATATATGGGGTAATCAAGTGTAGCCTGTTTAAAGCATGACCTTAGTGTCCATTAAGTGCGTCTGTTTGTGGTTGAGCGAAGCTCACTGTAGCAGACCCCAGCTAACCACACAAAGAGACTGTTCAGCCAAGCACTCAATTCACAAGGGCTGGGACAGTCAATGGAAATATATGCTGGAGATGCCAGCAAAATGATTTAACCGAGATTGATCAAGAAAAACTAATAGTTTGTCAGGTTTATAGTAATTTTATTAAGGTAATATAAAGAGAATACAAATATTTTGTATTCGAAAAGTAACCAATAGACAAAAATAACAGAAATCACCAGAAATACCGAACTTTTGAATGTTTGTATGTTAGACCAACTGTTACAGTTAGATACTAAAATTTAACAACTAGTTAACATAAGTCATAAGTGTCAATTTTTCAAAATTAAGATTTATACATCATCTCAAAGCTGAATAAATAAGCTTTCCGTTGATGCATGGTTTGTTAGGATAGAAAAATATTTGGTCTATACAAAAGATACAAGTATTTGAAAATCTGTAATCTGAGGGTGCAAAAAATCTAAATATTGAGAAAATCTCCTTTAAATTTGTCCAAATGAAGTTCTTAGCGATGCATATTACTAATCAAAAATACATTTTTGATATATTTATGGTAGGAAATTTACAAAACATCTTCATGGGACATGATCTTTGCTTAATATGATCTTTACTTAACATCTTTACTGATGCAGTAAATGCAGCCTTGATAAGCATAGACGTCTTTGACAAACATGTAAAAATCTTACTGACCACAAACATTTAATTGGTGCAACACAACAATATATACATAGATAATTTAATGTTGCTGTTGTGTTTTCTAGGACAGTTTTGGGCAATTCCTGTGGCTTTGAAAACAGGAGGACTGTGCTGACATATACTAGTAAATCCTTAAGTCTGATTATTTTGAAAAAATAGTGCATGTAAAGTCAAAACAGACTTGAATGTAGCTTGAAATTTCAATTACAGTCAGACTTTTTCAGTGTAAGTCTTTCAGATTTTTGATGGTCTGTGATGGGTCAGTAAGTTAGAAAAAATATACCAGCCTGAGCAAGAGAAGGCTGAAGTTCTTTGCCAAGTTTGATGAATGAAGCTTAAAAGTTTGGAGGAGTTAAAGCCAGAAACACTGGTATCAGTTTAGGGATTTAGCAGAAGATGTTACAAAAGCACTATGTTGTTTTTTGTTGTATTAAATGTTGCTGTTGTGTTGTCTTGGACATTTTTGAGCAAATATCATACTGATTGATGAAATTTTGATTTTGAAAATAATTATTTTGAAAAAAAAAAAAAAAACAGAACAGTAAAGTCAGAACAGGCTTGAATGTACAGTCGTGGCCAAAAGTTTTGAGAATGACACAAATATTAGTTTTCACAAACTTTGCTGCTAAACTGCTTTTAGATCTTTGTTTCAGTTGTTTCTGTGATGTACTGAAATATAATTGCAAGCACTTCATACGTTTCAAAGGCTTTTATCGACAATTACATGACATTTATGCAAAGAGTCAGTATTTGCAGTGTTGGCCCTTCTTTTTCAGGACCTCTGCAATTCGACTGGGCATGCTCTCAATCAACTTCTGGGCCAAATCCTGACTGATAGCAACCCATTCTTTCATAATCACTTCTTGGAGTTTGTCAGAATTAGTGGGTTTTTGTTTGTCCACCCGCCTCTTGAGGATTGACCACAAGTTTTAAGATTTGGGGAGTTTCCAGGCCATGGACCCAAAATATCAACGTTTTGGTCCCCGAGCCACTTAGTTATCACTTTTGCCTTATGGCACGGTGCTCCATCGTGCTGGAAAATGCATTGTTCTTCACCAAACTGTTGTTGGATTGTTGGAAGAAGTTGCTGTTGGAGGGTGTTTTGGTACCATTCTTTATTCATGGCTGTGTTTTTGGGCAAAATTGTGAGTGAGCCCACTCCCTTGGATGAGAAGCAACCCCACACATGAATGGTCTCAGGATGCTTTACTGTTGGCATGACACAGGACTGATGGTAGCGCTCACCTTTTCTTCTCCGGACAAGCCTTTTTCCAGATGCCCCAAACAATCGGAAAGAGGCTTCATCGGAGAATATGACTTTGCCCCAGTCCTCAGCAGTCCATTCGCCATACTTTTTGCAGAAGATCAATCTGTCCCTGATGGGTTTTTTTGGAGAGAAGTGGCTTCTTTGCTGCCCTTCTTGACACCAGGCCATCTTCCAAAAGTCTTGGCCTCACTGTGTGTCCAGATGCGCTCACACCTGCCTGCTGCCATTCCTGAGCAAGCTCTGCACTGATGGCACTCCGATCCCGCAGCTGAATCCACTTTAGGAGACCATCCTGGCGCTTGCTGGACTTTCTTGGACGCCCTGAAGCCTTCTTAACAAGAATTGAACCTCTTTCCTTGAAGTTCTTGATGATCCTATAAATTGTTGATTTAGGTGCAATCTTAGTAGCCACAATATCCTTGCCTGTGAAGCCATTTTTATGCAACGCAATGATGGCTGCATGCGTTTCTTTGCAGGTCACCATGGTTAACAATGGAAGAACAATTATTTCAAGCATCACCCTCCTTTTAACATGTCAAGTCTGCCATTCTAACCCAATCAGCCTGACATAATGATCTCCAGCCTTGTGCTCGTCAACATTCTCACCTGAGTTAACAAGACGATTACTGAAATGATCTCAGCAGGTCCTTTAAAGGTCCACTGAAGTGCCTTGAAACACGCAGCATTCTTCTATGTGGTGACGTACTTTTAACTGAAACAAAAACAAATCGCCCAGCCCCGCCCACTTATTTTGAACAGCCAATAGCGTTCCATTAATATCTGCTCGGGCCAGAGCCGTTGAGCTTGGTAAAGCCGCATTTGTAAGCTTATGACAGCCACAGACTAATAAATTACCCCACAGACTCAATATTAAACTCTTGCTAAAACGAAATAGTGATCATAATCATGCTGAGGTTGTGTAGTTTAATACATGCCGACCGCACATATGAGCGCATATGATCTGCTCCGGGTAAATGCGTCTCTGTGTAGGGGGCGGGACGTTACGGACTCTAGAAAGCATTTGATTGGTCAGAACGTTTGATGAGAAACTGAAGTGCACGGTGATATCATCCAAATCCTTGATTCATATTGGCGGAAGTGACGAGACTGTAAGTTTTGAATGCCCATATCTTGTAAACGCGAATTTTGTCGTTGTTTTGAAGCACACTAGCATATAGATAATCTTAAGGCTAATATATTCATACTAAAAGACAAAAAACTTTAATTTTGATTTCAGGGGGACTTTAATGACAGCAATGAAATGCAGTGGAAAGTTTTTTTCGGGATTAAGTTCATTTTCATGGCAAAGAAGGACCATGCAATTCATCTGATCACTCTTCATAACATTCTGGAGTATATGCAAATTGCTATTATAAAAACTTAAGCAGCAACTTTTCCAATTTCCAATATTTATGTAATTCTCAAAACTTTTGGCCACGACTGTAGCTTGAAATTTCAATTACAGTCAGAATATACCAGCCTGAGCAAGAGAAGGCTGAAGTTCTTTGTCAAGTTTGATGAATGAAGCTTGAATATTTGGAGGAGTTAAAGCCAGAAACACTGGTCTCAGTTTAGGGATTTAGCAGAAGATGTTACAAAAGCACTATGTTGTTTTTTTGTCAAGCCAGTGTTATTAAGGTCAAAAGAAAGGGCTCACTAGCATCCATCACTGCCGTGGACACACTCATCGCAGTGAATCATTCATTGAGTCTAGTGTAAACAGCCAATGAAACATCAACCTACTAATATCCTAAACAGTCTCCACCACTAGCTCTCTTAGATTACCCAAAAACAACAGACAGGTGTGGACCATCAACAACAGGATGACAGACCTCAACACCTCCATGCTCCCTGCTGGTTTCCTACTCCCATCCCATACACAAAGCCGCCCACCGGGACAGATAGAGCAGAGGGAGAGGGACTTACCCAACCACGTCTGTTTCTGTTTCAAACACACCAGGGCTAATGTTTACATAGCTGCGCCCACACAACCAAGTGCTAGCCAAGCTGCCAATGGATGATCTAAAGTTACCAGTGATAACCTAAAACCTGCCGGCTTAACCTTCACGTTAAGCTCTGACTCCGTGAGAATGTGAGGCCAGAGAAGAGCCTTTCCAAAAGCATTTTTATTTAGGCTATTTGTTTATTTTTCTTCCTGTCTGAGGGGGTTAAGAGTTGCTGAAAGATGGTCATTTAATCCGACTTTGAGTTTTGGACCAATACCGAAGTTTCACATCAGATAGCCAAGGGAGGATGATGTGTATGTGAGAGATGTAAACAAAGACAGAAGACACATGATTTCAGCTGAATCTGTTCACCTACTCTGCAAAAAAGGCTTATCTTACTTAGTATTTTTGTCTTGTTTCTAGTCAAAATATCTAAAAATTCTTAAATTAAGATGCATTTACTAGATAAGCACAATGACATTTAGTCCTGTTTCCAGGGGGAAAAAAACTATATTGAGTGCAGTTTGCTTAAAATAAGTAAAATGATCTGCCAATAGGGTAAGTAAAATACTTAGAAATTGGGAACACTTATTAACTATTAACTATGACTTTCCCCTCAATAAATTCCTAATTTGCTACTTATTAATAGTTAGTAAGGTAGTTGTTAACTTTAGGCTTTGGGTAGGATTAGGGATGTAGAAAAAGGTATTAATATGTGCTTAATTAGTATTAATACATGGATACTATTGTAGTAATATACATGCTAATAAGCAACTAGTTAAGAGACCATGAAATAAAGTGTTGCCAAATACTCTTGATTCAAAAATATTTTACTTACCTCACTGGCAGATAATTTTACTTGTTTCCAGGGTGGAAAAACAAAATTAGATGCATTTTGCTTAAAACCAGGCTTAATATCCTATGTCATTTTGTTAGTAAAGGCATTTTAATTTAAGAATTTATAGATATTTTTACTAAAAACAAGACAAAAATACTAAGTTGTTGTTTTGTTTTGCAGTGTAAATCTCTGAATTTGTGGATCTTGCCATAAATTTTGGCCTTATTTTGAGGAAGAAACCACTAACAAATGCTAACACAATTTTTTTTTTTTTTTTACCAGATCAGTGTTAACACCAAAAGAAGATAAAATACAGAAACCCAGAGCAAATAGGGGCTTTTGCTTTTTGTACACTTTGAACCACAAGTAATCTGATTAGATTAAAAATTCCAAAATCTTTTATCAAAAGTCAGAGATTTTACTATGTACTCAAAAAATGTGTCCAAATGTTATCTGCTATCTGCAATTATTTTATAACTCTGACATACTGTGTTTGAAACAATTGACTTGTTTGTTTTGTTTGTTTCTGGGTCATTCTACATTTAAAGTAATTTTGATTCTTATTTGATTTTTAATAATATTTGGACAGATGGATTTATGCTAATTTGTCTGTGGTTTTTTACTGTCTTCCTTGGTCGGAAATAGTGATAACACACACTGTATGTAGTTAGCACCAATGCTTATTAGCATTAATACACTGCAAAAAATGCTTTTCTTACTTAGATATTTTGTCTTGTTTCCAGCCAAAATATCTGAAAATTCTTAAAGCAAGATTTACTTCTAGACGAGTAAAAATTAGTTTTCTGTTTTCAGAAAAAAAAAGCCAAAATTAAGTGATTTTTTTGCTTAGAACAAGGAAAATAATCTGCCAGTGTTTTAAGAAAAAAAAAAAACATATTTCAAACAGAAAACAAGATTATTTTTCTTACCCCATTGGCAGATTATTTTGCTTGTTTTAAGCAAAAACACACTTACTTTTGACTTGTTTTTTTTTTTTTTCTGAAAACAAGACAATACTTTTTAATAGTCTAGAAAATCCTTCTTGATTTAAGGATTTTTAGATATTTTGGCTGGAAACAAGACAAAAAAATCTAAGTAGGAAAAGCATTTTTTGCAGTGCACTAGTATTTGACTAAAGGTAGTTCACTTTCAGAACAAAAATTTACAGATAATGTACTCACCCCCTTGTCATCCAAGATGTTCATGTCTTTCTTTCTTTAGTCGTAAGGAAATTACGTTTTTTGAAGAAAACATTTCAGGATGTCTCTCCATATAATGGACTTCTATGGTGCCCTGAGTTTGAACTTCAAAAATGCAGCTTCAAAAAGCTCTAAACGATCACAGCCGAAGAAAGAAGGGTCTTATCTAGCCAAACGATCTGTTATTTTCTAAAAACATTTACAATTTATATACTATTTAATCTCTACACAGAGTACACACAGAGCTAGACAAGATGAGTATTTGAGGTTAAAAAGTAGATAAATTGTATTTTTTTTTTTTTAGAAAATAACCGATCGTTTTGCTAGATAAGACCCTTCTTTCCTCGGCTGTGATCGTTTAGAGCCATTTGAAGCTGCATTTTGTAAGTTCAAACTCGGGGCACCATAGAAGTCCATTATATGGAGAGACATCCTGAAATGTTCTCCTCAAAAAACATAATTTCCTTACGACTAAAGAAAGAAAGACATGAACATCTTGAATGACAAGGGGGTGAGTAAATGATCTGTAATTTTTTGTTCTGAAAGTAAACTACTCCTTAAGATTCATGTCCCTAAGCTTTCATTTTAAATGCATAGTAAAATATTATTATTTAAAAACGGAAACTTTTCCCTGCCATTTGCAAGAATGACCCCTCTATTTATTGAGGCTGAGGAATTGTAAAGGAAACATCTGAGACAAAGTTAATGAGTCAACCTGTTAGCAATAAAATGTTCCTCTGGGTAAACAACATGACCCTACATTAAAGAAGTGCACTGAAGGGTCAAGTGGATTGGGCAAAAACACAATAATAGTGGACAGAGGAAGTGTTGCACTGTTTTCATTGGCTCCATCCTGCAGGGGTTTGGTCAAGGTCTCCTCATTTTAGCACATTTTCCAGCATGAAAGGCCAAACTGAGAGACAGGCAGAAGGCTGGTTATTGTTGCTAATAATGCTAATTAGCATTGATTGCTGTCTTTACTGTCTATACAGGGCTTTACTGCGTCCAACTAGAGCTTAGTCTCTTCTGTGTGCTTAGCCTGACAAAACAACTTGGCAATGATAAATTGAGTTTCCCCTCATCTCTGTGCAGACCACCCTTCACTGGCCACAACTCCCTTTGTGCTTTTTACATTTTCTCTTTTTGGGCCAAACACACTGCAGCTCTTTTTTTTTCTTCCATTGTTTCACTTGTACAAAGTAGCTTGACAAAAACGGTACACTTTCAAACATTTAATTTTTGGCACCAGTACCATTCAAATGCTAAAATATATGACTAAGAGTTCACTAAGATTGATTAATTGATTGACTGACTGGATTGACGATCAGAATTTTGCAGAAACATCTTTTCAGATAAAATGTTTTTGATGGATAAAGTGTAATATATAAATTAACCTTAATTTGCATAAAAGAAGACATGTTTGCAAGAAATAGAATGGCAATGGTTTAATTTAAATATTCATTCAGCAGCTCTGTTTCTGTCCATTAGTGCATAAGACAAAGGTGTTTGAAATACGTGACCCTGGACCACAAAACCAGTCATAAGGTTAAATTTGACCAAACTTTATATAAATATAAATATATTTATACATGTGAAAGCTCAATAAATAAGCTTTCTAATGATGTATGGTTTGTTATGATAGGACAATATTTGACTGAGATACATCTATTTGAAATCTGAAATCTGAGGATGCAAAAAAATCAAAAAGACTGAGAAAATCACCTTTAAAGTTGTCCAAATTAGGTTCTTAACAATGCATATTACAAATCAAAAGTTACATTTTGTTATGTTTACAGTAGGAATTTTACAAAAAATCTTCATGGAACATGAACTTTACTTAATTTCTTAATGATTTTTGGCATAAAAGAAAAATCAAAAATTTTGACCCATGCAATGTATTTTTGGCTATTACTACAAATATACCCCAGCGACTTAAGACTGGTTTTGTGGTCCAGGGTCACATATTACATGCAAAAACGGTGCAATTTCTATTATTGTTAACTTTTGTCACTGATACTCTCAAATCTCATTTGCATATGCACATATTCAAACTAGATGTGACAGATTTGATGTAAATGATGCCAAAATGCCACTGGTTTAAAACCAAACACAATGGGCCAAGTTTGAATATGTAGAAATGTGCAAGAGATCTGAGCACTTCCGTGAAAAGTAAATTACATATTAGGCTTTGATTCATATATGTGACACTGGAGCACAAAACCAGTCTTAAGTAGCACGGTATATTTGTAGCATTAGCCAAAAATACAATGTATGGGTCAAAAATATAGATTTTTCTTTTATGCCAAAAATCATTAGGATGTTAATTAAGATCATGTTCCATGAACATATTTTGTAAATTTTCTACTGTGAATATATCAAAACTTAATTTTTGATTAGTAATATGCATTGCTAAGAATTTCATTTGGGCAACTTTAAAAGTGATTTTCGTAGTATTTCGATTTTTTTGTACAGTCAGATTCCAGATTTTCAAATAGTTGTATCTCAGCCAAATATTGTCCTATCCCAACAATCCTTACATTAATGGAAAGCGTATTTATGGGCTACTTTTCTCACTTTTTTGAATTGGACTGCCCCAGTCACTGTATGCTTTCATTATTCCCCAAGATTTTGTGTTTCGCAGAAGAACGATGACGCAATTGTCATTTTTGGGTGAACTATTCCTTTATAGCCTGAATGCAGGTGAACATCGGCTCACTTTATTGTTTCAATGTCATCTGATATCCGCAAAGGTGATGTTTCTGGAAATTCAGGATCGAGTAGAAAGTGGATACCAGTTTGTCAGAGGTGCAACAGCGTCTTGTTTAACCAACATCTTAGCAGTCCTTGCAGAAGGTAGGCAGCATTGTTATGCGACAGTTCAGTGCTGATGAAAAGAAGGCCTCGGGAAAGGCTGGCGAACCGCAGACCCTGCAGGCAGGCAGGGGAAGGGGTGGAAATAATGGAGGGTTAATCCCGAAAGCAGTCCCTCCGATGCCCGCCTCCCAGACCCAGCATGTCTCCCATTCACTTTTAAACACTGAGGACCTACCAGAGTTGAGACGGGGTAAAAAGGGCCTTCCAGTTTTGTGGAGCTGGGAGGGATGCACTTTCTGATGGGAGCGTTAATCTTCCTGGCCCTCATCTCCAGGGGCCGAGCGAGCCCCCCTTCTTAAATATACCCTGCTATACGAGGCACCTCGCCAACGGCTCCATGAGGATGACATCATCGGCTGGCATAGCAGAACTGGGAAAGGGGTGTAATGAGGTTGATATGGACACAACAGAGGGTGCACAAATGAATGTGTGTTGCCTGACTAAACAGAGTGTGTCAGCGAGAGTAATAAGGGTTTACACGGCACAAACCACGTACACTCGTTTCCCACCTCTAAAATTAGGAGCTTGTTTTGTTTCTGCTATTTGTTGATTGTCGCTTGTCCAGTATGGCACAGAACACACGATTCACGTTCGTAGAGAGTTTTAATAAGCGTAACGTGAAAAACTGCATGCCATTGAGATAATGAGATAACTGAGAGTGTATAAATAAACTTAATTAATTAAGAAAAAAAAAATGAATTAATTTGAAAATGAACAAACTAATATTTTGAAATTATTTTTGGACTTTATTTTATTAAAGAGGTCCTATTATGCTTTTTCACTTTTTGAATTTTAGCCAGTGTGTGGTGTGTATGTTTGGGCATAAAAAACATCCACAAAGTTACAAATCTCAAAGTCCACTCCAAAGGGAGATTTTTTTTAAAATTTTAACTCTGTTTTCAAGAACTACAACGAACGGCTCCTTTGGACTACAGCGTTTGTTTTCCGGATGCTGACAATAGGACCAACACTACTGTAGCGTATTATTTACTCATCCTCCATGCATCCTAGGTGTATATGACTTCCTTCTTTCAGACGAATACAATCGGAGTTATATTAAACATTATCCTGGCACTCCCAAGCTTTAGAACGGCATAGACAAGTGTTTCTCTCATCAGTCCAAAACAAGTCGACCCATAATAAAAAAAGTGGCTCACATGGCTCCGAAGGGGTCAGTAAAAGCCTCCTTTAGTGATCCGATGTGTTTTTGTAAGAAAAATATCCATATTTAAAAACGTAATAATCACTTTAATCTAGCTTGCGTAGTTGTACATGGAAATTGCTGCTTTGGGAAGGGGCGTGGCAGGACTGAAACGCCTTCTAAGCTGTGCACCAATCGCAACACATTTCGTTTTTTCGGAAGGTGGACCTTCATCAAACCCGGAACTAATCGAGCCATTTGTGCCAGCCTGGGGAGAAAGCTATTGTAATAATGTAGTTTTTCGAACCACCAAACATGAGAGCATGTTCTAGTGCACCCCTAAAACAAAATAAAGACTTTGTCAAAAAGCATAATAGGACCCCTTCAAACCTAACTAATGTAATGAAATAACTGAGAGTTATCAATACCATGTAACTAAATAAATAACAGTAACAAATTATTTGCAAAAGAAACAAAGTAATACAACAAAATCTGTAAAAATATGCACAGTCTTGTCAAGAACACAAGAACACTGCTTCACATTGCTCTGTTCAGAGAGTGTTTTTTGATTTGGAGTTGAGAGTCTGAAGGACAATGTCTATGCAAATTACTGTCTATACATGACCACCCCTTCACAGTCCTCTCCTGTCCCTGCTGTATACATCGCCTATTTAGTCATGTCCCTTTGTGTGCCGACCACGCTTTGTCAGAGACTTTAAAAGGCTTCCTTTACGATGTACTGGTCTTTGAATATTAACTGTGTGATCACTGTTGCCACACAAGGAGCATTCTTCAAACTTTCTGTAAAAAGCAGGTGAGAGTCAGGCATCACTTTGCTCTAGTGTGCACTGAAGCCCCAGCTCTTAATTATAAAGAGACCCTTAAATTTGCCCAGCGGTCCACAGCTAAACTTTTCAGCCCTAATGGTTTTATATTCTAAAAGACAGACAGGATGACAATGACTTGTGACTCTTCCCTGGTGGATGATGAAAATCAACAATTTCCATAAACTTACTAACTAACATTAATAGAGGCCTCTAGCAATGCCCTGATGACCATCCAAAGTTTTTTCAAATTTCTCTGAATTTTTTTTCGGCTTCTGCATCTTCGACTTTTTCACCATTTTCTTCGACTTCTACTTGTTCTATGGCTTCTGTCTCTTTGACTTCTTTGAATTTTTTTTTCTCGGCTTCTGCCTCTTCGACTTTAGCTCAGATTTCTACTTCTTTGACTTTTTCTATGGTTTCTACCTAGGTTTCTCTTCTATGCTTTCTATGGCTTCTGCCTCTTCAATTTTTTTTGGCTTCTGCCTCTTCGACTTTTTTACCATTTTCTTCGACTTCTACTTGTTCTATGGCTTCTGTCTCTTTGACTTCTTTGATTTTTTTTCTCAGCTCCTGCCTCTTCGACTTTCTATATCTTTGACTTTTTCTATGGTTTTTATGGCTTCTGCCTCTTCGACTTTTTCAACTTTGACTTCTTTGAATTTTTTTCAGCTTCTGCCTCTTCGACTTTTTCACCATTTCCTTCGACTTCTACTTGTTCTATGGCTTCTGTCTCTTTGGAAAAAAAAAATTTCTCGGCTTCTGCCTCTTCGACTTTGTCTCAAATTTCTATATCTTTGACTTTTTCTATGGTTTTTATCACTTCTGCCTCTTCAACTTTTTTTCCATTTTCTTCGACTTCTACTTGTTCTATGGCTTCTGTCTCTTTGACTTCTTTGATTTTTTTTCTCAGCTCCTGCCTCTTCGACTTTCTATATCTTTGACTTTTTCTATGGTTTTTATGGCTTCTGCCTCTTCGACTTTTTCAACTTTGACTTCTTTGAATTTTTTTCAGCTTCTGCCTCTTCGACTTTTTCCACCATTTCCTTCGACTTCTACTTGTTCTATGGCTTCTGTCTCTTTGGAAAAAAAAAATTTCTCGGCTTCTGCCTCTTCGACTTTGTCTCAAATTTCTATATCTTTGACTTTTTCTATGGTTTTTATCACTTCTGCCTCTTCAACTTTTTTTAACTTTGACTTCTTTGAATTTTTTTTCCGGCTTCTGCCTCTTCGACTTTAGCTCAGATTTCTACTTCTTTGACTTTTTGTATGGTTTCTACCTAGGTTTCTCTTCTATGCTTTCTATGGCTTCTGCCTCTTCAAATTTTTTTCGGCTTCTGCCTCTTCGACTTTTTCACCATTTTCTTCGACTTGTACTTGTTCTATGGCTTCTGCCTCTTCGACTTTTTCAACTTTGACTTCTTTGAATTTTTTTTCGGCTTCTGTCTCTTCGACTTTTTCACCATTTCCTTTGACTTGTACTTGTTCTATGGCTTCTGTCTCTTTGAAAAAAAAAATTTCTCGGCTTCTGCCTCTTCGACTTTGTCTCAGATTTCTATATCTTTGACTTTTTCTATGGTTTTTATCGCTTCTGCCTCTTCGACTTTTTTAACTTTGACTTCTGTAAAAAATTTTCCGGCTTCTGCCTCTTCGACTTTTTTTTACCATTATCTTTGACTTCTACTTGTTCTATGGCTTCTGCCTCTTTGACTTCTTTGAATTGTTTTTTGACTTTGTCTCAGATTTCTACTTCTTTGACTTTTTCTATGATTTCTATGGATTCTGCTTCTTTGACTTCTTTGATTTTTTTTCGGCCTCTGCGTCTTTTGCTTTTTCAACATTTCCTTAAACTTTTACTTGTTCTATGGCTTCTGCCTCTTTGACTTCTTTGAATTTTTTTTTCTCGGCTTCTGCCTCTTCGACTTTGTTTATTCAAAAATGAAGATTCTGTCATAATTTACTCACGCTCTTGATGTTCTAAACCTGTTAGACTTCCTTTTGTCTGCTGAACACAAAAGATGTTTTTAAAAATGTATGGGGTTTTTAATTGTCTACACTCTTAAAAAAAAGGTGCTTTAAAAGGTTCTTCACAGCGATGCCATAGAAGAACCATTTTTGGTTCCACAAATAACCATTCAGTCAAAGGTTCTTTAAAGAACCATCTCTTTATTACCTTTTTATAATCTGAAGAACCTTCTTTCGCCACGAAGAACCTTTTGTGAAACAGGAAGGTTCTTCAGATATTAAAGGTTCTTTATGGAACCATTTGGACAAAAAGGTTCTTCTATGGCATCATGAAGCACCTTTTTTTAAAGAGTGTATATGGAAGTCTACGAAGCCCCTAAATGGACATGGTGATGGAATCAAATATGAGATATGAGGAAGTCAATGCTTTTGCATTTGCTCTCAAAATGTCTTTGTTCTCTAAAGTAACTTTGCTTTCTCTCTCAAAAAAAAAATGATTCTTTTGTCAAGCACTCTCTTGCAAAACTTTTAAAATCTCTGCGTTCGCTTTCAAAAAGCTTAAATATAGTTTTTACCTCATATTATTTTCATCACAAAAGTTTTGCGAGTAAACGCAAAAACATTTACGTTTAATTTTTCCTCCTATCTCCCCATCAGAATACATAGTCTGTACTATCTATAAATCTGGTTGTTCAGGTGCAATTAAATTGAGACCAGGTAGTTGTGTACATGGGTGTGATCTATAAAAACACGTTGTGGTACAAAGCCATGACTGAGCTGGGAACAAGAAGAATTGAACAGGTGTGTATACAGCAATAATCCTTTCATTACATTAAAGAAATCCCACATGGAGTCGCAGTAGTGTGTTTTCACCACGTGCAAACATATATAACATGTGTCTGCACATGAATAGCCTAATTAGGCAACACAGATCAATTCAATGCAGCATATCCTTTGTTGTTGCATCACGCAAAATTGCCGCCTGTCAAAATTAATGTCTTTGTTTCAGCTGGCCTGCAATAATATTTCTAGTTTTGCTGTCTGAGAGAAACAAGAACACACTTGTCTGGCAATACATTGATCAGGATCTTACAATGGTTCTGACGATTCACTTTTTTATGTGGGAAATGTGGAATACAATGCCTTCACAATGGAGAGGAGAATAGGAACCATCTCTTTATCAGCTTCCATTTCCCAGGCTTCAGGCCAAGAACAGCATATTCAAACAGTGGAGTATAAAAAAGACGATAAACTTGCTAGACTTACTTCATATTTAGATCTAGATGTTTTTTTTAACAGATGGTCTGGGCTCTAACTTGTCTTTTTTCTTTAAATGTTACTATTTTTTCTTGAATTATGTTCTTCTAGCTCAGTGCATATCACCTGTTTAATTGTGAGCCCATGTTCCCTGGTTCTTTGTCTCGTTTTGCATGAATGCTGCCTCTGGCGTCTTTTAGGGCCACCTGGCTTCCATTAAAGGTCCAAGCGCCTCTGTCTGTGATCAAATGCAGGTGTGTCTAAGCATACAACTGCACCATTTCACCCGTCTTCAAACACTTCCAAGAAAACACACTAGATGCAGTCACCATATTCCCAACAGCTTCCACAAGTAATCAATGCTGCACCAGTTATTGTACAACATATTGTAAACTTTGTCTTCATTGTAGATCTTACCATTTGCAGTTACAGTCAAGCCGAAATTATTCATACCCCTGGCAAATTTCGACTTAAAGTTACTTTTATTCAACCAGCAAGTTTTTTTTTTGACCAGAAATGACATAGGCTTCTCCCAAAAGATAATAAGATGATGTACAAGAGGCATCATTGTGGAAAAAATATTTCTCAGCTTTTATTTGCATTTGAACAAAAAGTGGCATGTCCAAAATTATTCATACCCTTTGCAAACTATCACAGTCTATGGGAAAATTCAAAGTTCTATACCATTCCAAATAGTCCAAGCTGTTCTAAAGCATCCTAATTACCCTGATTAATTTGTGGACAGTCATGGCTAAGACAAAGGAGCTCACTGAGGACCTGCGGCTGCGCATTGTGGCTGCTCACAATTCAGGAAAAGGCTATAAGACCATATCTAAATGTTTTGAAGTTCCTGGCCACAGTGCAAAGCATTAAAAAATACAAGATGTTCCGCACTGTGAAAAATCTCAGAGGATGTGGTCGGAAGCCAAAAGACACACAGTCCAACAGACACTGCACACCGCTGGGTTCCACAGACACAGACCAAGGAGGACACCACTTCTCCAGATAAGGCACACAGAAGCCCGCTTGGCCTTTGCAAATGCTCATCTGGACAAAGAAGAAGACTTCTGGTCTTCTGTTTTATGGTCAGATGAAACAAAAATTGAATTGTTTGACCACAATGATGTAGCCTTCATTTGGCGTAAAAAAGGAGAAGCCTTCAACCCTAAGAACACCATCCCCACTGTCAAACATGGTGGTGGGAACCTAATGTTTTGGGGGTGTTTTTCAGCCGGTGAAAAAGGAGCAATACATCAAAATTCTCAACAACAACATCAGGCAGTCTGCAGAGAAACTTGGCCTTGGGCACCAGTGGACATTTCAGCACGACAACGACCCAAAACACACAGCAAAAGTGGTGAAGAAATGGTTAGCAGACAAAAACATTAACATTTTGCAGTGGCCCAGCCAGAGTCCTGACTTAAATCCATTGAGAATCTGTGGAGGGAGCTAAAGATCAGGGTGATGGCAAGAAGACCCTCCAACCTGAAAGAGTTGGAGCTCATCGCTAAAGATGAATGGGCAAAAATACCAGTGGAGACATGCAAAAAGCTGGTCAGCAATTATAGGAAGCATTTGATTGCTGTAATAGCCAAAAAAAAGGCTTTTCTATTGATTATTGAAAAGGGTATGAATAATTTTGGGCATGCCACTTTTTGTTCAAATGTAAATAAAAGCTGAGAGATATTTTTCCCACAATGATGCCTCTTGTACATCGTCTTATTATCTTTTGGGAGAAGCCTGTGTCATTTCTGGTCAAAAAAAAAAAACTTGCTGGTTGAATAAAAGTAACTATAAGTCAGAATTTGCCAGGGGTGTGAGTAATTTCGGGCTTGACTGTAGCATTACATGTTTTTTCAGGTTTGGATAAACAAGGATATGTTTGCGTCAGCAACTTACATAACAGACAATACGTTCTTAATGTGTTTTTTCTTTGTGTTGTTGGGCCATTTGACAAAGAAGGACAAAATGAAACGTGATACTTTTCAAGTAATGACACAGAGGACTGGTTTGTACAGTTATAGTCTCAGACAGCACACCCACGGACCGTTCACACAACGCCTACTGCATACTGCATGCAAAAATACAAAGGGTCCAATGTGATTGGACGCTGCTATGCAGTTTTCAGTAATCAAGGTGCACCAGGGTTTTATCAGTCCCCCAAAATTGTACACGTTATGTGGACTGGCAACGTTGTGGTTTGTCAAGAAGACTATAAAGTGTTCCTTCAGTCATTTTGTAATTTAGACGGTACAGGAGACTACTAATCATTAGCCCAGGTTTCAGGTCAGATTTTTAAAGAAATTAATACTTTTATTTAGCAAGGATACATTAAACTGATGAAAAGTTATAGTAAAACATTTGTAATTTTTTTAAGCGAGACACTGCAGGTGAACTGGGTAAAAAAAAAGAAAAACTAATAGTCACCTTACTTACCCAGTTGATTGATAACATTGATAATTGCAAACATTTTTTGTATTACAAGTTTTCTAAAATGTCAGGTTTAAATATGCAAATTATGCATTATTTAATGAAATATGCACTAATTTCTAAACCCTGGATGAGGTCAGTTTCAAAATTCTTGTTTAAATTGTTTTGACATATCAGAATCAAATGTTTTTACAGAGGGAATTTTGGGTATCTCATTTCGTCACACCATAATTCGGAAAAAAAAAATTAGAACAGACAGGAAACACTATTTTTATTTTTTTTTTACCATTTTTGGGGGAATAACATGTATAAAATCAAGCAAATTATATATGAACAAATCCTTCTGTAAAAACCTTCAGGATAGACAGGAATAAAAATGCAAAGTAATGTAAAGAAAAAACTCATTTTGAGAAAACGGCCTTTAAAAATATGGATTGTAATTGAAATCTATTGACACGAATAGACAAAGTGCTATAAAAGAAACACTTAACAGTGGACTTTTGGATGTTATCTTTCCACTATAGTCTGAAAAAAAAAAAATTTTATGAAAAACCAAAAAGCCCAAAATCTCAAACTTGATAGTGTTTTTAACAGTGTTTTTGCCTGCAGTGTTTCCCCTTAACTGAATCCTTTTTCAAATAACTGACTGATGACTAAAGTAATGATCACAGAAATAAATTACAGTTTAACATAGAAAAGATTTACAGTATTGCTGTTTTAACTGTATTTTGATCAAATAAATGCAGCCTTGGTAAGCATTCTTTCAAAATTCTTCTTTAAAAACAAAACAATATATATATATATATATATATATATATATATATATATATATATATATTATATATATATAATAATCACAACCCCAAATAGTTATGCACATGAAATTGTTGATATTTATCATTTTTTTATCAAATTTTGCACACATTTTCACTGATTTTGTTGCATGCCAGTGAGTCTATTATTGTGGCATGCACAATGATTGCAGAGTAAACGTCATGTAATCTAACTGTGGTTGGTTAATTTACATATTAAATGAATTCTGAATAAAAAGGGCTAAGATATGTAACATTTCCAGATATAAAGTTAGTGTTTTGACACAGTAGTTCCCCAGCAGTGCTGAGGGATATAGAGGCGTAACCTCACAAATGCCTGTTCTGGTGAGCTGTGCCTTTCAGCATGCTGTAAGCTTGAGTTCATCTGGGAGAAAAGCTGTAGATGTAGAGGTGATGGGACTCAACACTCGCTCTGTCACCCGATATCCTCTCATTTCCATGTTCTCCTGATTTTGGGGATTCTGTTTTTCCTTTCAGGTGCTGGCCAGAGCTCCAAAGCTCATTGTGCTGTTTCCCATGACCAGTTCTCAGCTCACTTCATCTTGGCTTCTCATCACCAGAACTGATCAAAGCCTTCTCCAACGAACAGGAAGATTGCAGGGACTGGCCTTACCTTGATAATGAAACTGACAAGAAGATCAGAGGCTGCTCATATGAACGTTCTCAGTGTATGAGAACTGATCCTCAGTCAATTTTGTCTTTTGTGTCTTGGATGATGGTATTTTTAACCAAGGATGAAGCTGAACTGAGATCAGTTCTGTTGCACTGAATAACGTTGGCTTCTGTTTCTCTCATAATGGTTTCCCGGTGCACACTCAGGACTCTGGTTCTGTTGACTGCTTTTTTTAAAAGCAAGCAGATTACATTTACAATATTGAGTTACTCCCTAAAAAAGTAACTTATTACATTACTTAGTTACTTTTTATGGAAAGTAATGTGTTACGTTACAGTTGCTTTACTTTTTAAATCTGGGCAGGGCTTGCTTGTTTGTTTTTAAGATAAAAAGTTCTATTTTTTAGCAAATGTAAAAGCCTTTCCAAAAGTAAATTCACATCTGTACAGTAGACCACAGAAGAAAAATGTCAACTCTTCAGCAATAAAAAAGGAAAACAAATGTTAGATTATCTTGAGTAATTTTTGCTTATTAGCATGGATGAACAGGATTGGTTAATACATAGGTTAATACATTGGTTAATACATAGGCTTAAATACATAAATGATATTTGTTTTATGTAACATTTAATTATTGCAGGTTTGCGTTGAATTTCACTGGTTTTATTTATTTTGAGGAATACTGTATCTGTTTTTTTAGTGAGTGAGATGAATTAATGCATGTTCACATTTATTCAAGAACTAAAGTAACATCTTATTCACAATTTCTCTCAACATGGGGACGAGCTTTTAATCAATAAATGGGGGGGGGGAGTGACTGGCGTTACTTATTTGAAAAAGTAACTCGGATATTTCATGTCAATTAAAAAGTAATATAGTAATATAAGTAATATAGGGTGATATCAGGTAAATTGGGCCACTTTTTGGTTAATTGCTTGAGACACTAACAAAAAACACATATGTGACATTTAACTGTGTTCTGATTATTTTATTAGACTGTTTTTAATATTTTTGTGTTGAACTGATGTAATAAAACATAATTGTTCTGGCCCTACAGGTTTGGAAACATTAGCTGCCCTACATTTTTGAGATTATTTTTAATGTAACAGTGTAACATTGCATTTAAATTACATTAGAACATCTATTTGAATTACATTAAAACCAATTTAAATCAATTTCCTTATATTCGACCAGTACTCCTTTCTTCCTTGCCCCTACCCACAGATTTTTCCCCATCCCTGGCAGACATCCCTTCTACCTCCTTAATGCTCCTTTCTGACCCTCTTCTTTCCTTTCTGATCCATTCTGTTTTTCATGTTGTCTGTAACAAATAGTTTAACATTAGGCTACTTTACTTCAACACCTATCGAGTCAAGTCAGGTCGAGCTTTATTGTCATTCGGCTACATGTGTGGACATACAGTGAAACGAAATCTATCACTTGTGTATCAAAATGTCTCTTTCACCCTTTTTTCTTATCAGTGAGTGTGAGCCCAACTATGGTTGTGTGTACACATACATATGCCTCATTAACATGCACATACAAACATAGTCCAGCACATAAACACACATCACACACAAACACATTTAGAAGGTAAAATGTGAAAAAGGTATGTCACAAATGCAATAATACAATATATTAATAATATAAATACATTTTAATAAGAGGAACCACCAGAATTTCTGCTTAAACTCGATTCAGAAGGTGGCCCATTTTAACAGAAATTAATGGCTCATTTTATCTAAACACATTCAGGTAAATTGGCCCAGTAACTAAAAAAAATCTATATATATTTATTATTTATTATTTAGCAAAATCAGCATTTTAGCTCACAGAGGCCATCAAGACATGGGTTATGAATCATTATTTCTAAATGTGTATTTGTTTTTTATTGATTTATCAACCTTGTTATTGAGAAGTAAGACTGAATATGTCAGGCCACTCGCCTTGCTTTTTTCTGGTGCGGTCTCAAAATGAGGCATTGCCTTTCCCCCCTTATCAACCTCAGACAAATAAAATAATTTGCTAAATGTCAAGTACTGTTATGGCAACAGTTTGAAATTCTTTGCAGTCACTGGCTGTTAACTTTTGTAGAGATAAGACACTCAAACCTTAAATGGAGCAGTGTATCAAATGTGTGCATATATACACAAAATATTTAAATCCATATAGATTATTTTTTGTTCTTGGTAGTAAAAATTCGAATTCTACTATGGAGAAGGCCACGCGTATGAATATTAATTAGCTTACGCTTATGTTGGTGAGTAACGCTCCTAGTAAATTTGTATTTATTTATATTTATAATAATGCAGTTTTTTCGATTTAGTAGGCCTATCCACTACGCATCTGTTTACACTTCTGCTAAATCAGTAAGGTGAGCGGCACGTTACGTAATTAATATTCATGAGGTAACACTTGCCCGTAGTAGGATTGGTAAATTCCCGAGGGGGAAGCCCAATGAGCGCATCAGCTGCTTCAGCGCATGCGCATGATTATAGAGAGCTCCGAAAGTTTGGGAACTTTCAGTAGACTGAGTGTATTAATGAGACGCCCCGGCGTTCAGTGAGTGTTTCTAATTGTTTTATGCTCATAGACACGCGTGAGAATTTCTCACAGTGTACGGGAGATTCTTTTATAGCTTTTTTATTTTGTTCTCAATTGGATTACGTGCGTAATGATACATAGTAAAACGTAAGTACTGCTTTATTTGTGCTTTTCTCTTTCCGCTGCACCGCTAAATTAACCACCAAACTGACCTCTTGAGTTTAGGCATTGAGCTTGCCTTTTTAACTTGCGTTATCGAGCAGTATTGTATCTAGTTTCTATCGCATCTAGTGTCTTTGCCATATTAATTTGCACAGCTATTTATCCTAAAGCAAGTCGAGGTGCACATTCTTCCCATGTTTGGGAAAAAAGTGTTTGTTTTACTCTTTTCTACTGGAGATGTTTATTTCTAGGATGTTTCAAAACAACAGCGTTTAACCTGCAAATATTGTTTGTCTCTGACTGCAGAGATATCTTTTCAAGTTACTTTTATAAAGTTACTCAAAAAGTTTTAATCCGTGTATTAAACTAAACTGTCTGTGTGAAAATGTGACGCGAGGCATTATTTTGACGTGCTGTTTATCGTCTTGTTTTTTTTTTTTACCCCTAAATGTTTTGTGTAACAAAGGTTGATAGAGCGCGCTCAGGTGGTATTGAAAAGAATTAAGATGGAGCGAGTTTTGCGTTCAGTCTGTAGTCCAATGCGCGTTCGCTTTTTTAGTGCGTCTAGCCAAGGAAGTCGTGTTTTTAACTGGATGTCAACTACAGTTCCATTCTATTTGTCAGATTCATACTATTTCGGTTTCGCTCACCTCATGTGACAGACCGACATACAAGCCAATAATTGGATTTTTTAAGGTCATTGTCATTGACAAGTAAGCTTGTGCAAGTTCATATATATATATATATATATATATATATATATACATATCCACATACACACTACCTTTCAAAAGTTTGGGGTCAGTACATTTTTATTGTTTCTTTTTTTTTTTTTTTAAGAAATTAATACTTTTATTCACCAAGGATGTATTAAGTTAATAATTCAAAGTTTGTTAATAATAAATAATTTACATTGTTATAAAAAATTATATTTTGAATAAACACTGTACTTTTTAAACTTGTTATTCATGAAAGAATCCTGAAAAAAAAAAAAAAAAATCACAGGTTCCAAAAAATATTTGGCAGCACAACTGTTGATATTACCCAACACTGATCGCTAATAATAAATCAGCATATTAGAATGATTTCTGAAGGATCGTGTGACACTTAAGACTGGAGTAACAGCTGGTAAAAATTCAGCTTTTCATCACAAGAATAAATTCTATTTTAAAGTATGTTAAAATAAAAAAACATAATTTTATATTGTAAAAACATTTTGCAATATTACTGTTTTTTGTTCTGTGTTTTTAATCAAATAAATACAGCCTTGATGAGCATAAGAGACTTCTTTAAAGACTATTACAAGTCTTACTGACCCCAAACTTTTGAACGGTAGTGTCTATCTATCTATCGATCGATCGATCCTGGAAATGTTTATTTATTTATTTTTTAATATACATATCCAGCATACATGTGAACCCCCTTAAAACTGTGTGAAAGCATCCAAAGTTGCCCCTCATGAAGTTGGTTGAGAGAATGAACAATATTGGAAAAGCTTAAGTCTAGACAGTGGATTGGATTTTAATTGTTTTGGTCAGCTAATACTTTAATTAATTCCTTAATTTTCCTTAAAAAAAAAAGGTGCAGGCTGTAGTGCACAAGGTTTCCGGTTACAGCATGCTCCTGTTTTTGGCAGCACAACCTGTTGTTAGCTCTGCCAGTAATCCTGAATCTGTGTCAGCTTCACATTTTCTCTTTTTTTGCGTCATTGTCTTGTGGCCTCATTGACATTAATTAACTGGACCTCAGGAAGGAACATCACATGGGTGTGTAGATGCTCAGAGCACAGCACATGTGGCAGGAGTTTCTCAGAGGAGGAAGGAAGCACAAAGGGCTTGAGCGCTCTCACGTGCTGGGAATTCTCAACACCTTGGACCCTTTTGAAAGTGTAACCTCAGGTTAAACACTTCACTGGCAGCAGCGCAAGCACAGAATCATTACAGACACCCTTATGTTAACTGGCCGACAAGAGCTGCCAGGTGCCTGACCCCATAGGCTCACTTTGGATTGCCCCATTGCTGTAAACAACCTCATTGTTTGTTGATCGGTGCTCGTGTGCTTAAAGCACGCAAGTGAGGATGAATTGCATGATGTCATGGCCATACTGTAGGAGTTGTGATCAGCTGGGCTCTTGCTGTTCAACTTTGGGACTTTTTGCATTACACCAAGATGATTTCAGGGTAGTTCTTTTTAGGTTAAAATGTAAGTTATATTTGTGACCCTGGACACAAAACAAGTCATAATGGTAAATTAATATGGATAAATAAGCTTTCCATTGATGTATGATTTGTTAGGATTGGACAATATTTGGCAGAGATACAACTATTTGAAAATCTGGAAACTGAGGGTGCAAAATAAAATAAAAAATCTAAATATTGAGAAAATCGCCTTTAAAGTTGTCCAAATGAAGTTCTTAGCAATGCATATTACTAATCAAAAAAGTTATATAGATATATGTACAGTAGGACAATTACAAAATATCTTCATGAAACGTGATCTTTACTTAATATATCAAATATCAAAAATCAATCATTTTGACCCATACAATGTATTTTTGGCTATTGTTACAAATATACCCATGCTACTTAAGACCAGGGTCACATATGTATACAACACCAGTCAAAAGTTTGGGATTTTATGACTGTTTTGAGAGAAATCAGTGAATGTTGAAGAGTTTTTTGGTTTTTTTTTGTGCAAACAGTTTTTTGTTTGTTTTTCAAAATATTTGAATTAGAAATCTTTTGTAACATTTTGAATACTGTCAATTGTTCAATTGATAATAAGAAATGTTAATTGAGAAGAAAATCAGCTAGAATGATTTCGAAAGATGTGACACTGAGGACTGCAGTAATGATGCTGAAAATTCAACTTTATCGTCACAGCAAAAAATGAATTTTAAAATGTATTCAAATAGAGAACAGTCATTTCAAATTGTAACTATAATATTAAATTGTATACTGCATCAACATAACTGTAAAAACAATATTACTGTTAGAAACAAGTTACGTAATATTACTTTTTCCAAGTAACTAGTAAAGTAACGCATTACTTTTTAATTGACAAGAAAATATCTGAGTTACTTTTTCAAGTAAGAAACACCAGATACTTTTTCCTCCCATTTCTTGATTAAAAGCTCTCCTGTCCCCATGCTGAGAGAAATTGTGAGTAAGATGTTACTTTAGTTCTAGAATAAATGAGAACATGCATTAATTCATCTCACTCACTAAAACGGATGCAGTATTTCTCAAAATGAATAAAAACAGTGAAATTCAATGCAAACCTGCAATAATTAAATATGTTTCACAGACAGGGCTTAAGCTTAGTCCCAGACTAAAATGTAAGTCTGAGCTGTTTCAACTAAAATAAATATGCACTGACTGATCTTAAAAATATATCAGTGCCTTTTTGTTTTAAGATGCACACCAGTAATATTTTTTTCTGAGCATGTTTATAAAAATTACTTAAACGTCCTAATTGATCTATGGCCTAATCCTGGCTTAGTCTAAGCCCTGTCTGTGAAACCGGGCCATAATGTAATTAAATTCCATTTTATTAGCCGATGTCATTGCTGCCGACCTTCGATGATCCAATTCATCCATACTAATGAGCAAAAATTACTCAAGAGAAGATTTCATTTTTATTGCTGAAGAGTTGACATTTTTTCTTCTGTGGCCTACTGTACAGACGTGAATTTACTTAGGAATGAGGCTTTTGGTGTGAAAAGGCTTTTACATTCGCCAGAAATAGAACTTTTTATATTAGAAACAAACAAGCAAACCCTGTCCAAATTTAAGAAGTAATGCAAAAGTAACGTAACGCATAACCTTCCATAAAAAGTAACTAGTAATTAGTTACTCTTTTAGGGAGTAACTAAATATGTGACCCTGGACCACAAAACCAGTCATAAGGTTAAATTTTACAAAACTGAGATATATACATCATATGAAAGCTCAATAAATAAGCTTTCTATTGATGTATGGTTTGTTAGGATAGGACAATATTTGGCCGAGACACATCTATTTGAAAATCTGGAATCTGAGGGTGCAAAAAAAATCAAAATACTGAGAAAATCACCTTTAAAGTTGTCCAAATTAAGTTCTTAACAATGCATATTACTAATCAAAAATTACATTTTGATAGGTTTACAGTAGGAATTTTACAAAAAATCTTAATGTAACATGATCTTTACTTAATTTCCTAATGATTTTTCGCATAAAAGAAAAATCAATAATTTTGACCCATACAATGTATTTTTGGCTATTGCTACAAATATACCCCAGCGACTTAAGGCTGGTTTTGTGGTCCAGGGTCACATATGGCAATGCGTTACTTTTAAAAGTAACTTTCCACAACACTGTTGGTGAGCATATAAGACTTATATTTTAGTGATAATTTGCATGGTGTTTCACCTATTAGATGTTTGCAGAGTAAAGTTATTGTTTATCAATCGTGTATCAATTTTGTTTCCCACTGCAGATACATGTCACTTCCGTGAGGAGAGTGGACAGCGTCTTTCTTGTGGACTTTTTGCCTGTGGTGTGGTGTATCATTTGTCTGAAAACTAAAGTCTTTAACTTTTCATGGAACAAACTTTGACACCCAAGAACAGGAAGTGAAATTCATGGCCACCGTCCCTGTCCCACCACCCCCAATCCCCCCTCCTCCTCCTCCTCCTCCTCCACCACCTCCACCTCCACCCTTCTCAGCCAGCGGTCTGACCCGCGTGGACTCTGGCCGCAAACACCGGCTTCGCAACCTCAACTGGGAGCGGATCCCCAAAGAACGTGTGGAGGGCCGCAAGAGTGTGTGGAGTGGCTTTCTCGATGACGACTGTGAGCTCTCCATTGACCTGAACTCTCTGGATGAGCTCTTTGGGCAAAAAGAGGGTGACAGGCCAGACCGGGCCAGTGCCTTCCAGCGTAGTTTACGCCGCTGCGGGTCTCCACAAGAGACAAGTGTGGACAAAGTAAGAGCAAGTTTTTCATTATCCAACACATGGAAGAAGCAAAGGATGTACAAAACTAAATGTTATTAACATGAATTTGTTTAATTGGTGAACGGCCTGTTTTGTTGTTTTAAGGTCATGTGACCATCAGATAACAGGATATTTTTGTGTTCAAAAACAGCTGAATGGAGTACAGGAATTAAATATATTAATTTTATAAAAAGCCCTAACTTAATTTAACACGCTCATGGATCAAGATGCTGCTAGACACACTGCTAAAGACTGGCATCTGCATGTGTTCAATGAAAAAAATATTTGCAGTGATTGTCTTTTCATTAAAAAACTATTGTCTTAATTTATTGTTGAAGGCAATGGTTTTTCTGCAGAATGTCTCTCTTTTTGATAAATGTACATTACCAGTCAAATGCTTGGACACACTTGACTTAATTTCTTTTTTTTTTTTTTTTAGTCAAATATTAATTATTTAAAAAATACATTTCATTGCATTTTATTTTCAAATACAAATTGTGCCAAGGAATGATTCTCATTTTGTTTTTAAGAAAAACATCTGTGTTTTTTCTCCATGGAAAAAAAAATCTTAACTTTAGTTTTTCTTAAAAACGAACTGACAGTCATTCCTTGGCACATTTTGTATTTGGAAATCAACTCAAACCAAATAAAGCAAAATTGAATCAAATAAAAAATGTATTGTATTGTTTTTTTACATAATTAATATTTGACAAAAAAAAACATTATAATCAACTTTTTTTTTTCAATATTTACAGCGTGTTTAGTGAAGACTAACAACTTATATTGTTTCATTTAAACTAAGCAGTCACATTTGCAAAATTGTTTGTGTGCTGATTTCCTTCAATTGTATTTGCAGGTTATGCTGCTCGACTCAAAACGCAGCATGAATGTTGGGATATTTCTGCGGCAGTTGAAAATGTAAGTTTGGTTCAATTTCTTAACTAGTAACATACACTTTGTATCAGCCAGGCCAACTGAAAATACGATGTTTGCACATTTATCCACAAAAAATGGACTACATACATTAATATATACACTATATTGGCCACCTTGCTCTCTAGACTGGGGGAAGTGATATAGCCCCATTTGTCACAAACAGGAAGTGAATGTGTCCTAGAGAGAGCGTCTTAACACTTCAGACAGGCAGTAGCTGCAGGTTGTGTTTATGTTTGAGCCATTGATTGCCCTCAGGTTGAGGATGAATGTGTGAATGAATAAAGGGCTATAGAGGCAGAAGAAAAAAATTTAGAAGATGCTATTCAGTCAGAACAGCTGGGCTTGATGGGCAGTGAAGCCGGTCAAAGGTCACACCTGCTTTTTGGCCAAATGAGCCGTGATGAGAAATGGAACCTGATCTCTAAAGTGGCTTTCCAAAATTTGCACTGAGATTAAATTGGTCAAGTTCTAGTGAAATGTGATTCAGAGTGAAAGCAGCTCATACAGGAAATCTTAAGCCATAAATCATTATTCATCCCTTTCAATGCAATGGCCTTTGTTTTATGCAAAAGGTTTGTTTGTTTCATGTCAGCACTTGCTTTCTGAGTAAATGTATGGGTGCAGCAGTGCCCATTTGAGTTTGAAAAGCTTTTCCATGGGACTGATATCTGTCAGAACATGTGGAGGAATTACGGAAAAGTGCTTATGCAGGCAAACGCATTTCTCTGTGTGTGTAAGCGCACACTTTAAGTGTACTAGTACGAATTATACTCAGCCGTGGCCAAAGCAGGTCTTTGTTGCGAGAGACCCACATACCTTTTTGCATTTTGCACTCAATGAGGAAACCGAAAGAGCCTTCAATACAAAGAAATATAAAAGTTAAAACAGTGTGGTCTTGTTAAAGCTCTTTTGATACAAGCAAAAGAGCCAGCTATTTGATTTTATGATTTGCTAAAAAAAAAAAAAATGCATTTACAGTAATGCATTTGTGACCCTGGACCACAAAACCAGTCATAAGGTTAAATTTTACAAAACTGGGATATATACATCATATGAAAGCTCAATAATTAAGCTTTCTATTGATATGTGGTTTGTTAGGATAGGACAATATTTGGCCGAGACGCATCTATTTGAAAATCTGGAATCTGAGGGTGCAAAAAATTCAAAATATTGAGAAAATCACCTTTAAAGTTGTCCAAATTAAGTTCTTAACAATGCATATGTGACCCTGGACCACAAAACCAGTCATAAGGTTAAATTTGACAAAACTGAGATTTATACATCATATGAAAGCTCAATAAATAAGCTTTCAATTGATGTATGGTTTGTTAGGATAGGACAATATTTGGCCGAGATACATCTATTTGAAATCAGGAATCTGAGGATGCAAAAAAATCAAAAAGACTGAGAAAATCACCTTTAAAGTTGTCCAAATTAGGTTCTTAACTATGCATATTACAAATCAAAAATTACATTTTGATATGTTTACAGTAGGAATTTTACAAAAAATCTTCATGGAACATGAACAAATTTTGACCCATGCAATGTATTTTTGGCTATTGCTACAAATATACCCCAGCGACTTAAGACTGGTTTTGTGGTCCAGGGTCACATATTACTAATCAAATTACATTTTGATATATTTACAGTAGGAATTTTACAAAAAAATCTTCATGGAACATGGTCTTTACTTAATTTCCTAATGATTTTTGGCATAAAAGAAAAATCAATAATTTTGACCCATACTATGTATTTTTGCCTATTGCTACAAATATACCCCAGCGACTTAAGACTGGTTTTGTGGTCCAGGGTCACATTTGAAGTCTAGGGGCAAGCGTTGCACTGGAGAATAGTTAAAAAGCACAGGATTTTACCACAAAATGTAAACAATATGAGTGCTAATGTGATGCTGCTGTGCTTAGTTTTCACAGGATATGCCTATAGACACCAAAAAGACCATAAAACATTTTCATTTCATTTCAGTACTGTATCTGGACAGAGAAAATGCTTGTAAGTGATGTAATTTTCAGTGTGTTTCTGCTTCCCTCTCAGTGCTACTAGGGAGATTGTGGAGGATGTGAGGCGAGGAGTCGGAGAGCGTTACGGAGCTGAGAAACTGTCAGAACTCTGCAAGCTGCTGCCTGATAATGAAGAGGTATTGTATACTCTGACACGCCACACTTCACAGAAACACGCCTGTGCTTCCACGGTTCAGTCTGTTTCGTGTTCGGAGGAATTAGACGAGATGCTGCTTGTTTGAAATCTTCTGTTTACTCCACATGATTCCTGTTAAGCCGGGGACACACCAAGCCAACGGTCGGCTACTGGACAGTGTCGTTTGATTTTTTTTTTTTTTTTGAGCATCAGTCCGCCTTAGTTTTTCAGTGTGTTCCGGCCCGTTGACTCCAGTTCGAACACCTTCAGCTGTTTTTGGCCAATTCTGAATGTCGAATCAGCAGCAGAGCTTATCGGCAAGAACTCCTATTGGCTATTCAGCTTAGCGAATGAGCGCACAAGAAAAAAACAGACATTTTAAGGCCAAAAGTTGGCTAAAATTGAATTTTCTTCTAGAACTGGATGGGGTTTCACTTGCTATTGGAAAAAAGTGCAAGTTATATGGTATACATGGGTTGTCATGATACCATAAACATATATTGATATTATTCAAAGTAGGGCTGCTCAGTTATGGCAAAAATCGTAATCACGGTCAGTGTTGGGGAAAGTTACTTTTAAAAGTAATGCATTACAATATTGAGTTACTCCCTAAAAAAGTAACTAATTACCCTACTTAGTTTCTTTTTATGGAAAGTAATGCGTTATGTTACTTTCGCGTTACTTTTTAAATCTGGCTTGCTTGTTTGTTTTTAAGATAAAAAGATCTATTTTTGACAAATGTAAAAGCCTTTCCACAACAAAAGCCTCAGGCTTAGAGAAAAGTAAATTCACATCTGTACAGTAGACCGCAGAGGAAAAGATGTCAACTCTTCAGCAATAAAAAAGGAAAACAAATGTTAGATTATCATGAGTAATTTTTGCTTATTAGTATGGATGAACTGGATCATCTAAAGTTGGCAGCAAAGACACTGGTTAATACATAGGCTTAAATACATAAATTATATTAGTATTATGAAACATTTAATAATTGCAGGTTTGAGTTGAATTTCACTGTTTTTATTCATTTTGAGGATTACTGTATCTGTTTTTTAGTGAGTGAGATGAATTAATGCATGTTCACATTTATTCTAGAACTAAAGTAACATCTTACTCACAATTTCTCTCAACATGGGGACAGGAGAGCTTTTAATCAATAAATGGGGAGGAACTCAGATATTTTCTTGTCAATTAAAAAGTAATGCGTTACTTTACTAGTTACTTGGAAAAAGTAATATTATTACGTAACTTGCGTTACTTGTAATGCGTTACCCCCAACACTGATCACGATTATTTTGGTCAATATTGTAATCATGATTATTTAACACGATTATGAGTGGATCCGGAACTTTATATGATTAATTAATTTAAAGATGGCAATACAATAGGAAAAAAGATACAAATTAAACAGTTTTTTTTTTTTTTATTGAATGTAATTAATTGAAATGTAAAATAAAACAGCATAGTCTTCAATGTAAGAATTAAACTTGCTTTGTTTCTTATAAAAACTACAAAAGTCCCTCCTTCAAGAGCAGTGAGTGATTTTGTCTTCGTCTTTTGTTGAAGAAATATTACTTGTGGCCGCTTTAAGAGCTGCACAGATCCAATAGACTGTTACACATGTATTTTCATTCTCAACTGTTTGTTAATTTGAGACATAATTTGAAGGTTTACACAAATAATCACCAAATGCTGCATTTTGAAATATGTTTGTATGTATTTGACTATTCAGGTACGCGTCTTAAACTAAGCGTTCACTTTACTTGTCCATGCTCTGCTCCGTCTCTGAGCGCATACACAGAACAGCGCAAATTCTCTTTTGTGCTTTTAAAACAACACAACATCAAATAAACATTAATAAATCAAGCACGTCCCATTTTATGCAAGTCACGTTACATGGTTTTACCGATTTGCTTGTGAAATTGGGCTTTTATAGTGGAGCGAAAGGGTGCGGAATGGGGCGCAATGATAGTTTCATCTCGATTACTGTATTTTCATAATAGTTTGAAGCCAAAATCGAAGCTAAATTTCGATTAATTGCACAGCCCTAATTCAAAGTGTCATTGTGCCACACAATAGTGATAATTCATAGTTCAAATATTCAATACATATTTAAAATTACCCACATTTACAGAAATCCATGTACTCAGCAGAGAAAAAAACATCCTTTCACATTCAACTGTTTTTATTTCTAGCGAATTTCTGATCATGTGTAAATTTGTGTTTGCTATAAGTTAAACCACTGAAGCAAACTGAACAAATATCACAGCCATGAGACAAACAGAAAAGGAATAACAAGATCCTTAATAGTCAATATTAAAAGTCAATATCTTGTGTGTCTACCAGTGTGCTATGTCATCCTCATACACTCTTAATAATAAAGGTGCTTCACGATGCCATAGAAGGACCTTTTTTGTCTAAATAGTTCTTATGGAGCCTTTTACTTCTGAAGAACCTTTCTGTTTCACAAAAACAAACAAAAACTTTGTGGTGAAAGAAGGTTCTTCAGATTATAAAAAGGTAAGAAAGGGATGGTTCTTTAAAGAACCTTTGACTAAATATTTTTTTTGACTAAAAATATTTCTCATATGTGACCCTGGACCAAAAAACCAGTCTTAAGTCGCTGGGGTATATTTGTAGCAATAGCCAAAAATACATTGTATGGGTCAAAATTATTGGTTTTTCTTTTATGCCAAAAATCATTAGGAAATTAAGTAAAGATCATGTTCCATGAAGATTTTTTGTAAAATTCCTACTGTAAATATATAAAATGTAATTTGATTAGTAATATGCATTAAGAACTTAATTTGAAGAACTTTAAAGGTGATTTTCTCAGCATTTTGATTTTTTTTGCACCCTCAGATTACATATTTTCAAATAGATGTATCTCGGCCAAATATTGTCCTATCTTAATAAACCATACATCAATAGAAAGCTTATTCATTGAGCTTGCATATGATGTATACATCTCAGTTTTGTAAAATTTAACCTTATGACTGGTTTTGTGGTCCATGGTCACATATGGCATTGCCATGAAGAAGCTTTTAAAGCGCCTTTATTTTTAAGAGTGTAGACTGAACCAGATTTTTCCAAGACATTTGCAATTTCTCAAACACATCTAGAGGGGACACATGTTTACACGTGGTTTGGCAGTGCAAGGATAATCAGCTGTCCTTCATGTCTCTCCTGTCTTACATTACGGACATTGCAGTTTGCTGCTTTGGCCACTTCTACTGACGTACGTGAGCAGAGACACTGGGCATCTGTCATCATAATGGAATAGTTCACTTTCAGAACAAAAATGTACAGATAATGTACTCAGCCCCTTGCCATCCAAGATGTTCATGTCTTTCTTTCTTCAGTCGTAAGGAAATTATGTTTTTTGAGGAGAACATTTCAGGATTTCTCTCCATATAATGGACTTCTATGGTGCCCCCGAGTTTGACCTTCCAAAATGCAGCTTCAAAGGGCTCTAAACGATCACAGCCGAGGAAGAAAGGTCTTATCTAGCAAAACGATTGGTTATTTTCTAAAACAAATTGCAATTTATATACTTTTTAACCTCAAATGCTCATCTTGTCTCATCTGTGTGTACTGTGTAGAGATTAAAAAGTATATAAACTGTAAATATTTTTAGAAAATAACCAATTGTTTCACTAGATAAGACCCTTCTTCCTCGGCTGGGATCATTTAGAGCCCTTTGAAGCTGCATTTAAACTGCATTTTGGAAGTTCAAACTTGGGGGCACCATAGAAGTCCATTATATTGAGAGAAATCCTGAAATGTTTTCCTCCAAAAACATAATTTCTTTAAGACATAAACATCTTGGATGGTGGGGTGAGTACATTATCTGTAAATTTTTGTTCTGAAAGTGAACTACTCCTTTAATTTCCGGCTGTCTGTAAACCATTAGTGTCTTAAGGACTGTTCCACAGATGCATGTGCAATAATTGTTCATGGTTCATTAAACAAGTTTGAAAAATATTGTTTTCAGTTGATCTGTAAAGCTTATTTGGATTTTACAAAAAATATATTTAAAATGCAGTATTCCGAAAAAAGGCTGTTTCTTTTTTATAAGTGAAAATTTTTCTCTGAACGCTCAGAGATGCACAGGCCACTCCGGCGAGAGATAATTGTCGATTAGTTGAATGTGCGCTGTGACAGAAGCAATCTTTGTCATTAACATCATTTACAGTAAAGAAAACTCTTTGTATTTTAAAAGCATATAAATTGTGTTTACATTTTGCTAATTACTTTGTCCTAACAGCAAGGGAGCAGCTTTTAAATTCAAAGACACACATGAAACAAACGCAGCTCAAAAGTGAAATAAGTGCGGTAATTGAAAGTGTTCACAAACTGTAATGGGATCTTGATGAAGAAAATGAGTAAATTACAGTATTAATGAGAGTTAAAATGATTTGTTGGATCTTGTTGGAAACTCAAAAAGCAGTGTGATTTTATTCAGTCCATGTCAGCAAAATCTCCCTCTGGGCAAGCAAGCAAAGTTGGCAACCCTAGTTATATTCAGTGAATCTAATACTGGTATTGCCTTTATTACCGTAGTGCAGGTAAACAATGCTACCCTACTATACGCTGTGCTGTATTTGTAATCACACATATAAATCTACTATGTCTTTGTGTTTCTTTTTATCCAGGAGGCCAGAATGAAGAAGTTCAGTGGTGACCGTAGTTTATTGGCAGAGCCGGATCTCTTTATTCTCTCACTGGTGGAGTTACCCAGGTAAGACTTCAGGACTAAATGCTCGAATATAAACATGTCAGAGTTCTTTCACCGTTTGCTCATTAGTCTTTTCTTCCGCTCATCATCGTCACCAGCTTTCGCATGCGTTTGGACGTGATGATCCTCCAGCAGGAGTTTGACCCTGCGGTGAGCTCCCTCTGTGTGGCGGCCAGATGTCTGCGGGAGGCAGCGCGAGGTAAAAACTTGCTCTTTCTAGATTTGTTTGAACCTGTTGCAGCACTGAAAGCTGTAGCTCACCTCCCAAATTAAGTTCATGCATGATTCACACAGTATCAGAGATGTTGTGCTCAGGCTTTTAAGGCGTTTTGTTCAGTATTTGATGGTGTAAGTGGATCCTGATGTGGTTGTTTGTGCAGAGCTGCTGAGTTGCCCGGAGCTGCACTACATCCTGCGTCTGGTGCTCAAGGCGGGAAACTACATGAACGCTGTAAGTGTTTTATCTGATGATTATGCATCAACACTTACTGGCAAAATCTCCTGGTATGAAGTCATTCTGAGGTCTCTTGTCGTCTCAGGGTGGTTATGCTGGAAATGCTGCTGGATTCAGGATTTCCTCTTTACTCAAATTGGCTGACACCAAAGCCAACAAACCAGGCATGAACCTCCTCCATTTTGTCGCCATGGTAAGTGTCGCCAAAGTCCCTTTAAAGCAAGTCATGTCACTCGGCGGCCATCTTTGAAACGCCTCTCGGTCGTGCAAGTGCAGCTCCTGTCTCTTTGAATGGGGAAACATCAAATTCTTCAAAACGGTTACCCAAGCTTACGATTAAATTTCATATTTTAAATCCCCAAAGAAATCTGACAAGAACTGCCTCATAAATATGGTTCCTTGTGCTCCAATAGCGTTAAAAAATGCTTATTTTTCAGGCTAGATTAAGCGGCAACCTCCCGATCTCTCTATTGCACTGGTCTCAAACTCAATTCCTGGAGGGCCACAGCTCTGCACAGTTTAGCTCCAACCCTAATCAAACAAACCTAATCCAGCTAATCAAGGTCTTCAGGATTACTAGAAACTTCCAAGCAGGTGTGAGTTGGAGTTGGTTGGAGCTAAACTCTGCAGAGCTGCGGCCCTCCAGGAATTGAGTTTGAGACCTCTGCCCTATTGAAACCAATACGGAAGTGACTTAAACTGCAATTCATCAACTGGCCGCTAGAGACTGGCTGCAAAAGGGAGTCAATCCCATAGACTCCCCATGTTAAAATGCCCAATTTTACAGCAAAAAAAAAAATGTTCACAGCCTGGTACAAAAAAGTGGTTTTGGTCTATAGCTAATTTCGCCCTTCATGACAACTGTGAGGGGGTTGAATTTTTTTATAACTCAACAGTTTAAGTTATATTAAGCCTTAAAGTTTTGCATAGTTAAGGGGTGTGGCCCCTTGAGTGACAGGGGATTGCCGCTGCTGTCACCACTGTCGCGCTAAGCGGGTGTGGTTTAAGCAACCAGCTCCACCCACGGCCCGCCTCTTTGCCCATTTTCCCACCACTATGAGCTTCAGAATTGCTCTATAGAAACCTACCATATTTTTTACAGTCTATGGGCTAGATGAACGCGCGTCTTAAGCCTCGTTCAGACTGTCAGCCCAAATCCGATTTGTATGCAAATCCGATCATATTTAGGTAGTCTGAACAGCAACGAACTACATGAAATCTGATTTGGTCAAATCCGTTTCGAGCTTCATTCGTATGTGGTTTGAAATCCTATTCAAATCGGATTTCTGCTTTTTCACGTTTTCATGCCACATAAAACGTAAACACGTCAGACGTTTTTGTGGAAAACATAACAAAAGTCTTTGCAGAAACAAGCTTGTGTTGCGAACTGCAAATCAAGCGGGAAAAGACAATATACAGCTAGTATACGCACCTCTTTGAGTTTTGATACCAGTAGAGACGGCAGCATTCCAGCTTCCTGCGTTTCTGCCGCTGCTTTAGAAGACAAAATATAATCCAGCGCGACGGCAACATTGTCATATCGCAAGACAGCATCTATATTGCAAACTGTAATGCTGTTATTGTTTTTAGCGTTGGCATAATAATGCAACGGCATTGCCATAGAAACCAACGCACATTCCGTAAAAGAAAAGAACGCTTATGGACACACAAATCGGATTTGAACAGTTGCGATATGACTGTGTGGACAGTCAGTTATTCAAATCTGATTCCATCCAGATCTAGACAAAATCGGATTTGGGCTGACAGTCTGAACGAGGCTTTAGTGCCGACTGTTTCTATAGCAACTGGGACTTCTAACGGCAGCTGCAGTGATGTTCTGACTTTACTAATCAATGATTGGCTCTTTCGTTAAGAAGGCGGGGCTTTGCGGCCATAATGAGCGTTGCATTTTTCCCCATTCAAAACTATACGAGTGACACGTTTTGGGTGTTCTATAGTCTTTGGTGTTGCCGGGAAACATGTGACCCTGGACCACAAACCCAGTCTTAAGTAGCATAGGTATATTTGTAGCAATAGCCAAAAATACATTGTATGCGTCAAAATTATATATATATTTTTATGACAAAATCATTAGGATATTAAGTAAAAAAAAATTAAAAAAAAAACTAGGTAAAGTTTGTCAAGACAACCTTTAAGTTCATTTGGACAACTTTAAATGTGTTTTTTTTTTTTTTTTTTTTTGCACCCTCAGATTCCAGATTTTCAAATAGTTGTATCTCGGCCAAATATTGTCCAATACAAACAAACCATACATCAATGGAAAGCTCATTTATTCAGTGGTTATATAGTGTTACACCAGCTAATTTATAAATCTCAATTTTTTAAAAAAATGTACGCTTATGACTGGTTTTGTGGTCCAGGGTCACATATAACAAACCACAGATAAAAAATAAAGTCATCAAAGCTGCTGTGGTCATAATTATGATAGAAAGGAATCAGTAGGACAGAATTGCAGTAGGACTGAATCAAATTGTTGTTTTCCTCTCTTACAGGAGGCTGTGAAGAAGGATAAAGACTTGCTAATGTTTCACAGCCGCTTGAGTCACGTTGGTCCAGCTTCAAGGTCAGGATACAAACTAACTTTTAACAGTGTAACAGTTTAATTACCCCAAGCTCCCCAATACAAGAGAGTATCATCTTTCAAAACCTGGCAAGGGTCATATTTCATCTCAAAATTAAAATAATATTTTATATTCAAGAAGAAGAAAAAAGAAATATAGAAAATTATGGTTTAAAAATAGGCTTTTTGTGATGGCATTTCCATGTTAATTATGCACATTTTTACTCAACTTCATATTATTTTAATACCAAAAAATCTCAAAAGCACATCACTGTTTTTGTTGTTATTCCTTGTTCTTTTTTTTTTTCATTTCAGTGAAATATGAGTTGTAATGAGTTTAGTGAAATTTGCTTCACAAAAATATTGCACTTACAGTAGGACATCGGTAGTTAATATCAGAAAGAAAATATAAATCACTGTCTTTTTTTCTGGTCAGGTTGTCAGAAGAGTCTGTGGTGGAGGATCTTTCTCGACTACAAAGCAGAGTCGCTGAACTCCGAATCAGAGCTCAGGCGGATGCTGAAATCGAGGAGCAGACGAGAACATTTCAAGAGGTTCGTTCCCATTGATGTCGAGGTCATACTCGCAGATGTTGATGTGTGTGTTCAGCATGTAAATATATCATGTCTTCGTTCAGGTTGCGGAAGTAAGGCTGCAAGAAGCTCAGGATGAGCTGGAAAGTTTACAGAAGGCCAGTAAGGCCCTTGTGGATTTCTTCTGTGAAGATGACAAGTCCTTCAAACTGGAGGAGGCCTGTCATATCTTCCACTGCTTCTGCCATCGGTTCCAAAAAGCCGTGCAGGTGAGCTATCATATTGACGCAACTGTCTCTTTAAATTACAACCACTATATAAAATATCCAAAGTACTTGCCTGAAGCTAGAGCTGCAAAAATCTGAGTCTGAGTTTGTGCGCGCTTCGAGTGTGCATGAGCGCCTATTCTCCAGGAGAGCGTGCACGTGCTGAATGAATGTTAAACACTGGAAATAATTTAAAAAGAAATGCAATTTATAAGCTTTAGCGACGATGTGACACTGCCTCTGTTGTGAAAGTAACAATTCCTGTGTCAACCGTGCAGCGTGCCGCTCGCTTATATTCTGTCACTCGCGCTGTTTGTAAAATTACGTCTCGCATAAGGTTTTCCAATTACTTAAGTTATTTAACTAAGAAATATGAATTGTACCTCACCTTCAGCATTATAATAGTTTTACCCGCACTGAACAGAGACTGAGGCTGGTGATACCCTGGGCAACTTTTAGAGCAATGTTGCCCAACATCTTTGGCCAATGTTCCCGTCAGTGGGCAACCAGGTAAGACACAGGGCCCATGACCAATCTAAATTATCCAGATAGAAATGTGTTACCCATTCTCAACGGAAAAGTGCCCAAGCAACATTGATCAAAAAAAGTTGCCTGGCAGAATTGCTCAAAAAGTTGCCCAGTGTATCATCAGCTTCTGAGTGTCAATCACGGCAGGCGCTTTAGATCGGTTTATGAGAACGGCCTTTTTGGAGACCGCCATTCAAACATCCCAAAGCGATTATCGGCCAATAGTGATCAGTAGCCGATCAATCGGAGCATCCCTAACATAAATCTGTGAAGCACTTTCCAATCATTTCATTGAAATGGTTGTTTTACACTGATTTATGGAATTGAATTTCACAAATCTCAAACATGATTTGTTCATATTTGTTTCTCAACAGGAAAACACAGATCGAGAATTACAAGAGCAGCGGCGTTTGGCACGTGAGCGTGAGAATGTGGAAAAGCGGCGATCTCTGGCTCTGTGCACCGGACTGGAAGCGGAGCAGGAATCTAATGACCTGGAGCATGCGCTGCAGAGGAGTTTAAGTTACACAGGAAGCCGCCGCAGCCTGCGCAGACTCTCGCAGTACTTCCTCCGCTCCGACGACAGAAATATGAAATCTCACAACCAAAAGCACTGCGACTCAGAGGGTGGAAACCTTCACGCTCTTAACCCTGAAGGATTCAGCAGAGACTCAGAACTTAGACATTTACTACAGAAGAATAATGCAGACACTGTGGACACTAAACAAGGGATAAATAAGGTCAAACAAGCTTCAGATTCAACGTGTGACTTGCAACGGGATGCAGTGGCTTCCCCAAATGCTATGAAAAGCCATGCCAGGTTGAATACAAGTGATAATGCTTTTGTTGCTTTGGGAAAAACAAGTATCACGTCACATCAACAGGGGGCAGTGAATGTCTTACCGCTCACAGGACTATCCTCTAACAAAGTTTTGAAAGTTGAGAAACCGGTTCAAGACTCCTCTGAAAGGCTGACACAGATAGAGGCCGATACCTCGGAGGATGCTAAGAATAAAGATTTTGTAAACGGCAAAGGCTCTCCATCTCAAAAGGGAGTAAAACCACAGACAGAAGCCGAAACTCCTCTAGCCCAGGAGCCCTGTAGCCCAGACAGAGAGCGTGTTTACCCGGGGATCGGAGAGACGCTGGAGTGCCACACCCTTGTGAGAGGCCTACGCTCCTACGAGAGCCTTTCGCCAACTGTGACGAGACCAACCACCAATCACTGCTCCAAATGGAAGAAAGAGCGGGAAGCCGAGGAGCGAGACTGCACGAGCTCACCGCATGCTAAGGATGATTCCCGTCTGGTAAAGACACCTACTCGAGGACCAACCAAAAGACTGCTGGTACAACGAGGAGGGCCTTCCAACAGCAGTGGGATCCCAAGAGTGCGGACAAAGGCAGAACCAACTCCTGCCGACGGTTTGTCAGCTAGTCAGGTATCACGCCCTTCCCCTACATGTCCCACGTCCATTCGCACATCGCTGGTGGCACGCTTCAATGGCGTTCAGAATGAACTCAAGCGCAATAGTGGTCCACGCCAGAAGGCAAACGCCCAGTCTGATATGGGGAAACAAAAAGTCAACACTACCGAGAAGTCAAAAGAAGCTACTGAGAAGTTCATAAGGGGTTCGCCACTTCGCGTGTCCAAACGGCTTGCGCCCAACTCTGAATCTCAGACGCCCAACACCATACACTCTCCCACCGCTGCTACAACTGCAAAGACAATCCGCACCGCCATCATAAGTGCAACCAAATCTAAAACAACCAAGATTCCTGGCACCAGAATTCCAGGCCCTAAAATTCCCAAACCTGCTGCTCAACCCATGTGGAGGTAATGTCTAGTTTCTTGAACTCTGAGCAGAAGTGTGCATTTATGAAATGTCGTAAGGTGCATAAGGAACTAAATTAATATATGAAAAGGACTTTCTTTGGAGGATGCCAAGGTTTTTGTGTGAACGGTCAACTAAATAAAGGAGCCATTCATTGGGTCTGCCCAGGATGGACAGTCCGCAGGGCACTGTAATGGATCCGAGCCGAATGACTGAGCTCTTTGCCGATTCAGGTCACAGCAAGTTTCGCCTCCCATTTCAGGACTCTGATGGAAACTGTCTGGACAGTCTCATCCAGCACTGTCTTTAGCTCTACCTCTGAACACTCGAGTGCTCTGTGCAGGTAACAGCGCACATTAGAAGGGTTCCTGCCAGAACCTTCTTTCATTACGTGTTTTTTTTTTTTTCCGATGTTAGAATGTCGAAACGAATGGAGCTGCCACAGTCAAACAGATGAATGATTGAAGTGAATGCTTACGATTTTAACTTGCCCTTTGATTCAGGTCAGATTGACTGTTTACTTGAGTTACAGGTACAAAATGATGCAAAACGTCCATTTAAAATGTGGTATGTAATAATTCAAGATCCCAAAGCAAATATGTTGAAGTAGATTGTGTGTGAGGTGTGTGTGTCTATTTGTACATGTAGGTTTCTTCAACTCTGATGCACTTTACAGATGAAAGAGATTTAATGCTGGCCGAAACGGTATTTGTGGTAATCTGCTGTGCTTGCCTGTTTTGTTTATATGAATTGTTAAATTAATAGAATCAAAAAAACAGCTGCCATTTGTAATATTTGTATTTGTAAATAATGAGTATTTGAAATAAAAAAATGAACTTACTGTTACTCTTTCTTGCTGCCTGTAAATGTTTCTCCTAGTAGCAAATAATTATTTTAGCCATGTGAACAGTTATTTATTAACTAAATTAATGCTGGTTAATACAAAAAGGTTACTGCAATACAATCGCAAAACAAGGATAGATTTGAAACGGAGTATCAACATTCACCCGTCATGTTCCAGTCAAAAAGCTACATCAAATGTTGGTGCTTAATTAAGGACAAGTTTCTCCATAAATATTTAATATCCGTTTTCCAAATTAAAACTGAAACAGTAAATTAGTCTCAAAGTATTATACAGGCACATGTGGATATGGGTGAAGCATTATCGTTGAACATTGTTCATTTTCTACATCATTCATACTCAAAAACTATTCACTGATTGTTACCGTCATTGTGTATCATGTACCAAGTATTAAGGGCTTTGTGTTAATGTGGTTAGTAACTACAGTCGTGGCCAAAAGTTTAGAATTACATAAATATTGGAAATTGGAAAAGCTGCTGCTTAAGTTTTTATAATAGCAATTTGCATATACTCCAGAATGTTATGAAGAGTGATCAGATGAATTGCATAGTCCTTCTTTGCCATGAAAATTAACTTAATCCTGAAAAAAACTTTCCACTGCATTGTTAAGAAGGCTTCAGGGCGTCCAAGAAAGTCCAGCAAGCGCCAGGATGGTCTCCTAAAGAGGATTAAGCTGCGGGATCAGAGTGCCACCAGTGCAGAGCTTGCTCAGGAATGGCAGCAGGCAGGTGTGAGCGCATCTGAACGCACAGTGAGGCCAAGACTTTTGGAAGATGGCCTGGTGTCAAGAAGGGCAGCAAAGAAGCCACTTCTCCCCAAAAAAAACATCAGGGACAGATTGATCTTCTGCAAACAGTATGGCGAATGGACTGCTGAGGACTGGGGCAAAGTCATATTCTCCGACGAAGCCTCTTTCCGATTGTTTGGGGCATCTGGAAAAAGGCTTGTCCGGAGAAGAAAAGGTGAGCGCTACCATCAGTCCTGTGTCATGCCAACAGTAAAGCATCCTGAGACCATTCATGTGTGGGGTTGCTTCTCATCCAAGGGAGTGGGCTCACTCACAATTTTGCCCAAAAACACAGCCATGAATAAAGAATGGTACCAAAACACCCTCCAACAGCAACTTCTTCCAACAATCCAACAACAGTTTGGTGAAGAACAATGCATTTTCCAGCACGATGGAGCACCGTGCCATAAGGCAAAAGTGATAACTAAGTGGCTCGGGGACCAAAATGTTGAAATTTTGGGTCCATGGCCTGGAAACTCCCCAGATCTTAAAACTTGTGGTCAATCCTCAAGAGGCGGGTGGACAAACAAAAACCCACTAATTCTGACAAACTCCAAGAAGTGATTATGAAAGAATGGGTTGCTATCAGTCAGGATTTGGCCCAGAAGTTGATTGAGAGCATGACCAGTCCAATTGCAGAGGTCCTGAACAAGAAGGGCCAACACTGCAAATACTGACTCTTTGCATAAATGTCATGTAATTGTCGATAAAAGCCTTTGAAACGTATGAAGTGCTTGCAATTATATTTCAGTACATCACAGAAACAACTGAAACAAAGATCTAAAAGCAGTTTAGCAGCAAACTTTGTGAAAACTAATATTTGTGTCATTCTCAAAACTTTTGGCCACGACTGTACATTGAGTCAACATATAATCCTAAAAACAATAAGGAGCTGTCTACTTGCTTACGTACATGTTTGTAAGTGAACCACATGCTTTAATGGCTTTTTTTCAGTGTTATGATGTTTGTGTAAAGTTTACAAACCGTGGCTGAGTAAATTATACTTGAGGACTGCAGAGTAAACTTAAAATAGTTAAGTAGAAATTACTTAAAAGAAGTTAATTTAGAAATTTAGAATAAATGTTTTGGAACATTTTATGTTTGTTAAATTCAAGATTTTGTTTTTTAAACTAACGACCAAGCGGCCAGCAACGAGTTGAGCATGTTTGATCAATTTAGCTTTCTCAAATCAACACGACTTGCCTAAAATAAAATCTATAGACATAAAACCCATAATGCATTTCACAAAATTAATTTAAACATTTAACCTAGATAAATGTGCACTGTTAGACACATATCCAATCATTTGTGTGGAGAGTGGAAGCTAAACCGTGCTTTGCAGGACATGGAAGCGCCAGTGAGATCACTTGCATTTTTTTCGTACAAAAAAAAACTAAAATACGCCATCATTTTTGTTTAAAAAGCTAAAAGTAAGAGATCATTATGGGGCATCCTTGGCTGTGTCCAAAACCTGAAAAACGCTGCCTTCACAGGCAATATACAGAGATGGGAAGGTAACAACAACCATACATATTTGTCTGGACAGATTTTTGGCCTTAGGTTTTGAACACATCGCTTAAGTACGACAAACAGCTAAGCCACAGATTTGACTAAAGGCTTCATCTTACGTAAGTGAACATTTGAAAAAGATTTGTCAAAAGTAGGGATGCACCGAAATGAAAATTCTTAGCCAAAGCCGAACAAAATTACACACTGGGCCGATTACCGAACACGTTTTTTTTGTGTGATTTTCCCCCATGTATTTTGCCAAATGTTCACCATTGCATAAATTAAATAGCCAATATTTGCTTTTTATAGTTTTGTCTTGCTTTTCAAAGAAAAAAATCTATTACAAAACAACAATTTAAAAATATTTATTTAACACTGAACATTTTTAACATTCTAGTAAACATTATAGCCTACCAACAAAGCACAGTATAACTTAAAATTAATAAGCTAGTAAAATAAAATTCTTTGGCCATTTTTAAGTCCCCCATCTTGAATCAGGCATGTGTTTTTAATGTACGAATTAATGCAGCCTTGCTGAACAAAGGAGAATGACTGTTATAATAAATGTATTAATAGAGCTATTAATGATTTGTGTTACTTTATTTTATTTTACAGAACAACAGTAAAATTACAATACTAACATTTATGAATGTTGACTTTTATTTTGGCAGAGACACACCTATTTATGAAATATAGTCAAAGTTTTGCGCAAATCTGTAATGGAAACGCGCCTACTGTTCGGTATCATTTATTTGGCCTTTTCGCTTATTACACCGAAAGAGATTTTTTCGCCGAATCGTTTTCGGCCGAATAATTTCGGTTGACGAACATTCGGTGCATCCCTAGTCAAAAGCATCAGTCATTTCTTTAGTTGTAAAATGAACATAGGTCGAGAAGATAACTTCTAATTAAATGCTAATTTTGTGAAGTTTAATGGTGGTGGTTACCAGGGTTGGAGAAAATTACTTTTGAAAGTAATGCATTACAATATTGCATTACTCTGTAGAAAGTGACTAATTGCTTTTTATGGAAAGTAATGCATTATGTTAGTTTGGCGTTTTTGTCACCTGAGTTGGGATTGTTTACTTTTTTTTTTTTTAAACAAAAAACCCAAAGGTTATATTATTGGCAGCTGTAAGGGCCCTTTCACACCAAAAGTGAAATGAATAAGCCTCCAAATTTCTCTCAACACAGGGACAGGAGAGCTGTTAGTGATAAACGGGAAAACAAAATGTGTTACTTACTTGAAATGTAAGATATTTTCTAGTAAAATTGAAAGTCAAGTCAAGATTATTTATACAGCGCTTTTTACAATACAAGTTGTGTCAAAGCAACCTTACAGTATTAAAATAATAAAGTAAAATGTCAATAATAATGCAAAAGTTCCATATTGCAACAAAGTCAAAAATGCAAAAGTTCCATATTGCAACAAAGTCAAATTGGAGAGGACTCATCTGGTTCCCATGGCCTTGTGCTGGTGGCCGTTTAGGGTAGGAGTTCTTTCTTGATGATCTGTCTCTGGGGCTCATCTAGTTGACACGGTAACCGCTGACATTCGGCTGTAGGTGTTGATCCACCATCTGCTCTAGGTTTGGTCTGGATCCGGGGGACTGCAGTGACCATCTGATCTGGATACGGACTGGATCTGGTGGCTATGGTGACCTGGGAATAATAAACAAACAGACTAATATTAATGTAGATGCAAGAGTTCCAAGTTGCCACAAAATCAGATTGGAGAGGACTCATCTGGTTTTCGCCGTCTTGCGTCGATGGCCGTCTAGGTGATGAGGTCTTCACTGATGATCTGTCTCTGGGGCTCATCTAGTTGATGTGGTCTCTGCTGACATTCAGGGCTGTAGAGGATATCTCTGGGCGCTGATGGGTACGGACTAGATCCGGGAGACTGCAGTGACCGTCTGATCTGGATACAGGTGGCTACGGTGACCTCGGAATAAGAAGGAAAGATACCAATATTAGCGTAGATGCCATTCTTCTTCTGATGCAACGAGTACATCAGGTGTTATAGGAAGTGTCCCTGGTTCCAGTTGACCTAATTAATGCAGCCTAACAATCCTTTAACGGATTTGGATTGTGAAATGTATTAAGTGTAGGCCAGATTAAAGAGATGGGTCTTTAATCTAGATTTAAACTGACAGAGTGTGTCTGCCTCCCGAACAGTGTTAGGTAGATTGTTCCAGAGTTTGGGCGCTAAATGTGAAAAAGATCTGCCGCCTGCAGTTGATTTTGATATTCTAGGTACTATCAAATTGCCGGAATTTTGAGAACGCAGCGGACGTGAGGGACTATAATATGATAAGAGCTCGCTCAAGTTCTGAGGAGCTAAACCATTCAGGGCTTTATAAGTTATTAGCAAGATTTTAAAATCTATACGATGTTTAATAGGGAGCCAGTGCAGTGTTGACAAAACCCGGGCTAATATGCTCATACTTTCTGGTTCTAGTAAGAACTCTAGCTGCTGCATTTTGGACCAGCTGGAGTTTGTTTATTAGTGTGCAGAACAACCGCCCAATAAAGCATTACAATAATTTGAAAGTAATGCATTACTTTACTATGTAACTATTACTTTTTGCTACGTAACTCACATTACTTGTAAAGCATTACACTGGTGTCATAGGGCAGCTAAATTTTAGGTTCTTTTGGATAGCCTTTATTGTTCTCGCTCTGTCAGTGACTTATGCCAAAATGATAAGGTCAGGGTGGGCAAATGAACCAGAAGGTCTGAAACTTCCTCTTATTTTGCAGTCCTCATTAACAGCTCGTTGTTTTGTGGCCCTCGGTTGCACTCAGAGGCCCCTGAACTCTCATCCCCTTCTCTTGACACAGTCACTCCCAACTTGTAAACGTTACCATGGTGATGTTTTAGGCATGGTCAAGAATCCACAGTTGAACAGTGGGAGACGGGATAGGAAAAGATGCTAGTCTTGGGGTCTCAGTGGGAACGATCCTTTTATAGAACATAATGACGCCAGAACTCTTGGGAAAGGCAATAAACCACTGCTGTCTGTCTGTGTATCCATGTGCACACATGTCATTCAGTGCATTGCTGGTTTGATCAATCTATGTCAATGACATCATTATTCTGTGGGAAATGTAATGAAACTTCTGGAGAAGTCACAACTAGAATATAATAGGCCTGTTATAGGCTTTAGCCCCCTCTGAACTCAAAAACAGTTTATTCATGATATATAAGATGTACTTGCATTATACAAACATGTACTCACTCCTGTCACTGGAGCACAAAACCAGTCTTATATTTGTAACAATAGCCAAAAATACATTGTATGTGTCAAAATGATCGATTTTTCCTTCATGCCAAAAAAACATTAGGATTATGTTCCATGAAGATATTTTCAAAATTTCCTACTGTAAATACATTAAAACTTTATTTTTGATTAGTAATATGCATTGCTAAGAACTTCATTTGGACAACTTAAAGGTGATTTCCTCAATGTTTCGATTTTTTTGCTCCCTCAGATTGCAGATTTTCTAATAGTTGTATCTCGGCTAAATATCGTCCTATCCTAACAAACCATACATCAGTGGAAGGCTTATTCAGGTCTCAGATCATAATGTATACATCTCAATTTAAAAAAAAGCTGACCCTTATGACTGATTTTGTGGTCCAGGGTCACATATGTTGATATGCTTATTGTGAGTTAAAAAATAAAATGCCTGATAGCAGTCACATTACTGAGATTTCAGACACTTTTACACACACATTCCTGTATCTGTCTTTCTTGTCCTCTCTTAATCATTCTTTCACTTAAAATTGAGCTGCAAAAAAAAGGGATACAGGCTTCTGTAAACAAGTGTCCCAGATTTCAAAGCAAACTGTCCTAGATTGTCAAAAGCAATCTATTTTGGGGGGGGGGGGGGGGGTCCACTGAAGCACCCTAAAAGTGTTGACATAACAGAACAATATGTATTAAAGGGGCCAAGCACCATAAGTGCAATGGCACCTATTGTATCCGTTGGCGTTCTTCTTCTTCTTCTTCTTCTTCACACTGATAGAGGGCAGTCTCAACATTAACCACAACAAGTTTGGAGTCTCTAACTCAAACTCTCTAGCGCCACCACTTGTTCAAAATTTCACTTTCTTTATGCTAATACAGTGCCTTGCGAAATTATTCATACCCCTTCATTTTTTTCACATTATGTTAAACTACTTTAAATTACTTTTTCCCCACATCAATCTACACTCCCTACTCCATAATGGCAAAGCAACATTTATGCAAATTTATTAAAAATAAAAAACTGAAAAGATCCCATTGCATAAGTATTCATACCCTTTTCTGGGACACTCGAAATTTAGCTCAGGAGCATTCATATTGCTTCTAGATGTTACTACACTGTGAGTGGAGTTAAACTGTGGCAAATTCATTTGAATGAGTCTGATTTAGAAAGGCACACACCTCTCAGAAAAGGTCTAACAGCTGAAAATGCATATCAGAGCAAAAACCAAGTCCTGAGGTCAAGGTAACTGCCTGTAGAGCTCAGTGACAGACTTGTGTTAAGGCAATGATCTAGGGAAGAGTTCAGAAAAAAATCTGCTGCATTATGTAAAATTTACACTCCATACACCATAATAATGACAAAGCAAAAACCAGATTTGCAAATTTGACAAATTTATTAAAAATAAAACACTGAAATAATTACATTGCATAAGTATTCATACCCTTAACTCAGTACGTAGTTGAAGCACCTTTACAGCCTCAAGTCTTTTTGGGTATGATGTGACAAGCTTTGCACATCTGCATTTGGCAATTATCTGCCATTCTTTGCCTCACCTTTTCACCTCTCAAGCTCTGTCAGCTTGGATGGGGGCTGGCAGACATTTTCTCGAGTCCTAGTTGTTCCAATCGTCGTCCATTATGGATAATGGAGGCTACATGCTTCTGTCAACCTTCAATGCAGCAGATTTTTTAGGGAGGGAGTGTAGGGAGTGTAGATTGATGTGGGAAAAAAGTAATTTAAAGTAGTTTAACATAAGGCAGCAACATAACAAAATGTGAAAAAAATGAAGGGGTATGAATAATTTCGCAAGGCACTGTAACTTTTGAACCGTAAGGCAAAAAATCAAAATTATTTTTTTCTCTGAATCCTTGGGTCATGCAGAGTCAAATGAACGAAATTCAAAAACCGTAAGTTTTTTTTTCTATTTTTAATTGTTTGAAAAGCCTACTTTTTGGAACTCATCCTAGATGGTTTGTCTGATTTTCACCAAAATTGGCTCAGATCAACTTCAGACCATGTTGGCAAAAAGTTATGGAATTCAAGTTGATCAGTCAAACCGTTTTTGAATAACACGCGAACAAATTCTACGAAAAGCATGCAAAAATGGATGTGAGGCTATATCTCCGCAATGGTTTGTCGCATTGAGACTAAACTTGGTGTGTGTTATGACAAGCATGACCTGAGTCTACCTGCAGTGTTTCGTCACAGTGCCACCTAGTGGTGAGGAGATATGAAAAATGGCTCTTTTAGCTGATAACTTCTCAATGGTTTGGCCAAAAATCTTGAAACTGGAAACCATTTCCAATTTTCCCATGTCAGCCATTTTGGGCGTCAGCCATTTTGAATTTTGTCATAACATGCTACATTTTACGAACACATTGACATATTGTTACACCATGTTGGCACCATGCCCTGACAGTACTCAAAAAGTTTGGTGGCAGAAAAAGGTTTTTCAATTTTAAAAAATGGCTTATTGTAATGAAAGAGATCTCAAAATATTCCTTCACGCTGAGAACATTGATACCAATTGTGCCAAAATTGGCCGAACTTTCTGTCCGCCATTTGTAGATTGATTATTTGTAGAAAACCTACTTTTTCGAACTCCTAATATTTATTATTATTAAAATCAGAAATTTTACAAATAGGGCCTAACTGATAGAATACAACAGTATGCTGGCTCTGCAAACATAAAAGGTATGCTAATATTCCTAATAGCATTAAAAGATGCATATAGTATGTTTCTGCCTGTAGGTGAGAATAGAAAAACAGCCTAAGGATTTAAAGAAAAATACTTATAAAGTGGGCAGTCATAAATTCTATCTATGGCGAATCAAATACTATCATGAGTACGCAGAGCTGAGTGGTAACAGATTCCATGTAATTTGGATTACGTAATCAGATTCCAAAAATTAAGTATTTGTAATTAAGATTAAATTCTGTTTTAAAATACTTGTAATCAGACTAGTTACTTTTTTATGGATTACATGATTACATATTATTTACACAACAGCAATATATTATTAATAATTTATTGATTCTCCCTAGTTCCTCTTTTTCACTTTTTGAATATTCCTTTCACATTCAGAAAGTATCTTAGTTTTGTGGACATTCACACAAAAGTCACTAGTCAAGTGGCGACACAGCATTTGACCACTGGATTTACAGGAAGCATTTCAGATTTAAGAAGTATTTCAATATTGCATCAGCTACTGATGAACACATTGATTTTTATTTCAATTATATATATCTTTCTGTAGGTTATTTAACCATGTATTTCTATGTCTTTAGAAGGGTTTTGTCTTTCAAACACATTAGAAGGCACAAAACTTTTTTTCTCAGCTGATCCTCTTTCACCTAATATACTCGAAGTACCCCTGAGATTTTAACATAAATATTTTAATAATTAAGTATCACATTTGCATGTTCTCTGTAATTGGTTATATGGTTACATGACATGCAGGTAAACAAATAAAAGGATATTTTGCAACAATAGCCAAAAATACATTGTATGGGTCAAAAAGATTTTTCTTTTATGCCAAAAATCATTAGGATATTAAGTAAAGATCATGTTCCATGAAGATATTTTGTAAATGTCCTACCATAAATATATCAAAATCTAATTTTTGATTAGTAATATGCATTGCTAAGAGCTTCATATGGACAACTTTAAAGGTGATTTTCTCAATATTTTGATTTTTTTTTTTTTTTGCATCCTTAGATTCCAGATTTTCAAACAGTATTATATCTCGACCAAATATTGTCCTAAACCATAAATGAATGGAAAGTTTATTTATTCAGCTTTTAGATGATGTATAAATCTCAATTTCAAAAAATTGACCCTTATGACTGGTTTTGTAGTCCAGGGTCACATATAGTCAGTGTTGGGTGTAACACATTACAAATAACGGAAGTTACGTAATAATATTACTTTTTAAGTGTAACCAGTAACCATAAGTAACCAGTAAAGTAACGCATTATTTTTTAATTGACAAGAAAATATCTGAGTTACTTTTCCTCCCATTTATTGATTAAAAGCTCTCCTGTCCCCATGATGAGAGAAATTGTGAGTAAGATGTTACTTTAGTTCTAGAAAAACAGCTGCCGTCCTTCAATGATCCAATTAATCCATACTAATAAGCAAAAATTACTCAAGACAATCTAACATTTGTTTTCCTTTTTTTTTTATTGCTGAAGAGTTGACATTTTCTCTTCTGTGGTCTACTGTACAGATGTGAATTTACCTTTCTCCAAGCCTGAGGCTTTTGGTGTAAAAAGGCTTTTTTACATTTGACAAAAAATAGAACTTTTTATATTAAAAACAAACAAGCAAACCCTGCCCAGATTTAAAAAGTAACGCAAAAGTAACGTAATGCATTACTTTCCATAAAAAGTAACTTTCCCCAACACTACAATGTTTTCATAGTGTTAATTATAACAATGAATAGTGTATATTCTCTTAATCTTTGTATTTTTATAGGTCAATATGGTACAAGATTATCTTATTTAAATCAATGTGATAAACGAGATAATGCGTAATCTAAAAATAGTGTATTAGTTCATGAACGATGAAAAACTGTGTGTGCGTAGAAACTATAAAACGGTTCTGTGTCCTAAGAAATATTAGTTTTTTCACACCAGCTTCAACAACGATCAATCCTCTTTTTGTTCTTCTGGTTTTATTGCGGGTTGCAAACCAACGAGGATGAGGGGTGAACGGAGAGAGCGCCAAACACTGCCTTTGCGAATCGATTCAAATGAATCATTTAAAAGATTCAGTTCATAAGAGCGATTCATTCGCGAATCAGACGTCACCATGTGACGTCACGCTCGCTCTTCTTCGGTGGTATGCAGCAGCGCTATAAATGGCGGCGCGCTAGTGTGGTCGTTCTCTCGTTTTTGCCATGTTGTGGTGGAAGTGTGTCAGATCATATACAAATGAGAAGGTTAGGCGACTGCAAGAAGGTGAGTTTTATCAAAACTACAAATTGTTGCGTGCCTTTGTACTATTGCATAACCAGGTACACATTAAAGTGATGATGTTTGTTTCGAAGTGTGTATGAAAACTCGTGTGCGCGCGGTTTTACCACGTGGCTGTTTCCTTGGTTTTGTTGCTTTGAAATTAGTCTAACGTTACTTTAAAACAGGATTTTATGAGTCTTACTTTCCTCCCTTGTACATGTCTAGAACATGTCCCTATATATGTAGTTGAAACACCCGTGCTCACATTATACAAATGGCTCTGCTGACGCAGTGGCCCAGTATTTATATGTGCTGGTGTTTTATTTTAGGTGGCTGAATGTGGTCTGAATTTACTCCAGATGAAAACTCTCCAGCTACTGTAGCTCCAACGTAAGTATGATATTTTTCTACCTGTTTTGAGACCCCAGCGGTAGTCAGCAGTGCAGGCCAGTCAATGCCTGAGCTAGTGTTACTCTGCTGGAAGAGAAATGTGCTGGCCTTTGTGCTCCATCAGGTTTGGCTGTTTTAGTGAAACCTGATGTGCAGCACAGGTCATGCCATGCCTTCTGAGAGTGGTCTGTCCTCACAAAATGAGGCAGTCCTAGTCTGGGGGTGAACACTCCAGTCAAATGTGGTTCTTACTTGCAGCCTTAAGTTCGAATTTCTAATTAGTATTGTTGTTGCAGGTCACACGGGGCCCCAAAATGCCTTGATCCCAATGGCCAGTTGTGTTGAGAGGTAAGTGATTTAGTTTTGAGACTTTTTTTTTTTTTTTTTTTTTGGGTGGGGGGGGGGGCTTTTTCTTGGTGTCTTGTGGGCATGTGATTCTAATAAGTTCTAAGCCTGCTTTAAAGGAGTAGTTCACTTTTAGAACAAAAAAGTACAGATAATGTACACACACTTGTCATCCAAGATGTTCATGTCTATCTTCAGTTGTAAGAATTGTTTTTTGAGGAAAACATTTTCAGTATTTTTCTCCCTATAATGGACTTCTGCGGTGCCCCCAAGTTTGAACTTCCACTTCAAAGTGCTATAAATGATCATAGTTGAGGAAGAAGGGTCTTATCTAGCAAAACGATCTGTTTTGTAAAAAATAAATTACAAGTTATATACTCTTTAACCTCAAATGCTCATCCTGTCTAGCTCTGTGTGTACTCTTGTGTAGAGATTAAAAAGTATATATTTTGTAACAGTTTTTAGAAACTAGATAAGACCCCTCCTCGGCTGGGATCATTTAGAGCCCTTTGAGGCTGCATTTAAAATGCATTTTGGAAGTTCAAACTCTGGAGAACCATAGAAGTCCATTATATGGAGAGAAATCCTGAAATGTTCCTCAAACATTTCTTTACGACTAAAGACATGAACATCTTGGATGACAAGGGGGTGAGTACATTTCTGGAAATTTGTTCTGAAAGTTAACTACTCCTTTAAATTCAACCCCTCTAATTCATGAGGCAGTTATTGTCCCCATCAACACAGATTTTTTTTTTTTTTTTGACAGCTAAAATGGATGGTTAAATTTATTACATTACTGTGACCTGATTAATGTTAACTATGTATTCAATTATTTAACTTTTTTTTATTATTACAGAATTAAGTGAATCTACAAAGATTTGGAAGGTCCATTGAGATCATCCTAGTTGTGGGTAAGCTTTAATCATTACTTCAGTGTTGTGATCCAAGTTGATACCATCATAGTAGAAACGTTTCTCTGTGATGTCTTTTAATCTTGGTATATCATATGCAGGGTTGGCACTGATTTTTGTTGACTGTCTGCAAAAATCTGACAAAGAAGCCTGCTACATTTTACAACTTATTAAATGTTGTTTTTTTTAACTAGTTTTTTTTTCTGTTGTAGGAAATGTGAGACTATCTTCAGAAGACTGCATCTCTGTTCTTGTGCTTTGCAATAAACGTTGAGTATGTGAAAGTGATCAGTGAACACAGTTTGTTTTTAAAAATGTATCAAATGCATGTTACAAATGTGTAAAACTTGCACTTATGTTTAGCCCACACTGTCTTTAGTGGAAATGCCTTGAACAGGGGAGGATTTGCATTCGTAGCCCTGGAGAGTTGAAGCTAAACTTTGCAGGACCGTGTCGATCTAGGATCAGGAATGAGGAGTGATGACATGACTACAAAAAATAAGTGCAATCTAAAGTGCAGAAACATGTCTGAATGTCAGTGCTTTTACAGCTGTGTCTTCTAAAATAAAATTTCAAGTTTTCAAACCAGACTTTTGTTGTTTTATGGTTCTAGTACTTGGAGATGAAGATGTAACTATTTGAAAATCTGTAACCTGAGGGTGCAAAATCTACAAATTGAGAATTGCCTTTAAAGTTGTCCAAATGTTGTTCCTAGCAATGCATATTACTAGGCAAATTAAGTTAATATTTATGGTAGGAAATGTACAAAATATCTTCAAGCAACATCTTAAGAGTCCTAGTGATTTTTGGCTTAAAAGAAAATTGATCATTTTGACCCATACAATGATTGGTTGGCTGTTGCTACAAATACCTAAGACTGGTTCTGTGGTCCAGGGTCACAAATGTGAGAAGTGTACAATTTCTAAATGAAAGGTTTAGGAGGTGTCTGTTCCTGCTTCTGGGGAACCACCTTCAAGCACAGTTTAGCTGAAGCCCCAGTTAGACATGCCTGAACCAGCTCATCAAGGTTTTCAGTTTCACTATAAATGTAGAAGTGTGTTGGTGCTGAACTTTTGCAGGAAAATGGTAATCTGTAATCAGGATATACAATATAAGCCTCGTACTCAAATTATGGAAGAGAAGGTGTCTTCTAATTACCCTGAGACACATGCAAAAACTTGTGAAAAGTTATTAGCCTGGGCTGCAAATTAAAGCATTGCCATTAAAACCAGTGGATCTGATTAAGTTTACGATGCTTTGGGAGAAACAGCCCGGGACCTCTCTTCTTAACATCAGGTTTGAATAATGAAGTGAATAGTGTGATGTCTCCCTCTGCTGGAAGAGACAGGAGAGATAGGTCTACTTTAACAAAAGGAAAATTGAATTTAGGTGCCTCTGGGAGAGGAAGGCTATACGTGTTCATTTTTGACAATGAGTCCTCAGACCTTAACTGACATACAGAATACAACTTATTCGATCAGCTGGAGAGTAGTCCATATTTAACCATGTAAACTCTAACTGGAGATCTACAGTGCGTTCCAAATGGATATATCGCTCTTTAAAGGGCACTTTGGAGTGAAAACAACCATGGCCGCCATATTGAAGAGTCGTTCCAAACCGAAGTGCTCATAACTAGCCACTTCAAAGGGCCCTTTGGAATAAAGGATTTCAAAGGGTACAACTGATGGACACTTCAAAGTCCCATGATCCTTTGCGCAGATCCTTTGCATGATGACAGCGCCTCCGTGTGGTCACAGAATGATGACGCAGAAGGGCACTTAAAAAAAACTTTTGGTTCCCTACACCCTTCAACCCTTCGAAACTCTCACTCCAGAGGGTATTAGGAATGAGCCCTTCTGAATGTAACGCAGGGCTTTTTTCCTGCAGAGTTCAGCTCCAACCCTGATCAAACACAACTAAACCAACTAATTAGGATCTAAAGGAGCACTTGATCATTACAGACAGGTGTGTTTGATCAGGGTTGGAACTGAACTCTGTAGGAAGGTAGATCTCCAGGATCTCCTGCTCTAAGAGTTCCAAAACCTGTTACAGTTTTTTTCAATCGCTAACAAGCGCTTACCCATACTTAAGATACTTTTTCTAAACTCTTAACACAGACTCCCACCTACAAAACACAATAGGCCAAATGGATAATTTTCTTCTCAAAAATACATTATGTTAAATATATACTAACTCTTCATTTCAAAATAGAACACATCTTTCTCTGCACACACTAACTTTACCAAAACACTGGAAATCTGACTCAAAATGACATTATTCTGTCAAAGAATAACACTTTTTTTCAGTTCACAAGGTACATGCAGTCAATCAAAGTACACCAGGTTTCAAAATACTAGCTATTGTTGATATTACAAAAACTGCATAGACTTTTATGTTTCAGTTTTACAGGTATTTGCATGCAAAACATGCTAAAAAAAAAGCACACAATTACTGTATCTAATCTCTGCGATCTTCAGGGTAAGGCCACATGTTTCCAAACAGGGTTGGGGCCATTCATGAATTGAATTGAGAATGAATGGTAAATTCCAATTCACTTCCTGGAATGGAATTGGATTTGGAATTGGAATGTCGGGAAACAGAATTGAAATCAAATAAATTCCACTAAATTCCACTTGAGTTGCTAAATAAAATAATTTGACTTGATTTGCTTAATAGTTTATAGTACATTAAATATTGTAAATCACATAAACAACAAACATATAAAAGAAATAGAAAGTACTGTATGTTTAGTATGTCAAGTATGATCATTTCACATGCCAAATTTCAGGAAATGATGATAATTCGATGCAATAAAAAGTGAATGAAATACATGAATGAACATGACTCATTTTTTTGTGAGTTGAGACATATATTATGTGGTAATCATATATTGAATGTATAGTACATCCAGAAACGTATCACCACTGTCATTCAATAATTAATTCATAATGTACAGTTCTCATTTTTATTTACTTGCATTTGATCAACTCTATTTCATACATTACTTGGTATTTGTAAAGCATCATAAATAAAGTTCAAATGTATGTCTCTAAATGCAATCACAAATAGATGCTCAGAAACAGCAATAAACGGAACTCAGTGGAATTTCCCTGAATTGAATTCCACTTCCTGTAATTCAAATTCAATTCCAACTCTGTTTCCTGTAATTGTTGTTGATTTCCAATTCCAATTCCATTTCCTTCTTTGAAATGGAGTTCATTCCTGAATTGACCCCAACCCTGTTTCCAAAACATCACTCCTAAAATTCCTCCTTTTACTGTATAAGTGTAAATGTAATAGAAAAAAATAACCACTGCCTCTGAGTCTAAGCCAGACTGGAATCAGCTGTGGTTGGCCCAATTTACCCAACATAAATCAGCTGTGTGTCAATTATTCAATTGTTTGTTTATTATCAGCTGAGATATATTTTTGATATTGATATTGTTTTTGAACTGATTTCATTGCAGAAGCAGAGGTTTTTATACTGTATCTAAGGTTTGGAATATTGTATTTGCTATTGCGGGATGTTGTGTGCTAACATTCGTAAATACTACAAAAACAATCCATAATTTTGTTGGGAGGTATAGCTTGTCTGTTAAGAAAATGTAAGCATTGTGGAAATGTGTTCACTGACTGCATATTGGGTGAAAACGACATGAAATGTGTGAATGGTATGGCCACAAAAGACCGATGCTGTGCTAATTGTGTTTAGAGTTTTGAAAATGTGACAACTGATTGGACAAATGCTTGTTAGCGACTGAAAAAACCTGTAAATTAAGCTATTTAGTTTATTGAAACCTTACTGACATTTATTTTTTTTAAAAGGACTCTGGTTTCTTTGTGTACTGCTGGTATATGTCTCTGACTTGATTGTAAAATGCCCTTCTTGAGACACCTTTGCAACGCCAAGTTAAGGCTGCTTTGTGCCTGCTCAAAATCCTGTGTAAAGACACTGAAATGCTACTTCAGAAGTGCTTCTGTGCTGAGTCAATTTGTCATTGTTCTTCATAGACCTCATTGACTTGTACTGCAGTGTTATGCTTTTTTGCTAGCCTTGGAGGTTTGCATTAAAGCAACTTTGAGTTGAAGATCAAGCCTCCTACTGTGAGTCAGTGTCACAGGGATATTTTTAAAAGTGTACCAGTGGAATTATTGAGCTTTAGACAGGGAAATGAGGGCACACTCTTGTAACAGCCTTTTAAAAGTTAGCCTTTTGGCAACTAAGTGTATTTCTTTAAAATACAGGTGCATCAGTAATTCAACTCAAATTGTAAAACTTGTGTATTAAATAAATTCAGTGCACACAGACTGAAGCAGTTTAAGTCTTTGGTTCTTTTACTTGTGATGATTTTGGTTCACATTTAACAAAAACCCACCAATCTCAACAAATTAGAATATGGTGACATGCAAATCAGCTAATCAACTCAAAACACCTGCAAAGGTTTCCTGAGCTGTCAAAATGGTCTCTCAGTTTGGTTCACTAGGCTACTCAATCATGGAGAAGACTGCTGATCTGACAGCTGTCCAGAAGACAATCATTGACACCCTTCACAAGGAGGGTAAGCCACAAACATTGATTGCCAAAGAAGCTGGCTGTTCACAGAGTGCTGTATCCAAGCATGTTAACAGAATGTTGAGTGGAATGAAAAGGTGTGAAAGAAAAGGATGCACAACCAACCGAGAGAACAGCAGCCTTGAGAGGCTTGTCAAGAATTTGGGTGAACTTCACAAGGAATGGACTGAAGCTGACGTGTCAAAGAATTTGGCTACAGTTGTCATATTCCTCTTGTTAAGCCGCTCCTGAGCTGTCTTACCTGGGCTAAGGAAAAGAAGAAATGGACTGTTGCCCAGTGGTCTAAAATCCTCTTTTCAGATGAGAGCAAGTTTTGTATTTCATTTGGAAACCAAGTTCCTAGAGTCTGGAGGAAGGGTGGAGAAGCTCATAGCCCAAGTTGCTTGAAGTCCAGTGTTAAGTTTCCACAGTCTGTGATGATTTGGGATGCAATGTCATCTGCTGGTGTTGGTCCACTGTGTTTTTTGAAAACCAAAGTCACTACACCTGTTTACCAAGACATTTTAGAGCACTTCATGCTTCCTTCTGCTGACCAGCTTTTTAAAGATGCTGATTTCATTTTCCAGCAGGATTTGGCACCTGCCCACACTGCAAAAAGCACCAAAAGTTGGTTAAATGACCATGGTGTTGGAGTGCTTGAGTGGCCAGCAAACTCACTAGACCTGAACCCAGATAATCTATAGGGTATTGTCAAGAGGAAAATGAGAAACAACAATGAACTAAAAGTGTTTTTTTTTTTACTGGTCTTATGAAGTATTCTAATTTGTTGAGATAGTGAATTGCTATTTTTTGTTAAATGTGAGCCAAATCATGAACTACTACTTATGTAATACACAACCCTGGTGAAAAAACCAGCTAAAACCAGCCTAGGCTGGTTGGCTGGTTTTAGCTGGTCAACCAGCCTGGTTTTAGCTGGTCATAGCTGGGAGGCAGGCTGGTTTTAGAGGGGTTTTGGCCATTTTTCCAGCCTGGCCAGGCTGGTCAGGCTGGTCTTAGCTGGTCAGGCTGGGAAACCACCAGCTAAAACCAGCCTGACCAGCCTGGCCAGGCTGGGAGACCAGCTAAAACCAGCCATTTCCAGCTTAAACCAGCTAAGACCAGCCAACCAGCCTATGCTGGTTTTAGCTGATTTTCAGCAGGGAAGTTTCACAATTTGAGTTGAATTACTGAAATAAATGAACTTTTCCACAACATTCTAATTTACTGAGATGCACCTATAATGTTTTTCTACATCCTCTTGGAACCATAGTGGCCCCAGCCTGGGTAATACTTCTATAGATGTTTTTCCTGAACACGGAAGTAAGTCTGACTCTTAACTGAAAGAATGCTTTGCATTTCCGGTCTGCATTGTTTCTAGTCAAATTAGGGTATATTCCGAGCTAATAAACTAACCTATTAAAATGTTTTTAAAAAGCACATGGCTCCATAGCGCCATCACTTGGCAATGTCGCAATGACCGTCATTTGTCAGTGCCTCACTTTAATGAGTGTGTATGACAAGAAGCAGCGGACGTTAGCTACATTAAAAACAGATGGAGGCTATTTGAATGGGTTCCTATGGAAACCGGAACAGAAAAGCATTCAATCTAGAATTCGTAATGGCGGCGCTCATCGTTTACTCAGGAAAAAGGTCTATATGTTAGTTAGAAATGGGGCTAATAAGTGATTGTAGTGCTCAATGCTGTACCATTTCTATTGTATGTTGTACCCTGTATGTGTTGCCCCTTTACGTTCCTGTTTGTTTGTTTACTGTAAAATCAATAAAAATGTATAAAAAAGCCACCCTGCTGAAAAAAAAAAAACGGATAAAACCAGCCTAAGCTGGTTGATTGGGTTTAGCTGGTTAGGGTGGGAGACCAGCTGGAACAACCAGCTTAAACCAGCTGTTTTTTTCAGCAGGGCAAATTAAAAATACAATTAAAAATCTTTAATCAAAAAAAAAAAAAACTAATGTTTTTCTCGCTTTGGTATAATCAGATACAAAAAAAGAGTTCTAAATATTGTTGAAATTCCTTGAGAAGCTCCTCAAAATTATGTTCATTATTGGAGAATTTGCACGTATGTATGTATATCTTATCGCTAGTTCAGATATACCACTGGATAAGGAATTATTTAGGGTCTAAAAACTTCTTTGAATTGGTTAGGTTTAAAAGGTTAAACAAAACAAACAGGATTCATCTTGATGAGTCGCCTAGCGCCCCCTAGAAGAAAAGCAACTTATTTTATTTCGCAAATCACACAAAATTCCGTACATACAAAAAAAAAACACGATGTAAATGATCATACAAAATATGAATTAAAATATATAAATTAACGGCATTCTCTCTCATACAAAGACTCGATGGCCCAATGGAAGCAGCCCTGAAGTTTGTCCGTGGAGTCACGTGATGAGCTGCAGTAACGTGACTGTCTAAAGAAACGGGAAGTTCGTGATTCACTCTCAGTACAGCTGCTACAACTTTATGCTTTCAGGAAGATTCGCCGGTCACTCCGTTAGAAAACATTCATATCCAAAGGATACAAGTGTCTCTTTGTCGGTGTCGGAGCTGCTGTGTCGGTGTTTTATCATCCGGTAAGTTTGCAGGTAGTTGATGTTTCCACTGGTGTTGTCTCTGCTCGTGACATTGTTTGATACATATTCTGCAAATACACTATCTATCATCGTGGTTTTCAGTCAGTTTCGACTCTTTCAGCATTATCTAAACTTTAATCTGAGATTGATCAATCCCCATTGATGAATACCTTTTCCTTAATGCTTTTCGTGAGGTTTTATAGTGCCAGGGAAGCGAAAATGAAACTTTGTTGTGGTATGCACTATGCAAATTAACAGACAGTCAAAAGTATATCAGATAAAATTATATAATATTCATGTTTTTTTTAATAACTTTCCTCATTAAAGTAGCATATCTTGTAATGCAGTGGGATTCCTGTAGAAAGAGGAACTGTGGCTCAGATTTGTATTTTCCTTTATTTCAGCATTCATTAAACTATCATGGGCTTCTGCTGCTTTCAGTATCCAAAGAGTTTGTTAGCAAATATTTTAGTTCTTTTGCAATTATTATGTGTCCTTTTGCTAGTACTAGTAATTAGCTGTCAAAACCTGTGATGATGCATGTGATCAAAGTGAGATCACATGATCTAGATGTCACCTCTCAATATGAACCATCAGTGGTTTTAGAAATACGAATGTATACTGAATATATGAACAGCGCATTTATTTTCTGTTTAATAAGTTTGACCCAAATGTAGAAACTGGGTAGTTGAGAAATGCCACCTTCGTACAGGTTATAGATGGAAGCTTTTCACAATCCTTTTAACCTTTTTTGTTCACTTAAATGGTTTTGCAACGTCATGGATTCATTTGCTTAAAAGTTCAAATATTACATTTGGTCTTTCAATCAAAAACGCAGTTTTTTCATGCACCTATCAAGTTTGAGATTTTGGACTTTTTGGTTTTTCATAAAGTGTTTTTACAGACGAGTAGAAAGGAAACATCCAAAGAACACAGTTAAGTGTTTCTTTTCTAGCACTTTATCTATTTGTGTCAATAGATTTCAATTACAATCCATATTTTTAAATGCTGTTTTCTCAAAATGAGTTTTTTCTTCTACACTGAGCCATAAATCTCCACTTCAGTAGCACTTACACACACCAAACTTTACATTTTTATTCCTGTCTATATCCTGAAGGGTTTTACAGAGGGATTTGTTCATATATAATTTGCTTGATTTTATAAATTTTTTATTCCCCCAAAAATGATTAAAAAAATATAGTGTTTCCTGTCTTTTTTTCTGAATTAAGGAGTGACAAAATTCCCTCTGTAAAATCTTTTGAGTCTAATCTATGCAAATTAGAGCATATTTCATTAAATAATGCCTCATTTGCATATTTAAACCTAACATTTTATAAAACTTGTAATACCAAAAAAAATTGAAATTATCAAAGTAATCAATCAACTGGGTAAGTAAGTTGATAACTATTAGTTAATTTTGGTTTTGCCCTATTCACCTGCAGTGTTTGGCCTTAATAATTATACGAAAAATGTATTGCTTAAAATAGATCATTAATATGTTAAATATATTAAAATAAGTGGTTACAAATATTGATGTAGTTTGACACAGCCTATGTAATCCCTGAGATTTTAGTTATTTTCTGCTTTACTGTAGGTGACATTATGAAACGTGGAAAAGTCCTCAGAGAGGAACACACTCATGCTCACACACTTACTGACTCAAAGCAGAAGTGGAAGTGCTATGTCTGTTCACGTATGAATTATCCAAGTGTGTCCACGTTTCCAGACACAAAAGAACCCATTATTGCAGTTTGATTGTGTGATCTGTGTTTGTTTCAGGTCATGGGATCTTTGTTCCGCAGTGAAGAGGTCTGTCTGGTACAGCTCTTCCTCCAGTCAGGATCTGCTTACAACTGTGTCAGTGAACTGGGAGAGCTGGGAATAGTGGAGTTCAGAGATGTGAGATAATATATGCTATCATTTCTGTTTTTCAGAAACCCTGTGTTTTGTTTATATAGTGTCACAAAGAGGATAATAATGCATGTTTGTTTGAAATCTCAGTTGAATCCAAATGTGAACGCGTTCCAGAGGAAGTTTGTGAACGAGGTTAGGAGATGTGAGGAACTGGAGAAAACCTTTGGTGAGTCTGTCACTCCTCAACTCCTTCATTCCTTCTCTCTCGGTTTCATTATTTCACACATGTTCCTTGTGCATGAGATATCAGTGCACATTATTCCAAAGAGAACAATGTCTTTGGAAAACAATCATCTAAGTCTAAATGTATTTGCTTCCTGCTTTGGAGCAGTTTGTTGGCAGCTATTGTCATTTAGGCCATTAGATTGGGGGAACAAGCTTTCCTGTGTCAAGATTAGTGCTGGGACACCAAAAATACTTTAGAATGAAAAACAGTTACTTTACAATATTTTACAATATCACAGTTTTTACTGTATTTCTAATCAAATAAATGCAACCTAGGTGAGAATAAGAGACTTATAGGGATAGTTCACCCAAATTTGCTGTTAATTTACTCACACCCAAGCCATCCAAGATGTAGTTTTTTTTCTTCAGTAGAATGGGAAAGAAGTTTTTTTTTTTTGTTGAAACTGGTCCTTGGTGATTCATAAAATGCAAGTCATATAAAGGAGCACCAAGTTAATACCCATGGCTCCTTCTGACAATACAGTGTGTGCATAATTATTAGGCATGTTGATATTCTGGTCATTTTTTTATTTCTAAGCACATTTTACCAGTTCCAAACCACATCAATCTTAATAACTACTGTTAATTTTGTACTTAATCAGTTATAAGTGTTATATAATTGTCCATGAAGGCTTCAGGTGAAAACTCAGGTGTGCATAAATATTAGGTTCGTTTTCTTTTACAGATAAAATGAGCCAAAAACGAGATTTAACTTGGCGTGAAAAGTCACAAATAATTAAATGCCCATGAGAAGGATGCAGTACTAATGCAATACTAGAATTTGCAAAGTTAAGGCATGACCATTGGACAGCAAAATGCTCATTTGGTCAGCACAGTCCGAAAAAAAAAGGTGGAGAAGAAAAGACGCATAAGAATTAAGGTGAAGAATTAGATGTGAAGCCATCAGGAACTGCTTAGTCTCCAGTGCCACCATTTTCCAGAACTGCAACCTACCTGGAGTCTCCAGAAGTGCAATGTGTCAGGTTTTCAGAGACTTTGACAAATGACCCTCACTTAATAAGAATAACCAGTGTTGGGGAAAGTTACTTTTAAAAGTAATTACAGTATAGAGTTCCTAAAAAAGTAACTAATTGAATATTTAGTTACTTTTTATGGAAAGTAATGCGTTGCGTTACTTTTGCATTACTTTTTAAATCTGGGCAGGGCTTGCTTGTTTGTTTTTGATATAAAAAGTTCTATTTTTGGCAAATGTAAAAGCCTTTTCACACCAAAAGCCTCAGGCTTAGAGAAAAGTAAATTCACATCTGTACAGTAGACCGCAGAAAAAAAAAGTCAACTCTTCAGCTAAACAAATGTTAGGTTATCTTGAGTAATTTTTGCTTATTAGTATGGATGAATTGGATCATTGAAGGTCGGCAGCAAAGACATCGGATAATAAAATGGGATTAAATACATAAAGGATATTTGTATTATTTAACATATTTAATTATTGCAGGTTTGCGTTGAATTTCACTTTTTATTCATTTTGAGGAATACTGTATCTGTTTTTTTAGTGAGTGAGATTCTTTTTTTGCATGTTTTTCTAGAACTAAAGTAACATCTTACTCACAGTTTCTCTCAACATGGGGACAGGAGAGCTTTTAGTCAATAAATGAGGGGGGAAAGTAACTGGCGTTACTTATTTGAAAAAGTAACTCAGATATGTTCTTGTCAATTAAAAAGTAGTGCGTTACTTTACTAGTTACTTGGGAAAAGTAATATTATTACGTAACTTGCGTTACTTGTAATGTATTACCCCAACACTGAGAATAACGTTCAGAAGCATTGTGAAATACACAAAGACCAGCATCACATTCTCTTGTAGCACTCTTTCAAGGATATATCTTCCAGAATCTGGCAGTAAGTTTTAGGAGTTCATTTTTAGTCCATGTCTGCAAGACAGACTTTTCAGGATAGGAGATTAGGAAGTAAAGGCTAAAAATAAACTCCCGAAACACTGCCATATTCTGAAAGATACATTCTTGAAACAGTGGTACAAGAGGATGTGATGCTGGTTCTTCAAGAGTCACTCTCAACTTATCTGTCTATTAAGCCTATATAAAAAAAAGTGAGGGTCATTTTTTTTTTTTTTAGGATTTTTTTACCCAAGCAAAGTCAAAGTGAGAACCTGACACATTGCACTTCTGGAGACTCCAGGTAGGTTGCAGTTTTGAAAAATGGTGGGACTGGAGACTAAATGGTTTCTGATGTTTTCACACCCTCATTTCTTCATCTTAATTTCTTAATTATTTTGCAGTTAACATCTGTCTTTTCCTCTCCAGCTGTTTTTTCTAAATGGGCTGACCCACCTTTTCATGGGCATGACTTCTCATGACTTTTAAGTCTGAGTTAAATCCCTTTCTCTGGCTCATTTTATCTGTAAAAGAAAACGTACCTAATAATAATGTACCTGAATATAAGGAAATTTTCACTTCCAGCCTTCATGGACAATTATATCTCACCTATAAATGATTAAATACAAAATTAATAGTAGTTATTAAGGTTGATGTGGTTTGGAATTGGTAAGATGTGCTTGGAAAATAAAAAATGGCCAACAGTGTTAGGGGTAATGCATTGCAAGTAACGCAAGTTGTGTAATAAAATTACTTTTTACTAGTAAAGTAACGCATTACTTTTTAATTGACAAGAAAATATCTGAGTTACTTTTTCAAATAAGTATCCATTTATTGATTAAAAGCTCTCCTGTCCCCATGTTGAGAGAAATTGTGAGTAAGATGTTACTTTAGTTCTAGAATAAATGTGAACATGCATTAACTCATCTCACTCACTAAAAAAACAGATACAGTATCCCTCAAAATGAATAAAAACAGTCAAATTCAACGTAAACCTAAATGTAAATTAAATTTAAATAATACAAATATCCTTTATGTATTTAATCACATTTTATTAACCGATGTCTTTGCTGCCGACCTTCGATGATCCAATTCATCCATACTAATAAGAAAAAATTACTCATGATAATCTAACGTTTGTTTTCCTTTTTTTAGTTGACATTTTTTCTTCTGCGGTCAGACGTGAATTTGCTTTTGGTGTGAAAAGGCTTTTACATTTGCCAAAAATAGAACTTTTTATATTAAAAACAAACAAGCAAGCCCTGCCCAGATTTAAAAAAAAGTAACACAAACGTAATGTAACACATTACTTTCCATAAAAAGTAACAAAGTAACGTAATTAGTTACTTTTTTAGGGAGTAACTCAGTATTGTAATGCATTACTTTTAAAAGTAACTTTCCTCAATTCTGATGACCACAATATCAACATGCCTAATAATTATGCACGCACTGTATATTAGAGTTTTATGAACTGGAACGTTCGATCTGTGCAAAAAACTGAACATTATTTACAACATTGCTACCTGTAATCCAGAGCCTCAGGCAACGGGAAAATCCAGATTCTTTTCTGCAAACTAGTTGTTTCAGACAGTTTGTTCAAATGCACTGGTTCAGGTCACTCATTTGCTTACATAATCACACAGTGACATGGTGTGTATGCAAATATATTATAAAAAGCATCCAATAATTATGTAAAACATGGATGTTTTACATGTCTAAAGCGTATAAAGTGAACAAGCTTGTCTTCATCTGCTCACCTTTTTACATTAACAATGCAAAATGTATGTTTAAAATGTTTAGAAAACGCAGTTTTTTTCATGCACCTGTAAAGTTTGGTTTGGTTTTTCATAAAGGTTTTTTTTTTTTTTTTTTTTTTTTTTTCGGACAAGAAAATATCTGAAAGACACTGTTAAGTGTTTCTTTTATAACACTTTATCTATTTGTGTCAATAGATTTCAATTACAGTACAGATTTTTTAAGGCTGTTTTCTCAAAATGAGTTTTTTCTCCTACACTGAGCCATAAATCTCCACTTCAGTAGCACTTACACCAAACTTTTTCAAAAATTTTTATTACTGTCTATATCCTGACAGAGGGATTTGTTCATATATAATTTGCTTGATTTTATACAACATTTTATTCCACCCCCCAAATTAAAAAAAATATATAGTGTTTTCAGTCTGTTCTGTTTTTTTCCGAATTATGGAGTGACAAAATGAGTTACCCAAAATTCCCTCTATAAAAATATTTCACTCTAATATGTCAAAAAAAAATTAAACAAGAATTTTGAAACTGACTTCATCCAGTGTTTAGATTTTTGAACTAGAAATGTATGCAAATTAGCACATATTTCATTACATAATGCCTGATTTGCATATTTAAACTTAACATTTTAGAAAAATTGTAATACAAAAAAGTTTGCAATTGTTACTGTAATCAATCAGCTGGGTAAGTAAGGTGATAACTATTAGTTAATTTTTTATTACCCTGTTCACCTGCAGTGTCTCGCCTTAAAGGTTTTTAAACAGTCACTTTGTTCCAGTGTTTTTGGAGCATGAGATTGTTCGCAGTCTCTCCCAGACACTGCAGCCCCCTATACCAACCCCTCCGGCTCCTCAGCCCAGAGACCTCCTCACCATTGAGGAGGAGAGTGAGCGCTTGGCCCGAGAGCTCCGGGAGGTTTGTAACTTAGTGTGTTTTTTTCAGCGGGATTGTGTTACATTATTTCTGCTTGTTTAAAAACAAAAACTCCAAACTGAGCCGATTTGCTTTTTTGTTCTTAATTTGCTTTCTTGAAGGGATAGTTTATCCAGATTTGAAAATCCTGTCATCATTTACTCACCCACATGTTGTTCCAAACCTGTATATAGTTCTTTCTTCTGTTAAGAAGAAAAAAGATATTTTGAAATATGTGGGTAATCAAACAGTTGTTGACTTACATAGTATGAAAAAAAAAAAAAAAAAACTATGGAAATCAGTGGGGACCAGAAAGTTGTTACCAACATTCTTCAAAATAATTTAATTCCTGTTTAATGGAAGAAAGAAAATCATACAGATTTAGAACAACTTGAGGGTGATTAAATGATGGCAAAGTTTTCATTTTAGGTGAAAATCCCTTTAAAGTCCACTTCTAGAACAAAAATTTACAGATGATGAACTCACCCCCCTTGTCATCCAAGATGTTCATGTCTTTCTTTCTTCAGTCGATATGAAATTATGTTGCTTGAAGAAAACATTTCAGAAATTATCTCCATATAATGGACTTAAAAAGTGCCCCCAAATTTGAACTTCCAAAATGCAGTTTAAATGCAGCATCAAATGGCTCTAAACGATCCCAGCTGATGAAGAAATGTCCTATCTAGTAAAACGATTGGTCATTTTCGAAACAAATTGGCAATTTATATACTTTTTAACCTCAAATGCTCGTCTTATCTGATTCTGCGTTGTAAGGGGAAGATTCAATCCATCGAAGTCAGGTTTACTGAAGAAAATAGTTTGCAGTTTCATCAGCAGAAGTCAGCTTCAACACTCTCGATGGAGTTCGTAGGCCGCTCTGCGTACATGTTCAAAACACCAGTACTTATACTCTAACAAAGGTTGCTAATTATGTCAATGCATAGGTTAGGAAGATCCTGATTGGTCAAAAACCTAGATAACTTAGAAAATCTCCACATATGGACGTCAGCTCAAGCCTATCTACAAGCGACAAAAGGCGACAAAAGATCAGGGGTCAGACACAACAGGTCTCTCCAGAAGCCTCTTTCTGACCGAGACAACAACAGATGACGAACTTCTCCAGGATAGTCTTCTCATCTGAACTCAAAGACAGATACTGACACATGCAGACACACAAAAACATTATCTTCTGTTCAAGGTGGCCTAGCTCTGGCAAGACACTTTATCAGTATGGTTAGTTATACACATATACTATGCAGTCCGCCTCTTAGAAGGTAGAAACGGAATCAAACATGACTCACTTTAATGTCTATCAGGAAAACATGAACATTGATATCACAGATGTCCTGATCACTTGCTGATGACGTAAGCAGGAGGGTCACCCTGACTTCCTGTGACATGACATCTTGACTCTGGAAAAAGACAGAACTCAGGCAAAAAGGATACTGTCGCACATTTCATTCTTACCATAGTCTATAACTACTAATATATGTTTTACCTGCTAACTCTATTCAATCATAAAACAACCTAGAAGGTTACTAATAACACGAGAAATAATAATTATTATCATAATTATTATGGAGTTCAAGCTCAATCCAGAATTCCACTCCTTCGGCGTGAACACTTTTTGTTTATTTATTTATTTTTCCGGCCAATGCAGTTAGGGTATGTCAAAAAACTCCCATCTCATTTTCGTCCCCAACTTCAAAATTGTCCTTAATTGCTGCAGAAGTACCGACCCAGTGTTTACCGTTGTATGTTGTCCGTTTACAATAACATTACGTTGTTCACGACTGCTGCGTGCATGTGGTGCTGTGTTCAACTTCAGATTTATAATGTAAAATTTTAAATGTGAAATTAAAAAAAATTTCAATTCAAAAATTTAATTTTAAAATTAAAAAAAAAATGAAAAACTTGTTAAAATTTTAAAATTTTAAACATTTGTAAAAAATTTTAAATTTAAAATGGTGAAAGACCGTATGAGAAGAGAGTGTGGCATCAACACTGCAAAGATAAGTTCGTCTCACTACTTTTAACGAAGATGATTGTGTGTTGAGCATCTGCGACTTTTAGTTTCATTTTAACAGTTTGCATGTCGGCTTGCTGAAGATATTCAGCTACTCATCCACGGCAATACCCTATAGCCTATAAAACGCTCTCACACGTCTGCTATTTAAATATTTTTGGAGAAGTAAAATTTGCAGATGCAGTTTCGTCTGGAATGTGGCCCAGACCACCTCCTGAAGTGGTGAATTTAAATCCATCTCGAAAGCGTTTCAGAGGGCATTTACACCTGGTCTTTTCGTAATCGATAGATATCCGATCAGAGAAAAGGCATGGAGTGACCGGGTGTAAACAAAGCACCCTGTGGGTGAAAGCCGAAATAAGTAAATGCCATTTTTATACTAAAATATTCGTTTATTTTAAATTGTATTTGTGATTTTTTTTTTTTTTATATAAACCAGAATTGAAAAATGTGCATGTTTTTCATTCATGCATTCACCTTTATTTTTTATATTGCAAAACGATTGATCATTTTTGAAACAAATTGACAATTTATATACTTTTTAACCTCAAAGTCTGCGTGAACCCGTCTTGTTTTCTTCTTCAACGTCAAAATCAACCTACATCTGTTTTACTTTTTATCTGTAAAGGGCATTTGATCTACTTTGCATGTTCAAGCTGCATTTAAACTGCATTTTGGAAGCTCAAACTTGGGGGCACCATTTAAGTCCATTATATGGAGATAATTTTTTTAAATGTTTTCCTCAAGAAACATGATTTCTTATTGACTGAAAAAAGAAAGACATGAACATCTTGGATGACAAGGGGGTGAGTAAATTATCTTTACATTTTTGTTCTGGAAGTGGACTTCTCCTTTTAACTGTAAATGTTTTTCAGTGCACTCCTATACCAGTATCTAATCACATTTACATTGTCATTATTTCCATACTAGTCCATCACATTAGTGTTGTTTATTAAATATTGTGAAAGTTGATTCATATTGTCTTTAATGCTGTCAGTTTGTGGCTTTACACATGGCAGGTGTCCAGGAACAGAGACAGTCTGCGGTCTCAGTATACTCAGCTGTTTCAGTACAGAGGGGTTTTAAAACAGACACATTCACTCACGGCCTCACAGGTAGGAACTGCACTTTAATGTCACAATACATTCACTTCCTTCTTTTACACATAAGCATCTGTCTGGTTCATAAATGCACATGTTTATGTTTCATAGGCTCCACTGGTCTCATTCGAGCCAATGGGTCTGGCAGAGAACAGACAGGACGTCAGGCTGAGCTTCGTGGCCGGTGTAGTTCATCCATGGAAAGTGCATGCCTTTGAGAGGCTGCTATGGCGTGCTTGTCGTGGTTACATCATTGTGGACTTTCATGAGATGGAAGAAAAACTCGAACATCCTGATTCTGTAAGACTTAAGTCATTAAAAAATGTTGTATAACCGAAAGGTTGATGTACCTGTAAGTTGGGTCGAATGTACAGGATTATAGTGTTTTTATTAGATTGTAGGAACATGAGCAGTTTTTTGTTGATGAGGCATTCTGGTTGTTTCTCCTCAGGGTGAGGAGGTGCAATGGACTGTGTTTTTGATCTCGTTCTGGGGAGATCAAATCGGTCAGAAAGTGAAGAAGATCTGTGACTGGTAGGTGATATAGATTTGATGGTTTTGGAGGATGGTCACTGTGTGATTTGCATGCTGGAGATCTCATGAATGAATCCTAGAAAAGTCATAGATTAGTTGATTTAATTATATAAATTATATTTAAAATTTCAGTAACACTTCACAAAAAGGTGTCATTTGAGAACATTAGTTAATGTTAGGGATGCACTGAATGCTCTTTCGGTGTTTGTCCGAATAAGCAAAAAGGCATAATAAATTATACCCAACAATGACATGACGTGAACAAATAGAGGAGCACACTAATGCAGCAAACATGTGGGCAGTGTGGAAGCATTTAAAACTGTCAGAGAAAGACGCAAAAATCATCACAAGCACCGACAGCGAGAGACCGTTTAGTGTCGCATCGCATGTCTTCCATGAGAAGAGAAAGGGCTGGTTGTTGCTGGTTACTGTATGATGACTGAAATCACCAAATGGCCTTAAACCATTAGAAAATAAACTACAGAACGTTATGTTGTCTAATACACGCACAAACTGTATTTATTCTGTCAGCGCTGCACAAGCTCCTTAGCCAGGGTTCAAAGTCCAAAGCGCGAGGAAAATCTGTGTGATGAGAATCATTCATAAATCTGCTGCTGTCAGCAAAAAGTAGCACTGAGGTCTTCTTGTGAGTTTCTGCCAGAATAAAAGTCAACATTCATAAATGTTAGTATTGTAATTTTACTGTTGTTCTGTAAAAAGAATAAAAAAGCAAGACAAAAATAATCATACCAATCATTACAACAGCTCTATTAATACATTTATTATCACATTCTCCTTTGCTCAGTAAGGCTGCATTTATTTGTACATTAAAAACACATGCCTGATTCAAGAAGGGGGTCTTAAGAATGGCCAAAGAATATTATTTTACTAACTTATTAATTTTAAGTTAAATTGTGCTTTGTTGGTAGGCTATAATGTCTACTAGAGTGTAAAAAATGTTCAGTGTTAAGTGATTTTTTTTTTTTTTTTGAAAACAAGACAAAACTGTAAAAAGCACATTTTGGCTATTTAATTTATGCAATTGTGAAAAAATGGCAAAATACATTAGGTTTAATTTTGTTTAGCTTCGGCCAAGAATTTTCATGTTGGTGCATCTCTAGGTAATGTTTTAACTAACATGAATGGACAACAAACAATGCATTTATTACACTAATCTTTGTAAATGTTATTTAAGTTTTGGTATTGTGCTAGTAATCCTATTGGCATATTTTGCATGCTAATGATATGAATATATCCATTGACGTGATTGGTTATTGAATTTTGTGATGTAGCAAAAAAAGGGCCGTTTCAAACCACATTTCTGGGACAGCCTTTGAGATTCCACAGTTTTAAGGAGAAAATACTAAGCAGTGGTGTTATTGTTTGTTCATGTTAGTTCACAGTGTGTTCTGGGCCTCTTCAGTCATTTTTGACCGAAAAATTGTATGTTTTGAAATTTTAAAAATTGTAGCTTCATCGGAATGAGATGACACTTAATGACTTTTGTTGCATTAGCTATGTAAGCACAAAAAAATCACTGACATGATTTGGAAATGTTAAAAGGTCAAAAAAAAAAATAGTCACATTTGGCTCCTTCACAGTCAAAAATGACCGACATAGGAAATGAATAGGAAATACAAAAATTAGAGAATCTTTTGGTGGTACAAATCAGCCACTGTGCTGAAAAAAGGTGTTCAGCAATCAAGCAATTTTAATGTAAAAAATAAATAATTAAATACAAAAAAATGTATTAATTCTAGTGGAAAAAATGTTCATTAAAATGGTATAAATCAGTGTTGTTTTCGTCAACGATGACGATGACGAAATCATTTCGTTGACGTCACGCCACTTTTTTTCATGACGATAACGAGACGATGACGAGATAAAAATGGCTCATTGATGACTAAAACATGACGAGACGTGTGTGAGTTTTCATTGACGAGACGAGAATAGACGAAAATGTTAGTGGATGGTCCGTCAGACGTTTAAAATGCATGACATTTCTGCTTATTGTGCATGCCAATTAAAACCGGAAAATATCTGCCGCTATGGCAAGCCGTTTTAGCATTAAATACTCTTTGACATACTAGTATGGCAAGCCGTTTTAGCATTCCATCCTTGTTTGTCTTTTATGTTTTAAAACATTCCTTCATTATTGTAATTATTGGTGAAAATAGTCGATCCGGAAGCTCACATTGTGTTGAACTATAGATCTGCTATTTTCAGAACTTAACTGACACTACCCAACAGCAAAATACATAGGCTACTGACCTACATTAATTTGTTAAAAGACTACTTTTTCCCCTTTTTTTGACTAAAACTAGACTAAAACCTTTTTGACTTTTCGTCGACTAAAATTGGACTAAAACTATCACATATAGAAGTGACTAAAATTTGACTAAAACTAATAACCATTTTAGTCCAAAAGACTAAGACTAAGACTAAATCTAAGATGGTTGTCAAAAACAACACTGGTATAAATATTGCATTATCATTAAAAACTCCTAAAAATTCTAATATTCACAAAATATTATTTAACAAAAATGTATTTCATAGATTTTTTGAAGAAAAAAAAAAAAACTTTTTAAGTCTTTGGTCACTTTTGACCACGAATGTTAACAAACACAACTTGTTATTTTTAATGATGTGTTAGTACATGCTGAAATGAACATTTAACTAAGATTAATAAATGCTGTAGAAGTATTGTTGATTCTTAGTTCTGATGTTAACTAATAAAACTTATTGTAAAGTGTTACCAAATTTTCTTATCCAGTCATCTACAACAGAACATTTTTTCCAGTTTTTTGATCAGTCTGTGACAGCGGACTGGACTGATGTATGGTCTGAAAATGAATCTGTTAACCGCTGCAATGTACAACTTCCTTTTTATTCAGTTTTTTGCTTTTTTTTTAATGTACACACAGCTTCCACACACAAACGTTCCCCTACCCTGAGAACCAGGCAGAGAGAGAGGAAACTCTTAATGGCCTCAGAGGAAGAATCGAGGACATCAAATCAGTAAATATAATCCATCTTAGCCAACACATCTTTCATTTTTTCACTTCCACATTGTAAACATTTGAAACTGCAGATACATAGCTCATGGGATGATAACAACTGGCGAGAAAGAGCGTGTTCTATTTTATTTCCATAAGAGTAGCTGTGTAAATCGATTTGACCGAATTGATTGAAAAACCAGCTCAAAACAACAGTTCCCTTTCGATACTTTCACTCGTACTGCGTCTGTAAAGACGCTATGGGAAAAGCTCCTTTTCTCCTGAGACTGAAGCATTTCAATAACGCAGTGTAACTGCACGGCCATTGGTTCGTGCAGTGTTAAAGAAACGAACCAATGGCTCGGCAGCGGAGATGCACAAACCTATGGCGATGATTCGCGCCCGATCGCGCCAAAAGGGGCGGAGCATCTGGCTATATAAGCGAGCATTTCGCCATAGGGAACTCAGATCCTTCTTCTTCAGCGACGACTTCTGATCTTCGCAGAGACTGACTACGCAGACTTCGCTCAAGCAAGCCTCTTCTTCGCCGTTGACGAGCCTCGCAGCGGATCTTCACTGTTCGGCGGATTGACGCTCCGGAGCTGATTCCCTGCTGCTATCCGGCGAATATCTAAAAGAGCAAATTAGAGCAAATTTCTACGGCGTTGTTCCAAATGCCACGGCGTTTTTGTCGCTCGTGCAGAGCCCCTCTGCACGCCGCTGACACTCACGCTGAGTGCGTCTCGTGCCTGGGTCACGCCCACGCTGAGGCTGCGCTCAATGAGACGGAATGTTCCCACTGCGGGAATATGAGTCTCACTTCCCTCCGCTCGCGGCTAGCTTTCTTTTCAGAGAGCGACGCCGCTTCTCGCGCCCTCCCGCTTACTTCCTCGCAAGAGCCTGCTAGGAAGAAGCAGCGGGGCAGGAGATCTAAGAGCGCGGTGACAGGCGAGCTCACGCCGGCTCAGACCCCGCGTGCCTCGCCTTCACCACACGGAGAGGAATCGCCAGTTCTCTTCCTGCATCCTGACCAGCGTCCCTCTGCGGCTGCGAGCGATCTGGTCTCCTTCGGAGGAAGTGAATGCGAGGATGACAGCATGTCATTGGCCGCATCTGACGCAGAGGAGTTGTCGGGCTCTTCCCATGACCCCGCCCCCTTGCCGTCTGCGCAATCCAGCGCCGCCAGCGCCGGTATGGACGCCGAACTGTTCCGCGTCCTATCTAAAGCTGTTGAGGAGCTGGATCTTCAATGGTCTCCCCCCGAGGAGCCATCTAGGAGCCGGCTGGATGAATGGTTCCTGCCGGGGCGCCGCCAGGCCCCTCGTCAGCGAGCTTCACCATTCTTCCCCGAAGTCCACGACGAAATATCTAAGTCCTGGCGTGCTCCATACTCCGCCCGCCTTCATACTTCCTCTTCTGCTGCCCTCACCACGGTCGATGGCGCTGAGGAAAAGGGCTACGAGAAGCTGCCCCCGCTGGACGAGTCAGTTGCTGCGCACCTTTGCCCGCCCACCGCTATCGGTTGGAAGGCGAGGGCGTCTCACCCGTCTAAGCCTTGCAGGACGACCTCTACCCTCGCTGGACGAGCGTATTCGTCTGCTGGACAGGCAGCTTCAGCGCTTCACTCTATGGCGGTACTCCAGGTGTACCAAGCAAAGCTCCTCCGCGGTCTGGACGAGTTGAACCTGGACGATTCCCCGCTCAGAGAGATACGTAGCGCTACGGATTTGGCGTTACGCGCCACGAAGATGACGGCTCAGGCGATCGGGCGATCGATGGCCAGTTTAGTGGTGCTGGAGCGCCACTTGTGGCTTAACTTGACGGAGATCAAGGACGCGGATAAGGTCGCCTTCCTTGACTCCCCCATCTCGCCGACCGGCCTGTTCAGCCCAGCTGTCGAGGGTTTCGCGGAGCGCTTCACCGCGGCACAGAAATCGTCCCAAGCTATGCGACATTTCCTGCCCAAACGCTCGAGCTCTGCAACGGCTCCTAGTCGCCCCAAGCCGGCGCCGACTCAGCAGCCTGCGAAAGCCACGCCCCCAGCTGCACAACCAGCGCCTCAGACGGAGCTCCGTCCTCGGTCACGCCCAGCCAAGCGCTTTCCCTTCCCTAAGCGTCAGGGACCTCGGCCAAGAGTGGTGCTGGACCAGGCGCCGCCAGCGTCTTCCTGATCTCAACAGCAGGAAGAGGGAGGGGTCAAGTCTCGCAGCAGCCGGACCAGCCCCCAAAGTGCCTCTTTTAAGCCCTTCTACACTCCGTTCTGTTCCGAGTGTAAGGGAACTCATGTTTGTAAAAAATGTAGCTGTAACTCACGGGCCCTTTATATCAGCGCCCTTACAGCAAACCGCTGTGATAGCGGGAAAAATAAAAAACAAACATTTTCAAGAAAAGAGCAAATTTCCTCTTCCAATGCTTTCAGACAGCATACAGCTGTGCGAACCATTGCAGCCCCTAGCGACACGATCCGCGGCATGGCAAGCCATCCCCGGAGTGTCAAAATGGGTTTTGGGTATAATAGAACGAGGCTATGTACTCCAGTTCGCTCGAAGACCTCCTCGCTTTCATGGTGTGATCACCACCTCAGTTCGCAGCAAAGACGCAGACGTCTTGCGATTGGAGGTAAAGAATCTGTTGGCCAAGGGCGCCGTGGAAACGGTCCCCCCAACACAGAGCGAGTCAGGTTCTTACAGCCGTTACTTCCTCGTTCCAAAGAAGGATGGCGGTCTACGCCCCATCCTCGACCTCAGACAGCTGAATCGCGCCCTCATGAGACGGCCGTTCAGAATGCTTACACTAAAACAGATCCTCTCGCAGATACGCAAAGGGGACTGGTTTTGTTCACTAGATCTGAAGGATGCATACTTCCACATTCAGATCGCCCCCCATCACAGGCAATTCTTGAGATTCGCCTTCGAGGGAGTGGCATATCAATATACAGTCCTTCCGTTCGGACTGTCGTTAGCCCCTCGCACGTTTACAAAGTGCATGGACGCAGCACTTTCCCCTCTGAGACAGATGGGAATCCGCGTCCTGAACTATCTGGACGACTGGCTCATCCTAGCCCAGTCAGAAAGCGAGCTAACACACCACAGAGCCTTAATCCTCAGCCACTTAGAGTGCCTAGGACTCAAGGTCAATTTTGCCAAGAGCGTGCTGTCTCCCAGCCAACGCATTGCGTTCCTGGGAGCAGTTTTCGACTCACGTCAAATGAAGGCAGCAGTTGCGCCGCAGAGAGCCCAAGCCATTCGCAGGCTCGCGGCTTCCTTCAAAATAAGAGCCCTTCGCCCTCTCAAGGTTTTTCAGAAGATGCTCGGCCTTATGGCCTCAGCATCTCCAGTACTTCAGTTGGGTCTGCTTCAAATGCGCCCCCTGCAGTTCTGGTTGAAACCAAAGGTTCCTCCTCAAGCGTGGCGTTTGGGACGCCAGCGCATCAAGGTAGATCGGGCCTGTATAGCAGCCCTGGCTCCTTGGAGGTGCGCTCAATGGATGGAACAGGGCGTTCCCCTGGACTTGGTGGTCAGAAGGAAAGCGGTCTCGACAGACGCCTCCAACTTAGGTTGGGGGGCGCTGTGCGACGGCCAGCCTGCTTTCGGCCTATGGTCGAAAGCGGAGAGTCGCCTTCACATCAACTGCTTGGAAATGCTAGCAGTGTGTTTAGGCCTTCACACCCTTCTACCTGCGCTGAAGGGTCACCATGTCTTAGTCCGTTCGGACAGCATGACAGTGGTGTCCTTCATAAATCACCAAGGGGGCCTCTCGTCGAGACGTCTATTTACGATGGTAGAACGTCTCCTGAAATGGGCTCAGCTGCACTTCCGCTCTCTAAGAGCGACGCATGTGCCAGGCAAACTGAACCAGGGAGCAGACATGTTGTCTCGGAGCAACGTCTCCTCAGACGAATGGACGCTTCACCCTCACACGGTTCAGCAAATATGGGCTGTCTTTGGCAGGGCGCGAGTAGATCTTTTCGCCTCAAAAGACAATCATCACTGCCCAATTTATTTTTCGAAGGAACAGGACGCATTGACCCAAGAATGGCCCAATCTCCTGTTATACGCATTCCCTCCTATCGCTCTGCTGCCACAGGTCATCAGGCGAGTGCGGGAACAGAAACTCAAAGTCCTGTTAGTGGCTCCATTCTGGCAGAACCAGCATTGGTTTCCAGATCTTCCCAGGCTGCTCTCAAGAGCACCATGGGCCGTGCCACTGAGACGAGATCTCTTAACACAGGCGAACAGAACGATTTGGCACCCCCAACCGGAATTGTGGGCGCTGCACGTTTGGGCTCTAGACGGGAGCCTTTAAGTCTCCCTGAGTCGGTTTTGAGTACTATTTCACAAGCTAGAGCACCCTCTACGAGGCGGCTCTACGATCTCAAGTGGTCTGTCTTTTCCGCCTGGTGTTCCACCCGCGGTACGGACCCAATTTTATGTGACATATCTGTGATATTGTCCTTCTTGCAAGAGCTGTTGGATAAGGGGAGATCCCCTTCCACGCTCAAGGTCTATGTTGCAGCTATGGCGGTATTCCATGACCTTGTAAACGGTCAATCTGTGGGAAGGAACGACTTGGTCGTTCGTTTCTTAAAGGGGTCAAGGCGGATTAATCCCCCTCGCCCCATCACGGTTCCGTCTTGGGACTTACCCACAGTGTTGAGGGCCCTGAAGGGCCCTCCCTTCGAACCGCTTCAGTCCATAGGCCTTCGCCCCCTGACGTTGAAGACTGCCCTGCTATTGGCATTAGCATCAGTCAAACGCATGGGTGATTTACAGGCGCTCTCTGTGAGCCCCGTTTGCTTGGAATTCGGGCCAAATGACTCTAAGGTCATCCTGAAGCCAAAGCATGGGTATGTTCCCAAAAGTCTCTCTACACCCTTTAGAGACCAGATTATTTCCCTTTTGGCTCTTCCTCCTACGGAGCAAGACCAGGGATTTAACCCTCTCTGCCCTGTCAGGGCTCTGAGATGTTATATAGAGCGTTCTGCCCCTTTTAGGCAGTCAGAACAGCTGTTTGTATGTTTTGGTGGCCGCACCAAGGGGTGTTCGGTCACAAAACAGAGATTATCCAAATGGATTGTGGAAGCCATCACGCTGGCTTACTCCTCTTTGGGCCTACAATGTCCCATGGGAGTAAGGGCCCATTCGACGAGGGGCATCGCCTCGTCTTGGGCGTGGTCTAGTGGGGTTTCCATTGCAGAGATTTGTGCGGCGGCAGGCTGGGCCTCACCGTCCACATTTGCTAGATTTTATAACTTGGACGTTCCAGTCTTACAGACTCGGGTCCTTTCCACATAGTGGTATGTGTTACCAGTATGTTATATGTAGTGCGTCTTGGCCTCTGTGGAGCTCCAAGTGTACTTATTCCTTGGAACGGATGTTTATCAGGCTATCTGATCGAACAAATTGGCCCTTATTAGCCCTTTAGTGCTAGGGTCATGTTAGTCGTTCCTCTACCTTAAGCACGGCGGGATTGTACTGGTTCCCCATAGCGTCTTTACAGACGCAGTACGAGTGAAAGTATCGAAAGGGAACGTACTCGGTTACTTTCGTAACCTCGGTTCCCTGAGATACGGGAACGAGTACTGCGTTGCTGGCCGTGCTAGGTAGCTGCACGACTCAGTCGTCGCTTCAGTCGAAGTACCTGAGTTCCCTATGGCGAAATGCTCGCTTATATAGCCAGATGCTCCGCCCCTTTTGGCGCGATCGGGCGCGAATCATCGCCATAGGTTTGTGCATCTCCGCTGCCGAGCCATTGGTTCGTTTCTTTAACACTGCACGAACCAATGGCCGTGCAGTTACACTGCGTTATTGAAATGCTTCAGTCTCAGGAGAAAAGGAGCTTTTCCCATAGCGTCTTTACAGACGCAGTACTCGTTCCCGTATCTCAGGGAACCGAGGTTACGAAAGTAACCGAGTACGTTACTCTCTGTTGCTGTAAACCATAAACAACCATCCTGGCTCTGAGCTTCCTCTCCGTCTGTCTGTGTTTCTCCGTGGCTGTAGGTCATGGGTGAGACGGAGCAGTATATGCAGCAGTTGCTGGTGCGAGCGCTGGCCCGTCTGCCCGAGTGGATTGTGCAGGTTCAGAAGTGTAAAGCTGTGCAGACAGTGCTGAATCTCTGCAGCCCATCCGTCACTGATAAGTGCCTGATCGCAGAAGCCTGGTGCCCCGTCAGCCAGCTGCCCGCCCTGCAGAGCGCCCTGAGAGAGGGAGGGGTGAGTATCCACTGTCACAACACCTCTGTGCCTTCAGGAAGAGGTTAAAGTTGTACTAACAGGGCTCTACGCTTACTTTTCTTTTTAGAAGCAGTCAAATTTTCAGGAGCACATTCTAAACAATAATAAAAAAAAATCTGATTAAAAAGTGCCTTCCTATAAAGGTGATATTTGACTCCTTACACTGATTTACATGGGAATTTTGTTTTTACCTTTGTAATGGCATTTTTTAACTTTATTAAAAGTGTGTAATCTTTGATGTCAATTTTTTCAATTATATTTTTTAAGCGTTTGAAAATTTCTAATTGCACATAAACAACAGAACAAGAGCAAGTAGGATAAAAATAAGTTACCAATCAAATGAAATCAGTATTAACAAAATTAATTTGTACTGCAAAGGAGGGACAGAAGAACACAAAAGGCTCAGTGGTGGCATGAGTGCAGTCAAATTCATAAATTCATGTTGAGATGAATGTTTTAAATATAAAATTTTAAATACAGAAATATAAAATGATTTAAATAACTGAAAAGATACTTTAAAAATGAAACTAAATTTGCCAGCAGGCTGATTTATTCAGGAATAAAGGTGACTGTCTTTATGAATGGGAAATTGAATCATTTCACTAGATTTGTTTAAAACACACATTCATTCATAAACTAAACACTGCTGTGTTTGAAAGGAGATGTGCAGCAGCTCAGTTGTGGCTTGTTTCAGACTATTTTTGACGATGAAATAGAGCAAAATCAGGCAATAGTGTTATAGTCAGACAATGCAAGTCACTTAATAATAACTTCTTGTTTATTTATCTGTTGTATTAAATCAATATCTCATTTACAAACTCCCTTAAAAATTATTAAAAGTAGTCAATCATCTTAGTTCATCGCAATCTCACATAGTTAATTTATAATCAACAAAGCTCTCTACACTGCACTATCAAGCTCTTATTTACACTCTCTCTACACTTTATGAAAGGATTCATGAGATATGTCTGTGATACATTACTCAACGCTGCAAAAACACATTGAAGCCTTTGAAGCTTCCCTGAGCGCAAACACAAATATGCTGATCGGGTCAGACGCACTGCTGCTCCTAAATGTTTTTTCATAGTCACACGCAGTAGTTTTCAGTCGCAAATGCGAGTAAAATGGTCACATTTTTTTACAGTCCTGACTAACGGATATGCTTGAAATTGAATACTAGTGTACTGCATTCTGCACAGTATATTCTGCATACTATTTTTATTGTCTCACCATTTTTGGATTTTAGAATTAGCTGTTGATATCAAGTCATGTTGAGCACATTTTATTGTGAGATGCAATAATCCACAGGCTGTGCTTTAAGTATGTAATAGATAAAAAACCTAATAAAACAGGACTTGATCTCATCCAGAGGACATGATATCATTGTCATGTGATGTGACCCCAGATAATGATAATGAGCAAATAAGTCATGATAGAACAGGGCTCGAAATTAACCTTTTTACTTGGTAGCACTGGTGCTCCCAACTTCGAAAAGTTAGGAGCACCTAAAAAAATTTAGGAGCACCTAATTTCTTTTTAGTAATGTGCCAAACTTGATTCTTCATGGCCAATTCTGATTGCAGATGTTTTATAAGCAAATGGGCTAATTCTGAAAGCCTTTTTTATATATTTATATGAGTAAATATGAGTATTTATATGAGTACATGAACAAAATGTTTATTTTATCTACTATAGGTAGAGCCATTTAAATTAGAGGCAACCACTGCATTTTTAAACAATCTACAGTATAAACAACAAAAAATAAACCACACTTCTTTCGTCGTGTATAGACAATAAATGCAGGCATGATCAAAGTAGGCTACTCTTTCAATATTCCAAGTGCAAATAGAGACCGAATTTTTCAAGCATGATACGGAGCTATAGACACAACTTATTATAGACCACATACTAATAACAGCCTGTCACTGTATCAGCTCACAGCAGTCTGTGCAGTAGTTAGGCTAGCAAAAGTTTTGTAAAGAAATTAAACCATGTCACACCCCCACAATTTCTAGCACTCGCACATATGCTCCCAAATACATTTTGAGATCGCGCAGATTAAATTTTGGGAGCATATGCGACCAAAACGGTCGCAATTTCGAGCCCTGTAGAAGGAAAAAAAAATGTCACCAATTAACCTATCTTGAATGGGTTTGAATTGACAAGGATGTGGGGAGAACAGGAAGGCCTCCTGTCTCAGTAATATGTAAAACCTGTCTTTGTCTCTCAGAGGAAGAGCGGCAGTAGTGTGGACTCGTTCTACAACCGCTTGCCAGCCACCACGTCTCCCCCCACACTCTTCCCCACCAACGCCTTCACTGCAGGTTTCCAGAACATAGTGGATGCTTATGGAGTGGCGAGCTACAGGGAGATGAACCCAGGTGATGCACACACACTACTGACTATCATTAGTTTGAAAGAAGCGTAACTTCATTCTCATGAATCTTTTACTCTGTCTGTTTTCGCTCATCTGTAGCTATCTACACCATCATCACATTTCCCTTCCTGTTTGCTGTCATGTTCGGGGACGTTGGACACGGACTTCTGATGACACTGGCAGCTCTCTGGATGGTTCTGGAGGAGAAGGATCCAAAAATGAGAAAAAATACTAACGAAGTAAAAATATGACACATGCACGCATTTTTTTTTTGTTTTGTTTTGTTTTGTTTTGGGGCAGCCGTGGCCTAATGGTTAGAGAGTAGGACTTGTAACCCAAAGGTTGCAGGTTCGAGTCTCAGGTCCAGCAGGGATTGTAGGTGGGGGGAGTGAATAACCAGCACTCTCTTCACCCTCAATACCACAACTGAGGTGAGTCCCTTGAGCAAGGCACCGTACCTCCAACTGCTCCCCGGGCGCCACAGCAATGGCTGCCCACTGCTCCGGGTGTGTGTTCATGGTGTGTGTGTGTTCACTACTGTGTGTGTGTGTGTGCACTTGGATGGGTTAAATGCAGAACACAAATTCCTAGTATGGATCACCATACTTGGCCTCACTTCACCTCCTTTCCTTTCCTCCTTTCCTTAAACAACGGGTGTTTTCAATACCAGGATTTTTAACTTAGGTACAATACCTTCAGGGTTTGAAATTAACAATCAGCTGTGGCCAATTTGGCGGGTAACTTTAATTTGTGTATGTTCACTCATTAATTTATTGGCGAAGTTCATGCAATCCAAATCTGAGCAGGTTTAGCGCAAATACTGAACTCATGAGACATCATGCCATTATGGAGTATATTGCTAAAAGCAAACAAAGCACTCCTACAGAAATGCACGCATTCATGACTATATGATGAAGTCAGGTTAGACCAGTTTAGAGCGTGTGCGCATTTAGAGTGCGTTCTATCACTGCATGAATCAGTCTATTAATATGCATTAAGAACGACCACATAATTCAATAAAATATATTTGTATCATTTCATATAGTTAATATCACACAAAGAGTGCAGTAAACAATAAGAGACTTACGTACGTTATAGACACCATATTTCGCCAACAAAAATCCCAGACACAGCCACACCACTGTTTCGCATCTCAGAGCAACATTCCTGAATGATTCAACCGTTTAAATGATTCGCTTCAATCGCAATGAATCACTTATTAACACTGACTTACTACCATCTACTGGTGGTTTTAATTTCAAATTTAAAGTTTCTTTTTCATTTTTAAACTAATTTCAAATATCAGTATTCAGCGTTTTATGTTTAAAATATCAAAACATTATTTATGCATTTGTAACTGCAGGTTAAAGCATTCCTTGTCCCTCTGGGCTTCATTAAATAGTGTGTAAATACATCTGCCAAATTGGCTGGTGAGTGGAAAAGTTCATTTCAATCCCTGAATACCTTATATAATAAAAATATTAATATTCAATAACACAGTGATAAAAATTGTTGCAATGTTGAGGGCGCAAAATCTAAGTCTAAGTTAAGACAATATTGTGTTGTGTTTTAGATCAAACATGAGTGAGTGCTACATGGACAGATGAGATATTTCCATAAAAAATATTCTGCCAGAAAAATTGTGAGCTTTATGAGATTGTAGTGTTGTATTGATTGATGTAAAACATGTTGAAGATTAGCAGATAGGCTGTCGGTTTCTGTTTATTCAGTGTAGTAAAGCCTCTCCGCCATCGACTTCCATTAAAAAAAATGGCCTATGGTCTCCTTTCCTACGAACTGCCAGACCGGATACGTTAGCATTAGCCGTTGTGCTTTTTCAGCTAATGGTTGCAGGCCTTGCCTTCCAGTGGCTTTGGTAGTACTAGTCCTAATTAAACTCTCCTGAACTGGCTAATCAAGTCTTCAGGATTACAAGGCCTGCATTCCACTTCGCATTTAGACACACACTCACATACTTCCCTAAGCACTTCCCCTCTGTGAAATCCCTGCCACCATTTTAAAGTGCGTTCCACTTTATGAAGTATATGAGGGAAGTTTACATGTACAGACCCTCAACACTGCAATTTTGATACAACTAATGTACAGGCAGCTCCATATACCGCACTGCAACATGATTGTGACTTCCACCCCAAACAACTCTTATATCAATTATTCAATTATTAATTGCATTAATTAACTAAATTAATGCAGTTACATCAGTTATTATTTAAACATTTATAACAGCCCACATATTCCTATATACATATACAGATTAAACAAATTCATAAGGGGGAAAAATGCGAATAATAAACTCCATAGTGGATTGTAAGTGGTCAAGCACTTAAGGGCCAGTCACACTACACTTATTATTCCATAGACTTTAATTCAGTGAGCGGAAAAGCAAGCTCATGCAAAGAAATTTCACATTCGGCTGCATTCCGAAGTTCAAGTTTGGTGAACTCTGACCTGCGAATTCGTGTCATGTAACACCGTGTGACCAAGGGAAGATTGATACATCTGGGAATGAATTAAAAGAACATACATTTAAAAATGCAGCGCTGCAGGAAAGTGGAATAGATGATATGTTTTTACATTTTGGATTTATTATTATTTTTTATGTAATGAATTTAAGTTTTTAAAAAACCTCAAAGTCAAATGTGACTATGGCTTTAGGATGTTCCAATTTAGCCCATTGCAAAGGTTCATCATGCAACGTAATCAATTATGTACAAGACGAGGGGCAGTTCGCAAGGAAAGGGCATAAAAAAGTGGAACGCAGCCCAGAAACTTCCAAGCAGGTGTGCTGGATACTCCTACTTTAGGTGTTTGAAACAACAGGTTTGCACAAATAATCATCGTCCACAAAAATCTTGGATATTATGCAAATTTAAAAAAATAAAGCACAACTGCTGCATATTGTACAGTATTTTTTTTATGCATGTACTGATTACTTGTGTGTCTCTTGTGTGTCAGATATGGCAGATGATGTTTGGAGGCCGATATCTCATTTTGTTGATGGGGCTGTTTTCTATCTATACTGGAGCCATATACAACGAGTGTTTCAGCAGGGGCCTCAGCACCTTCTCATCAGGATGGCACGTCCGGCCCAATGCAGAATACTACAACTGGACGTACGACACACACACACACACAAACAAACACACATCCATCATATGGCTAGATATCTTGCATATGAAGTTCTGAAAGTTTCTCTTGGTCTCTGTGCGTAGTGAGGAGACCTTCAGAAGTAATCAGTATCTGTCGCTGGACCCCAATGTCACAGGCGTTTTCACTGGTCCTTATCCTTTTGGCATTGATCCCGTAAGTCTGCATAACCTTTTCTGTTTTTATTTGTTTTGCTGGTTCGACCCAAGAGTAATACTTCTCCTTCATTGTGGTGGTGTACTAAGAAATACTGAACAATAACCAATTCTTTATCTCCCTCAGATTTGGGGTCTGTCCAATAATCATCTGACGTTCCTCAACAGCTATAAGATGAAGATGTCGGTCATTGTTGGAGTCATCCATATGACCTTTGGTGTGTCTTTATCCTTATTCAACTACATGTAAGTATGTTGTTCTTTGCTGTTCTTGAGGATTTTTTCATGTTTTCTGCAATTTGGTTACTATTTGACTGCATTTATACTAGTGGTGGGCCGTTATCGGAGTTAACGTGCTGCGTTAACGTGAGACTCTTATCGGGCGATAAAAAAAATATCGCCGTTAATCTATTCTCAAAGTTGGGTTGGGAGCTGGGTCTAAACTACGTAAGCTATGATGACTTTCACCTTGATATTTTACCGCGGATGACGTATATCTAGTCGAATTGCACTGTAGGGGCGAGAACAAGTCTCCAACTTCTGTGAAATGACCACATCAAATGAGACGTGCTGACATTGATGCAGTTATGAAGCCGCTTCAGGGCAGGTTCGTGCGTTGCTAGACCCTTTTTACTGGGGCACGTGTCCCAGTGAAAATCTGCTGTGCCCCAGTAAAATCTCAAGTTTGAGTTATAATTTACTTTGATAATCCCGAAATAAAGACATTAAACTATATGCAACAACTGAATTGACGCTTCTAAAAGCAACGCAGTTTAATGGAAGACTATGTACGCAGAAATCCATGCCCGTGCGCGTCTGTGTATTTAACGGCAACATGCACGTCGTGCAGCCTTTTGCGCAGAAGTACTTGGTTACACAAGTTTGTATAGTTAATTATGTTGTAAATGCAATTGTCAAGCAGTTTGTGATGCATTTTGGAAACAGGAGATGAGCGCCTGGTCTAATGCGCCACCTGACTTGAGAAACCCGTTCTCAAAGACTTACTTTTAGCCATTATTTAAGTAGCACACATATTCTGAATGCCTTCAGCAGAATTCAAATTAGCCATTTTAATCTAGATTAATCTAGATTAAAAAAATTAATCTATGCCCACCCCTAATTTATACTTATAATGATTCCTGAGGTGTCAGAATTTAGAAATAATTAGCCATTATCCAGTATACTTATTTTTTACCTTGAGTTTACCCAGGAAAATGCTCTGAATTAACAGGGTTAACAAGGTTTAACATTAGAATCCTTCGGAAGGTAATGTCATTTTTAGTCCAGTGATCCTGTTGGTGTTATTTTCGTACTTGCCATATATTGCGTGAGTGTGCCAGGATAAAGAGACGTTGATAAAGTAGAATCTCTTATATCTGTATGACCTCTTTTTTTTAAGTCCAGAGTTCAAAATGATCTTTTTGCAACATGCTAAGGGCAGTTAAACTGAGAGCATTTACTAGCCTTAAATATTGCTTTCTTAACATGTATTTTTGTATAATATATTATAATGTAATATAAAAAGTTTCATTGCGCTACACAAACAAATAGCTTACAAAGTGCTAATCTGCTGGAAAGAGATTTGCCATACTAGCCATTAACATCTGCTGTAGTGTCTCTTTGTTGAGTTTTGCATGAAACGTGACAGATTCGGATCAAAGTCTGAAGTTTTTGTAGCTGGAGTCTGAGTCAAGTCTTGAGTCTTTGGTCATTTAAAAGTCATTTAATGGCTCCCTAAAAAATCCCATTCAGAATCCTCATGTGTTGAAATCTTCCTATTTAAGAAGCTGTTTTATAGGCTATAGACAAAATATATGATCTATGATCTTTTTTTTTTTTTGTTTGTTTGTTTTTTAAGATGTAAGTAGGGCTGCAACTAACGATTATTTTAATAATCGATTAATCTGTCGATTATTTTTTTCGATTAATCGATGAATCGGATAAAAAAAAAAAAACAAGGGATTTACAACCCTTTATTCAAAAACAGAACTAAAATCTTTAGAAAGTGCACGAACATGTTGCTCCTTGAACTGTTATAATAATAATAATAAAATAAAAATGGACTAACACAAAAAACATACACATGTATGCTTTACATCTGCCAAATATATAGACTAAATAAACTAAAATTACTATCCGTCAAGACAGCGGCTTGCTGTGGTGTACATGATGCATTTCCCATCAAGAAGCCTCTCAAATTAAATTCCTCAGTGCGCATTAAAAAAGTCATGTGACTTTGCACGCTGGAACGGGATAACTTGACTAACTTTCTGCTACATTCATTCTGCCATGGCGGTGTTTAGTGTCCTGCCATCAGCAGCGACCAGCTGGAAGAGTTCCGCATTCAAATGCACGCAAAACTGGCCTCAAAGCCCCAGCAAAAGTAATTACCATGAATGTGTCAAGGCAAAAATTAAGAAAATATTCGAATTACTTATTAATAAACTAGTATTTTCTGATTCAGTGTTGCAAAGATGAAATTGACGATCCTGCCATCTGCTCATTAATGCCTAATGCATCTTTATGGATTAGCTAATGAAAGATTTTTCTTTTCGATTTTAATTATTTCGTTTTATAGTAAAATAATAATTTAAAGCTTTCTATAGATATTGTGTTTGTGAGGCAATTACCTGGGTTTCGGTTAATTATTGTGAAGCGCTCCTGTTTAAACCAAAGATATCAAGCGTATTCTGTTTGTTTTCTTTAAGAGCACATTTTGTTGATACTGTTAGTACACACAAACTAAGGTAGACCCTTTACAGTTCCGGCCCGGGTGGTAAATTACTCTTACCTTTATGAGCAAAAAAGAAATTCCACATTGCACTGGCGTCTCCATGTCCTGCAAAGCGCGCTTCTCTCCGCACAAACTTTGGAATTATCTTGATTGAATGATTAAACTAATATTGTGATATGTTTTAAGTTTTTTATATCAATGGATTTTAATTTAAACCGCGATGAATTAAGCAGGCTTTTGATCTGTCTGCCGCTGTTTGCTAGGTATAACTTTAAAAAACAAAAACTTGAATTTAACAAACAAAAAGTGTTCCAAATATATCTCTAAATTAACTTTATAAACTAAAGGAACGAAAATAAATGTAATCACTTTGCTATTAAAATCAGCAGCTGTGTAATGAGGAAGAGAAAGAGAAAAAAAGACAGTCGGACTGGAAATTCAGTCGGCCAAAAATTGATGAGCTGTCGGACATTTTTACAAGGAATGTTTGTTTAATAACCTATATAATATTCTTAGGCTACTTTCTTAATTAAATATATTATTTCTTTGATTTATTTTAGCGTTTTTAGGCTGCTTGTTAGCTGACTGAAGTGTAGGCTATATATAAAAAAACAACGTGCCACCGTCACAGCCCTATTCAAAACTGAGACGATTTCACCTCAGCAGAGCTCCTCTTTCTCCTTACGGTTGTGGTATGTTTTCGACACATTATACAGACAGACAGTGTTACAAAAACTATAGAAGTAGTTTTCTCCATCTCCACTATCCAACGACCCGTACAGCAGCTGTTTTGCGATCGAGCATTGGCTGCTGTGAAAGTACGCTAGCCAAAGTAGGGTTAAATATCAAACATGTTTGATATAAATCGGGGCAGCATATATATATAATGTAGAAACGGTGCTTTATGCTCAAATGTTCCAGTTTTGCGCATAAGTTAAATTCGCATTTTTGGATGGAAACACAGCTTATGAGGTGCCGAACTCTGCTGGCATCAGTGCGGGAGAGAGACCGAATGTGTCCACTCCGCTCTGCGCTCAATTTTTTTTTTAAATATATATAATAACAACCAAATGTCTCTGCGTTGCGCGACACAACGAATCGATTATGAAATTCGTTGCCAACGCTTTTAGTAATCGATTTTTATCGATTTTATCGATTCGTTGTTGCAGCCCTAGATGTAAGGTTAATGTACTTTAATTAAGAGTGCTTTCTACCATGACACATAAAGAAACATGTGACACAGATATTACAAACCCATACAAATAAAGTATTTATTTTTGATTAAAGTTTCAAGAAGCGCAGCCTCTATATTTTCCAAGCAGAGGAACCTTTTTACATGTATTTACATTTACATACATGCAAGGCCATGTGACAAAATTGCTGTTGCTGTTCAGGGGTTTCCTCCTGAAATCTATACCTTTTTTTACTTAAAAGCATTATCTACTAAAAATGTCTACAGTAATCAAATTGTTGTCATCTTGAGCAGAAAAGAAATATAACCAGCAGTTTTAAAGTTTAAGTTATATCCCTGCCATCTAACAACATGATTATTTTGAAATAGCCTACGGATTAATAATGGCAAATTTAGATCAGAAACATCTTGTCACATCTGGTTTGAACAGTCCAAGTCAAAGGTTATTGATAGATAAATAGATAGTAAGAAAAATAACTAGATTTGCAGCATTGTTTGTTCTGCTGTGTTTTAGAGAAAGTAATCATCATTTTGGTGCTCACTGTGTTTCTGTTGGTAAAACAACCGCGTCATGGCGCCGCCAGGGAGTTAGAGAAAGCACACAGAGTTGAAAGGGCTTGAATAAAGTGCAAAAAAGTTTAAAGCGCTACAATATATTTGCTCACTTAAAATGGTGCTGCTGTTACAGCTTGTGGTCTGAACTGCCTTTTGAATATCAGTTATATAAGTATTTAAGGATAAAAGACTCAAATTGCTTTTAAAATATTCACAAGTTATTTTTCTCAAGTTGAGTCAAGTCTGGAGTCATTTAGGTCGAGTCTGAACTTAAGTCTGAAGTCTATAAAAACTTGAGTACCCATCTCTGCATTCAAGTCCTGAAGATTCTAATTAAAATGATGTATATAAATTATTTTGTCACCATGTGAACCATGGATAATTTAACTCACTAACTCTTTTTCTCCTGCTGTGTAGACACTTCAAAGATATCAGCAGTGTGTTTCTGGTGCTGATCCCGGAGTTGTGTTTCATGCTGTGTCTTTTTGGATACCTGATCTTCATGGTGATCTATAAGTGGGTGGTGTACGGACCCATGAACTCTGACTCTGCCCCCAGCATACTGATCCATTTTATAGACATGTTCCTGTTTACTGAGAATAAGGACAACTTGCCTCTCTATACGGGACAGGTGTGTACTTGTTGTGATGTGATCTTTGTCTTTGTATTGCAAAATACAACCTCAATTCCAGAAAAGTTGGGACATTTCGTGAAATGCCATAAAATCAAGAATTTGTCTGTTCATTCTCTTTAACCTTTGTTTATTTTGACTAAAGTACTAAGGAAAAATTTCCCCAAAAAATGTTTTCAGTGGCCAACTTTTAATTTAATTTTGTAAATATAACCAAATTTTGTTTTTTATGATTGCAGCACACTCCATGCATGTTTAACACTATGCCACATCAACTTTTCCTTTAATTGTTTGGGAATTGAGAATAGTAATTCTGTCTGTGTCTACAAAACGACGCAGTTGTTGCACATACAGAATGAGACATGGCATTCTCTAGATTGTAATAACCAAGGATTTCCCATGAAAGATGTCATCTTAAAGGAAGTATATGTGTCTGTACAATCCCAATACATGCCTACATTTCAATGGTGCACCCCCATACCGTGGCAGTCGTTGTAGCTGCAGAATGTGTTAAAGAGATAGTTCTCCCCTTGTTTATCTGCTTACCCCAGGGCATCCAAGATGTAGATGACTTTGTTTCTTCAGTAGAACACAAACAAAGATTTTTAACTCAAACCGTTGCAGTCTGTCAGTCATATAATGGCAGTCAATGGGCACCAAATCTTTGAGAGTAAAAAAAAAAAACATACACAGACAAAACCAAATTAAACCCTATGGCTCGTGATGATACATTGAGGTCTTATCTGTGCAAGAAACTGAACAGTATTTATATCAGTATTTACCTCTGACCCACCGCAACGTTCAGCTGTATGGAGCGTGTTCACAACAGTCAGCGCGTGATGTGTCAACACGCTCTGGCAATGTAGTCGGTGAAAAGTCAACACTCCCGGATGAGTTTGCACAAGGAAACGTAATCTTTTAGTTTTTAATCGGTTGCCAGAATCAGGATAAGCACCAGTAATTACCATTTTGAGTAGCCTCCATGCACTGTGTAAACAATGAGTGTCACGTGTGCATCTGCTATGCAAGAGCTTGTTGACGCGTCACGCAGCGGCTGTTGTGAACACGCTCAATACAGTTGAACATTGCGGTGGATCAGAGGTAAATAATGATGCACAGACTGATCATTTTGTGTCTTAACACCTCAATGTATCATCACAAGCCGCAGGGTTTAATTTGGTTTTGTCTGTGTATGTTTTTTTTTACTCTTAAAGATTTGGTAACCATTGACTGCCATTATATGAGTGACAGACTGCAACGGTTTGAGTTAAAAATCTTTTTGTGTGCTACTGAAGAAACAAAGTCACCTACATCTTGGATGCCCTGGAGGTGAGCAGATAAATATCAAATTTTTGAGTGAACTATCCCTTAAGAGACAGCAGTTTTCTCAAGTACTCCTGAGCCCATGTAGCTATAGTTAACACAGCAGCATTACAGTTTCTTATGCAATGCCATCTGAGGGCTCAAACAGAAAAAAGGGGTTTAAATTTATACCTTTTGGGGTAGAACAGCTTGTCACTGAAGCAGTACCTTTAAAAGGACATATTTGTACCTTTTTTTTTACCCCTAATAGGTACCTATTAGTACCTTAGAGTAGTACCCTTAAGGTACTAATATGCATCTATTAGGGATACAAAAAAAAATAAAGGTACAGAGATGTCCTTTTAAGGGTACTGCTCCAGGTACAATTCTGGAAACTTTTTTTCTGTGTGAAGGCCATGCATATTCACCAGACTGGGTTCCCTGAATATTTTCACAATATTGTTGTAGTTGATAAAACACCTAAATTCTTTGTGATTTTCTATTAAAAAATTAGATTTTTGATTTGTTTGACACTTTTGTCATGAAATTTGGTGATGAGACATTATCCAACTTCGCTTGCAAAGACTAAAATGCTCCTTTTATACCCAAACATGATATCCTCACCTATTTCCATTTCACCTGCTTACTGTTTCAAAATGGTTTAATTGGGATATTCTATAACCTTTTCACTTTTATTTTGCCTCTGTTCCAACTTTTTTGGAGTGTGTCGCAGCCCTGAAAATCAATATGTGGTTATATTTACAAAATAAAAGTAAAAGCTGGTCACTGAAAACATTGAAATTTTTTTTCTTTGTACTTTAGTCCGGTAAATAAAGGTTAAAGCAAATTAACAGATAACATATTCTTGATTTTATGGCATTTCAGGAAAACTTTTAGAATAAAGTGTTTGTTGGGGGCTTAGGCTATATCTAAAAATGATGATTTAACAATAACAGACCACTTTGCTTATGATTTGTCTCAATATGGTTTATTAAACAAACATGAAACCTGGATGTGACTGTATCCCAAACATTATTAGCTAAAATTATCAACCTAAATTAATCAAACCTGACCATCTCTTTGTGTCTGTAGATGATCGTACAAAAGGTTCTGGTAATTGTGGCCGTGTTGTCTGTTCCTGTGCTGCTCCTGGGGAAGCCAATTCAAGAATACATCTCACACAAGAGGAAGAGAACTCAGCTTTCAGTGAGCGATCCTGCTGTATTTATGTACTTAAGTGTTCAGTTAGTGCGTGTTTGTATATCTACGCTCTCATCTCTGTAGGGAGAAAGACGTCCACTGCTAGCAGAAAACGGCTCAATAAATGCTCACCAAGGAGAAGGGGATTCAAGAGGAGGAGAAGAGGTAAGATGGAAAAACTGTTTTTGTTTTTTTTGTTGAGAGAATTTATTAAAATGAACAATATTGACAAATAGAGTAACTAAAATGAATCTGACTTCTTAAATTTTCATGTTAAGTTATACTTTTTTCATTCCTCTTATGTTCTGAATCATGTTACATTTAAGGCAAGACACTGCAGGTGAATATGGTAAAAAAAATTAAGTAATAGTTATCACCTTACTTACCCAGTTGATTGATTACATTGATAATTGCAAACATTTTTTGTATTACAAGTTTTATGAAATGTTAGGTTTCAATATGCAAGGTAGGCATTATTATTGAAATATGCACTAATTTGCATACATTTCTAGTGCAAAAATCTAAACACTGGATGAAGTCGGTTTCAAAATTCTTTTTTGACATATTAGAGTCAAAAGTTTTTACAGAGGTAATACAGAGTCTCATTTCGTCATGACATAATTCAGAAAAAACTTAGAACAGACAGATAAACCATTGTTGGGGGGAATAAAATGTATAAAATCAAGCAAATTATATATGTACAAATCCCTCTGTAAAAATCTACAGAATATAGACGGGAATAAAAATGTAAAGATTGGTGTGTGTAAGTGCTACTGAAGTGGAGATTTAATAATTTACCAAAAAGTTTTTTTGAGAAAACGGCCTTTGAAAATATGCAAAATAGATAAAGTGCTATAAAAGAAACACTTAACTGTGTCTTTTGGATGTTTTCTTTCCACTAGTCTGAAAAAACACTTAATAAAACACAAAAAAATCTCAAACTTGATAGGTGCATGTTCAGGGCTCGAAAAATTTCAAAATCTCTGGTAGCCCTTCGGGCAGGTACTCTTCAGATTTTGGTAGCCCGAAAATTTATTTAACTAGTCCAAATAAAAAAAGACAATTTTCTTTTTAAATATAGAAAATCATATGGGAGTCTAAATGTCAATCAAAAATGTTTTCAATACACAAATATAAACAAATATCAAGGAAGGAATTTTATTTCACTATTTAGTTTATCTGCAGAATTTTAAAATATCAATTTAAGGCAATTTCTTTATTTTGAAGAGCTGCACAAGTAAAATGAACACAGTATGAGTGGGGTTGGACAATGTACAATATAATATGTGACCCTGGACCACAAAACCAGTCATAAGGTTAAATTTGACAAAACTGAGATTTATACATCATATGAAAGCTCAATAAATAAGCTTTCTATTGATGTATGGTTTGTTAGGATAGGACAATATTTGGCCGAGATACATCTATTTGAAATCAGAAATCTGAGGATGCAAAAAAATAAAAAAGACTGAGAAAATCACCTTTAAAGTTGTCCAAATTAGGTTCTTAACAATGCATATTACAAATCAAAAATTACATTTTGATATGTTTACAGTAGGAATTTTACAAAAAATCTTCATGGAACATGAACTTAATTTCCTAATGATTTTTGGCATAAAAGAAAAATCTAAAATTTTGACCCATGCAAATATTTTTGGCTGTTGCTACAAATATACCCCAGCGACTTAAGACTGGTTTTGTGGTCCAGGGTCACATATTTAGTCATAAAATGATTTATAATTCAGATACAGGTTCACACAAAAACTACATATCTTATACAATGGCATTTCAGCCTTTATACCATTTAAAAGGGATAAATTAAGTATATAATTTATTAGATTTATTCAAAACATACATATTACTGTCTTAATTGTTTATATTTTTAGAAGGCACATTAAGGGGCCGTTCACATGTCGCGCCTAAAAACGCGTGGAAAACGCTAGGCGCGCCGCTTTCTTCCTGACAAAACGTTATGGACTTCATGTCTATGGACAAAACCATTTTTGTACAGCACTGTGACAAATATAAATCATGATGCCAAAATGACTGTAAGGCTGTATCTCTGCAAAGCTTTCTTATTTTGACATCAAACTTTATTTGTGCCACTGTCACCTCACACTGACCACACCATATCAATATGCTTAAAATCATAAATACGTCTTTAATTGCTCATTGATGCAGGTAGGCCTGTAATTGCTGCTTACAGCTATATTTGGTTGAGTTATTTTTGATCATTTTTGTGTTCTGTCTTTCCGTCTTCCATTATTGTTTGTAAGGAGTTTGATACAGCGAACGAGTTCATGCACCAGGCCATCCACACCATCGAGTATTGTCTGGGCTGCATCTCTAACACCGCCTCATACCTGCGGCTCTGGGCCCTCAGCCTGGCTCACGCCCGTAAGTGCACCCTCAGGTGTGTTTCGTCGCTGTCGTAATTACTGAGGAGCGTCTTGTCATCCTGTGTGTGTGTTTTTCAGAGTTATCTGAGGTGCTGTGGTTAATGGTGATGCGGATCTCCTTCAAGCAGCTCAGTTATGTTGGCTCTGTCATCATGGTGGCTATATTTGCTGCCTTTGCTGTGCTAACAGTATCTATCCTGCTCGTCATGGAAGGCCTGTCCGCTTTCCTGCACGCACTTCGACTTCACTGGTGAGAGAAACATGCTTATACACGCACATCTATTTACTTATTTATTTTTAGTTTCTCATTCTACTCAAAAAATAGTTAAGATAAAGAAGATAAAAAGTGTTGTCATTTATTTTATCTTTGTTATTTAAAAAAATAAGAACAAAGATACACATTACAAATAAAATAAAATAAAATATGAATTAACACTATATACTTATACACTATATACATTAAGTGTACATTGATTCTTATTAAAGCAACTGTATTAAAGTTTTTCAGTCAAGAGCAGTGAGTGAATTTTCTCTTTGTGTTTTGTTGTTTAATTCGCATTAAAAGACCAGTTCAGCCGGAAAATGAAAATTTTGTCTGTTAATTCTGTCATAGTGTTTTATTTTCAGATGAAATGATTGTTATTTTTTTAATTACGCGAGCGCGTTGCTTTGTGTTGAAGACAGAAGAAAGTGTGTACAGATCAGAGGCACGCAGTAAATAAATAAACCCAGTATTTATAATACGATTTTCAGACCCTTAAACTTGACTTATTTTATTTCTCACATGAAATTCTGCAAAAATAGTTTGTTTATGATAAAAAAATATATACATTTCAGCATTAGAATAATCAGAATCATCTGCAAAGTTTTAATTGGTTTACATGGTTATGACTACTAAAAATAACCTGCAGGGAACGTTCTGGGAACGTTCTCTCTAGGTTATAAAAATAAAAATTCAAAATAACTTGCAGGGAACATTCTGGGAAGGTTCTTTTTAGGTTATAACATTAAACCTAAAAATAACCTGCAGGGATTGTCTTGGGAACGTTCTCTGTAGGTTATAAAAGTAAAACCTAAAAATAACCTTCAGGGAGTGTTCTGGGAACATTCTTTATAGGTTATTAAAAAGAGAACCTACAGGGAACGTTCCTAGAACGTTCTCATTTGGTTCCCAAAAAAAACAAACAAATGGAAACCATATGGGAACGTTAGGGGAACGTTTTGTGTTTGCTGGGGTACTGTCGCTTTAAGGGCTGTACGCATCTAATAAACAGGCAGGTTTTTCTCTCAGTTGTTTACTTTCACCTTAGACATAAATAACTGATTATATGTAAACCTTGTGTGTTTTGACAGTATTAAAATTGTCATATTGCACACCCCTAAAATAAAATATATATATATATATATATATATATATATATATATATATATATAT